>NC_045739.1:27909759-28264759 GCF_008692095.1 Etheostoma spectabile | reverse complement strand
AGATAGAACATCTAAAAGTCACAAACAGCTCTAGTGGTCCGATACAATCATCTTTAGTACCAGAAATGGGATGAGTAGACAACAAAATGAACACCAAAAAGCACATATTTGGATTTCTGCTATTCCTGAAATCTAAACAACAGGTATTGGCCTAAGCAAAGATCCCTCTCCTTTTTCCTCTTAGCCCTATAAAAAGGATATCAACTCCCTGGTCGTTGAGAATGCCGAAACACATACAAATATTTTTTTCCCCACTAGATACTATGGGTGCAACTGTGGTTCAATGCTGTTGCAATCAAATGGGTGGAAAGATAAATTAGTCTCAGGGCTCATCCTACTCTGCCATTACGCAATCCAACTGAAATGATGTGTTACGGAAGGCATGGGTCAAAAGGCATTTCATGAGATGCCATAAAGGCAATCCAGTGCATTTGTGTTGACACTGACAATAAAATGCCCGGCACACACAGAGCCATTCGTTTAGTCTTTAGGTAATTTTTCAAGAAATAATAAAAACATAACAAAAAACAAGAAAAAAAAAAAAAAAAACCAAACACATTCCAGGGAAACAAAAGCCCTTGTGACAGTGATTGTCTATTCAATAAAGTTTAAACAAAACCAAACAAAAAGGCTAAAAGAAATTATTGCTTGAAAACTGCCCAATGAAAACAGCAGTCATTACTCTTTATCGGTTCAAATTGATCAGAGTTGACCGCCGAGAAGTTGAGATAGAAGCTATCAGATGTTTAAGACTCGTTCACCAGCTCCGAGAAATACTCCTTTAGTGCGAGTTTGTTACAACCACAAAGCTAATGGCCGTTTCTACTTCAGAAACAAAGAAAAGAAGAAAAAAAAAACGTCACGAGTGACTACAAACCAAAACTGATTGCTCTCTTTCAATAACTAGGCCATGCAAAATGTGAAATCTAAAAAAAAAATTAAAAAAAAAAAAACACTGTTTAAAGAGATGGGAAATAAATTGAAATGGCTTGTTCATTTATGTGCTCAGAAATATGATGCTTTGATGAGGTGTTGTTGGCAGATATTACTAGTAAAGCCTTCATCTAGAAATAAACAAGGCCTCAGTCAGTCATTATCCTACAGTAGTTCTCTAGTCCTACAAAAAGAGAACATTAGGCCTACGGACCCTGGGTGAAGATGAAGCAGCTGCTAAACGAGTTGACGAGGTATATCAAGATCTATTGTCTTTCTCTATACAGTACAGTTCATCTCAAATAAATAATTTATAGCCATAATAGTGTTGATCAACTTTGGTCATAAGTTATATGCTTAGAAACATTCTAGCTTAACAAACACTTATTTATCATCTTTAAAACATGACGTCAGCATTAAGAACACATCGATGTTAGAGCACTGACCCGCACGTGGCTCTCCTTTGGAAGGAGACATGCTAACGTATTCAGCAGCATTACCAAATTATCATAAAATGCCAAACAATTCTAGGCCTTGCATTTAAAGTACACTATGGAACTAACATCTTTTTGACCCTTTTCCTAATTCCGGATTGTACTGTAGTACATAAGCATTGCACTCTTAAGCAAAATTTAGATTTTCCCTTGTGTGTCTCCTTCATAAAAATCTAGGCTCACGGACACAAAAAAAAAGAAAAAAAGAAAGTACAACAAAAAAAAAAAAAAAGAATCAAAAAAACAAACAAAGAAGTTCTTTGATCATTCTTTTGGGAAGGCTGTATGTTCCTCTACAAGGTCACCACAACTGATTAAACACGATATGACTTTTGTATTGAGTGATATGAAGAGAAAGACAGTCGCGGATACAGAGGTTTCCATGCTCTTATTTAACTATGTCGACATGGGTTTTAAAGGGTTAAATGATTTAGATGGCCAGGTTGCTAGTGTTTGTTTTTGGATGCCACGCTTCATCTGAGTGACCCTGTAGAGCAATCGGCCTCTATTCCTTCCGTCCTATTAAGCACTACTAGGAGATGGAGGAATGGGATCTAATTGCATATTAGGTTTGACTGCACCTCAAGAGAAGACCAGACACTCACGCACACACAGAGACACACACACACACACACACAGACACACACACACAGAGAACAGACATGTGGTTGGGTGCTCTCCTGGTCCTCTGGGCCATGTTAAAGGGAGTCCCCCCCCTGGTGGTGATGATGGTGATAGCAGCTGACTGAGGGGGGCATGTGACCTCACTCAGACAGACACCCGTCCAGGCCAACCGGCGCACCGTGGCGGTCTTTGACGTAGCCGTTGTGGAGGCCGTTGCTGGGCAGGGGGGCGCAGGCGGCGGTGATGCCGCAGTGCTTCAGCAAGTTGAGACCCGGGGAGGGGGAGACGGTGGGAGAGGAGCAGGAGCAGGAGGAAGGGTCCCGCTGGGGGAAAGGCTTCATGGTAGAGAGGATTAGAGCCAGGCAGTCTGCCACGTCCTTGTTGGGAGCACAGGCCAGGGCTGGGGTGTGGCCTGATTGACGGACAACAAATTCACATTAGTGCCCACATACAACTTAAATGGCACATGTGAATTACATTTGGCAAACATTTTGAAAAAAGGTGTAATGATGAACCCACAGAGAATCATCACCTTGCAGCTTCGATCAGCTTAATGTGGCTTTTAAGCACCTTTCAACTACACGTTTTGTTTTTACACAATGCAACTTTACTTTTTAGGGTTACATCTCACTGGTCTCATCAGTGTAGGAATCATCTTTCATTTTGTGATATGTGGCTGTAAAATCCTAGCGCACTGCAGAGCGCCTCTCCTGCCAGGATGCTGTTAGCTGAGCACTTAGTCATGCAACAGCAGTAAAGGAGGATGTACTATCGTCTGGTTCAGAAGTTGGTTAGCCGACCTCACTGACAGTCAACACCGGTGAGCCAAAAGTCGCACTGCCCTGCTTTTTTATTACTATTCTGTACTCCTATCACAGTTTGTTTTTTGGGAGACTTTCTATAATTATAGCCTGCCGTGCAATGGCCCCTGAGCCAAAAAATAAAGAACAAAGAGCTGTGATTTAACAAAATATGAGAGTCAACTCAAGCTCTTCAACTGATGACTTGAAACACAGACTTTTAGTTGGCAGCCCTGGGGTGTAGGGTTGTTCTTGACTAAAGAAATTTGTAGTCAACCAACAAGATATGGAATAGTTAACTTTGTCAACAGATCTGCAAAACTTTGATTCTCCACAAAAATGTTTTGTTTACCAGAAATATGCTATTAGGTTTCTTGAAAATAAGTCATTTTTCAAAAAAAAAAAACCGATACCAAAACGGCATATTAGTTGGCAAATCGTCTAAGAGGGGGCAGCCCTAGTGTGTTCACCATACACCTTTATAAATAGTCAGCAGAAAAGCATATGTGACTTATAGTAATTGAGCTAAAACATAAATGTTCTTGCAGAGACCGCATGAGCTGAACTGGCTTACAAAGCATGAAAAGGCCTCACCTTCCTCATCCACAGCCAGCACAGTGGCTCCTCTACTCAGCAGTGCCTGCACCACCGTAGCCAGGCCATTACGTGCTGCAAGATGGAGGGGCCTGGGGTAGAACAGGGGACGGTGTCAGAGACAGCTGGCAGACATACTATCATAAGTTCCATTGGTGGCCAGATGTAAAACAGCGGAATCAATAAAATGACCGACACAGTATTTCAAGGCTATTGACTTAATGTAGGCTCACAATTATTTACAGAAAATCCCAATATACCCCATGTCCTTTGCCCCCCACCCCTTTCCTTAATAGCTTAAATATGTGATTAGCTTCTCACATTTGCAGAGCGCTGTTGGTGGCATTTATAAGTGTGGGACTGTGGATCTCTCCCAGAATCAGCAGGGCACACATCTCATGAGCCTGAGGGACAAAACAAAAAGTCTAGTGAAAAAAACCTGTGGGCTTCGGTCTATCAGAGTGGCTTTGCACGCAAAGAAAGGGTACCACGTTACACTCAGGTGTAAATGCTCAGAACACCAAAGTGGAGCTTTGGGTACCTTGCTGCAGGCCAAGTGCAGGGCGGTGTTCTTGTTCTCATCCAGCAGAGTCAGGTCAGCCTTGGCCCGGTGAAGGAGGATGGCTGGGTGACAACAAAGACATTTATTTGCTGCAACTACAGATGTCCTGATCTTACAATTGTAGTCAGAGGAGATGCACAACAGATCAATTCAAGCTATGTATTCTTATGGAAACAACTAGCTCTTAAGAATCCCACAGGTATAACGAGTCAAAGACTTACCCACGGTGCCACTGTGTCCCTTGTCAGCAGCTACCATCAGAGCAGAGCATCCACTATTGTCCACGGCATTGATCTCTGTCCCATGGCGAAGCACCAGCTGAAGTCCTGCAACATCCTCAGCAAATGCAGCGGCATGCAATGGGGTCCTACAGGCACAGACAGAAACAGTCCAAACAATTACGAAAAAGTATGATCAGTGTTACAACTTCCGGGGCTATGGCAGGCTTTAAGTACAATGCACGAGGCCTGAGAAATACATTCAATATCAGCATAGAAAATGATAGTTCTTTAAGATCTACTTTCTTTCTGAATTCCAGTTGTACCAAAGTAAATTAATTAAGTCTTTTGTTCTGCAGTCTCACCTTCCTTTGGCATCTCTGGTGTTGATCATGTGGACCCCAGCAGACTCCAGCAGCCTCTCTGCTGCTCCGCTGTGGCCGTTCATCCTACAAGCAAGACGGCTGAGTTAATTAAATTATGATTTCATCTAAACCTACAAATTGTGTATTTGTTAGTTTTGACACAGTTAGACAAGACAAAAGCATATGGCAAGTAAATACTCACAGAGCACAGTGCAGGGGGGTGAAAGGGTTTCCCTCTTCATGGATAAATGTTTTGAATTCAAGTAAAACCTCCAAACAGTCTTCATGCCCTGAAAACAAACACATTTAGCCGTATACACAACAGTTGCTACAGTGATTAATTGCAACATTTAGGGATTGGCCATTTCCAGTCGATCAAACTGAGCAAACCTTTGTAAGCAGCCCAGTGAAACGGGGTGTATTGTTTGTTGTCCAGCAGTTTATCTTGTGGGTCAGTTGCCATGGCGGCCTGAACCAGACTGGCCAGGATGTCTGTGTGGCCTCTGGATGCAGCATAGTGCAGCGGTGTCCTACCCTGGATGTCCCGACACAGTGCAGAAGCTTTGTGCTCCAGCAGGGCTGTCACGCAGTCATCATGGCCCAACACCGCCTGAACAAACACCAGCGAGGGGTGATGAGACAACTTTATCATCAGGCAGGTACCCATTTAACTAGATTATCCTAACTAGGGGTGGGGATCACAGGGTACCTTACGGTTACGATACAAGATACAACTCTCAATACCTTTAATATCATGACACAGCAATTCTCAATATATTCATAATCAATATATTGTCCCACAATGAGCTCTCCTTAGGGGGTGGGGCGAGGTGGAGCGTGGGGGTGTGGCCTTGACCAACTGTCCCTTTGCTCGTTTGAAAGCTATGATGTCTCTCTCTTTCTCACTGGTTGGCCAAATTCAGAAAGGGGAGGCAACCTCGCCCATTATGACCTCATAAGGGGCAAGAGAAAAGAAGATTGGCCCATCTGAGCTTTCATTTTCTCAAAAGCAGAGCAGGATACCCAGGACTTGGTTTACACCTATCGCGATTTCTAGCCACTGGGGGACCATAGGCAGGCTGGGGGAATGCATATTAATGATAAAAAACTTCAAGGTGAAATTTTCATGCCATGGGACCTTTACCTAAATTATCAGTATTTGGTGCCGGCGTGTCGATTCTCATATCGCACAAAAAAGGACAACAATATGTTGCCGTATGGCTATTTTATCGCACCCCTAATCTTAACTACTATATTTGGTAATGAGAATGAAGGTGAAACACTTTACATTATCAATGTTGACTTCTATTGTATTAACCAACACTGGCACTTTAACCACCAGTTAGTATTGTATGAGCTCTGCGTTACAGCTGATGTTATGCTTTAGTATGAAGCCGCATGCAGCGTTTTTGACCTACCCCTCTGTGCAAAGCTGTGCTGCTCCTCTTGTCCTTGGCATCTGGCAAGGCACCCTTCTCCAACAGGAAGTGGACACAGTCAGTGTGACCTGCCAGAACAGCTAGCATCAAAGGGGTCCTGTATGGGACAGAAGTATGTGTTTTTTCACTGTGTGCTCATTGGTCAAATTATCTTAAGCCACGCTTTTCAAAAGAAAACAACTTACTGGCCAAATTTGTCAGCAACGTTGGTGAGATCGCCCTCCTCCCCATATTCAATCATCATGCGCAGGCAGTCAGAGTGACCATTGGAAGCTGGCATGAAACAAAGTACAAAACAGAGAGAATTTAAAACACACACACACACACAAAAGTATTTGATCCTCTGCTGATTTTGTACGTTTGCCAACTGACAAAATGATCAGTCTATAATTTTAATCGTAGATATATTTAAAGAGTGAGAGACAGAATAACAACAAAATTCAGATAAACGCATGTCAAAAATGTTTTAAAATTGATTTGCATTTTAATGAGGGAAATAAGTATTTGCCCCTCTCTCAATCAGAAAGATTTCTGGCTTCCAGGTCTCTTTTATACAGGTAACGGGCTGAGATTAGGAGCACACTCTTAAAAGGGAGCACTCCTAATCTCATCTTGTTACCTGTATAAAAGACACCTGTCCACAGAAACAATCAATCCATCATATTCCAAACTCTCCAGAGACCAAAGAGCTCTCCAAGGATGTCAGGGACAAGATTGTAGACCTACACAAGTCTGGAATGCGCTACAAAACCATTGGCATGAGCTTGGTGTTATGGTGACAACAGTGTGATTATTTGCAAATGGAAAAAACACAAAAGAACTGTCAATCTCCCTCGGCCTGGGGCTCCATACAAGATCTCACTTTACGGAGTTGTAATGATCATGAGAACAGTGAGGAATCAGCCCAGAACAGCACGGTAGGATCTTGTCAATGATCTCAAGGCAGCTGGGACCATAGTCACCAGGTAAACAATTGGTAACACACTACCCCGTGAAGGACTGAAATCCCGCTAAGGGGACAGGCCAACTTCTGGGTAATCCAGCATGACAATGAGCCAAAACACAGGGCCAAGGCAACAAAAGGAGTGGCTCAAGAAGAAGCACATTAAAAGGTCCTGGATTGGCCTGGCCAGTCTCCAGACCTTAATCCCATAGACAATCTGTGGAGGGAACTGAAGGTTTGAGTTGCCAAACGTCAGCCTTGAAGCCTTAGTGACTTGGAGAATGTCTGCAAAGAGGAGTGGGACAAAATCCCTCCTGAGATGTGTGCAAACCTGGTGGCCAACTACAAGAAACGTCTGACCTCTGTGATTGCCACCAAGGTTTTTTGCCACCAAGTACAAAGTCATGTTTTGCAGAGGGGTCAAATACATATTTCCCTCATTAAAATGCAAATCAATTTATAACATTTTTAACATGCGCCTTTCTGGACTTTCTTGTTATTTTGTCTCTCACTGTTCAAATAAATCTACCATTAAAATTATAGACTCATTTCTTTTTCAGTGGGCAAATGTACAAATCAGCAGGGGATGAAATACTTTTTTCCCCCCTCACTGTATATATGTGGTGTGTGTGTGTGTGTGTGTGTGTGTGTGTGTGTGTGTGTGTGTGTGTGTGTGTGTATTCTCTGTAAAATAAAATTGACACTATCCAGGGTGGTAGCAATCCTAAACAATGCTGTGCCATGAAATCTTCCAGTAGAGAGCACTATACCCGCAACATGAATTGGGGTCCACATGAGGCGGTTGTCATTGAGGAGACAGGAGGCCCCCTGAGCCAACAGCACTTCCACACAGCGGGCGTAGCCTTTCTGGGCAGCCAAGTAGAGCACAGAACGGCCTGCAGCATCCTGCATGTCCACGTAGGCTGCAGTCTCCGTCAGCACACGCAGCGCCTGCCAGTGGCCCTTATCAGCCTGAGGAGCAGAGGAGGGCATTTACAACTCTGCATGTAGCCCACATTAAGAGGTTGATGACAACCCGTTTTGACCCAGGGGGTTGGTTTTATGTAAAACACTTACAGCAAGATGCAGAGGACTGACAGGAATACTGCTCTCTATGTCTCCAAGTGCATTAAAAGACATCTCCAGGAGCTGGAAAATAAACCCCAATAGAAGATTTAATTTCATTCACAGAGGAAAGAAGTAAAACACAACATGCTACATATATTAATTATACATCTGAACATTTTTCATCATCCACAGCCAGCGAAATTATCCCATCAACAAATCCTTTTGGCTTACACTTCTATTAAACATTATTTCACTCAGCTAGAGCACAAAATAAATCAAGTCAATGCGTTTTACATCGCCCATGGAACAGATCTGTGACATCTGCTTGAGTGGAACAAGTGCAGGAATTTCCCAAGGGATTCTAGAGGGCTAAGGTCTAAATGACGTCACACGCTCATTCGCACATTAGTAGCGTCATCAAGCAAATATTTGTATGACGCTTAGTGGTTGTCAGCTGCAGCTGGAAGGAGGGAGAACAGCTTCTCACTTAAAAGGAGGAATAGATGGCCCATCTTAAAGCCAGCGCACCTTAAGTTAGCGAGTCTGTCCTGAAGTTGTCGCTAGCTTTGTGGCTCTCTCCTACACTTTCTTTAACCAGCAAGAAAGACACGGGAACTTAATTTGGGTCTTGAGGAGATTTAGCATTTTGTAAATAAAAAACTGTACACAGACTACGCTGCAATGTTCACAGCTATAACTTTACTGCTACTTCACACTCAACGACACACACCTCTCTCTCGCCCTTTCCCTTTGTCTCTCCACCGCACACCCACTGCCATATGTGCAACATGCGTGTGTGCGTTTGTGTGAATAGGCCAGTATGAGATTCTGACGGTACGGTAACCTTCATCCAAAATATCAAGGTTTTACAGTGTTGCAATTACAGCTTTAAAAATGTATTCTTTTGAAACAACTATTTTGTTTCTCCTTAGAACACAATGTATTTTACTTTTAAAACACACTCCACACTGCCAGGGAGAGGGATTTCTAAACTGCACATCCTGTCCGTGACGACTCAACAAAAAAATAAAAACAGCTCATACCGCAGGAAGGGTATAACAGAAATTGTATCGGCCGATATTAGGCATTCCCCGATCTATTGGTATCTGCCTTTATAACGGCCGATTTAAATTTAAAAAAGGGGCATTCATTCTTCACAATCATTTATGACAAATAAATGATTCTGATAAATTAATATTAAAAAAATAAAAACGGACTGTCAACCATGTTATGAGCATTGGCGTTGCATAGTCTGTCCACCAGAGGGCGCTCTACAACGTTCCCGTTGGCAACACTGATTTCTTTTGTCAATGTGTGTTTGTTCAAAAGGATTAAGTTTCATAACTTAAGTTTGTATTTTTATACATTTTAATTTTCAGAACTTTAATATATTTTGATGTTCCTCTATTCTGTTGAATAAAACAAATTATCATATTTTAGTGAGAACTCATAAACAACTAATGTTAGGGAAATCTGTTTTGTAACGCATTTCTGGATTTAAAAAAAAATATGTATATCGGCCGATATATTGACATATCGGATTTCTAAATAACCATTTATTCATATTGGTCTTAAAAATCCTTTGGGCTGTAGTTTTTACAGTCATACGCTTAGGTGATGCTCCAAAACACTTAGGCGCTGTGCCTCAGCCGTATAACGGCAGGAAAAACGTATAAGAGTGTGTAACATATGACTGATTAATGCATGTGCCAAGTTGAGTTGTGATTCCAGATGAGTTGTGATTCCAAACAGGAAAAACTCACCAGCTCCAGGTTCTGTTTGTTGCCATGGTAAGCTGCATAGTGAACAGCACTGTAACCCTTTGAGTTGACCATCGATGGATCAGCACCATTGTCCAAAAGATGCTCCAAGCAGCTGATAGGAGACAAGTTTAAAATGTAGAGAGGGGATAAAGACCAGAGGCATTTAATACAGAGGCCTCTAGGCACAAATGTTTTCCCACAAACAGTCTTGGTCAGTTTGCTGAATTTGAAGCTGTGATCACATTAGTCATGGTTCGATGCATTTGAGGGAAGACAAGAAAAAGAAAAAAGACAACAACTTACAAGTACGACTCCTTCGCCTCATCTTCATCATTCTGATGGTTCCCAGTAAAATGACGATCAACTCTGAAAAAAAACAAACAAGAAATGCTTTGATTCGATAAACTTTCTTGAGACGTCAATTGGAGAGTGGGCTTGTGCTCTGGCTAGGGTGGCGGCGTTTGAAAAGAAAAGATACAAACGTTTTTTTTTTTTGTTTTTTTTTTTAAATGGTGTTGAACATTGTAGTTACTGTCTCATCTTTTCTTAATTTTTGTCTGGGTGGGTGGTGCTGATGTACAATTGTATGTTTTGTTTGTTGTGTTAAAGTTAAATAACAATTGTTAATTATTAAAAAAGTTGAGGTCAGTATAACATGCACATCACTGCAAACCAACACATTTCCTTAGTGTGTTGTTTAGATAGTTACACTGTTATCTAAGATAGCTTGATGTTGCTCATGCAACTGGATTATGAAACCAAATATTCAGAAAACTGCTTAAACTGAATAGGAGAGAAAACAAAAACAAGCTGAAAGATAAGGTCACCAACTGTTTGAAATTCAAAATCAACTTGCCAATATGACAGTTCCAGCACAGTCATTGTTGACTTTCTGCCAAACTTGAACACAATTTGGTGGTTTGTTTTGCTTCTGTTATTTCAGTGAGAACACAGAAGGAGAGAGACAAGTTTTCCTACCTGCTGAAGGCTTGGGAGGCGGCAGAGTAGTGCAGGGGAGTACAGCCTGTCTGGTCAGGCTCGTTGACCTCAGCGCCAGCGCCCACTAGGGTCACAGTGCACTGGTACCTCCCATTAGCAGCCGCATAGTGCAACGGTGTCCTGCAGGGACAAGGAGAGAGAATACAGTCACTAAGAATAGTTATGTTTTAGGTGGCACATCGAATTAGTGTCACAGCGGCAGCAAATTAAAACATCTTATCCAGATGAGGGGAAACTCACCTTCCCATTACGTCCCTCTTATTCAAGTCGGTACCGCTACTTAAGAGCAAGTTCAGACATTCAACATTTCTGTAAAGGAAGGCATACATGGAGGGGGGGAGAAATGTTACAGATCACATGTAATCCCAAAACAATTTGGGTCAGTTTATTATTCCAGTGACAAAACAGATTCTGCATCTTACCCTCCAGAGGCAGCAGCGTGTAGACAGGTCCTCCCAAAGTTGTCAGGGGTGTTTATGTCAAACCCAGCCGAAAGTACATGCTCCTTACTCATGGATGAAACTATGCTATACAGCTGACCTGTAGGGTAATGAAGAAACAGCTTGCGGTGACATCTGTGACTGAGTGTATAGATATAAAACATAAATATGGGAGATTTCTATGTTAAACAAACCTGAGGAGAGTAACTTGCGACAACAGTCTGAAAACCCGTACAGCACAGCTAAGTGCAGGGGGAACATTCCATTGATCCCACGTCTAGAAATGCCAAAAACATACAAACAGAATGTTAGAAATTTAAAGAGTCAGTGTTAAAAATGTAACCCCATTTAAACCCAACTCCTATACTCTCATGTCCCATATACATGAACGCTTCCTTGTATTGCGGGCTGTGCTTTGTTGTGTTTTTACAACATCATGGCACGTTCATACCCATAAGTAATACAACTTAAGGTTTTTCGGATACCTGGCCGTGTCTGCTCCGTTGGTCATTAGAGTGCTGATCAGCAGTTCATGGCCGTACTTAGCAGCAACGTGGAGAGGAGTATTGCCATACTTATCCACACAATCAATTTCCCCACCTGGTGGAAAGTAAAGAAAGAGGGAGTGGACGAAAGATCCATTAGGAAGAGAGAAAAGCCAGGACCAACATTTTCTCACAACGCCGTCAGAAAGCATGGTCATCGTTACCGTTTTGGATGAGGATCTGAGAGCGTGTGAAGCGTCCATGAATGGCTGCCATGTGCAGGGGGCTCTTCCCTTCTTTGCTCTAAAAAACAGAATACACAAATCATATCATTTCATCCTGAGGGTAATTCAGATACCCAGTAAGTCACAACAGAACCACAATTCACTGATCATTAGTGAACAAGCTTCAAAAGCTGCTACAAGGTCGGTTTGACGACTGAGAATTTCCAACTTTTGATTAAGGCAAAATTATGCCAGTTTTTACACGTTCTATGCAGTGCTTCTGAACCGTATGCTGTTCATTTAAAGCAGGGGTCTTCAACAGGGGGTCCGCGACCCCTAGGGGGTCCGCAGAGGTACTGCATGGGGGTCGCGAAAGTTTTGGTTGATTAGACTTTTTTTATATTCCCCCCCCCCCGCCCCTGCAATTTTTTCCACTAATTGAAATGTCTTTAAATACACATTAACATGAATTCAACACACTGTAGTAAACAGATAAATGGAGGCAGAAGATGTCTTTCAGTCATCAATGCGCACATGGCACTATAAGACCAGTTTGATATAACACAATGTTATACAATATATATAATTAGGGGGTCCCCGCTCCATCTCGCCATCAGTTTGGGGGTCCTTGGCCTGGAAAACGTTGAAGACCCCTGATTTAAAGTAATACAATTTTGAAGTGACAAGTCTCACTTTCCACTAAATCCATTTTCACTAAAAAGACTACTCTGCCTCATATTATGACCAATGTTAGTTTTTTCGGAGACAATGTAATTAAAATTGGGCGAGAGCATGATGTATAAGGTCTTGTAGGCTTTAAAAAGATGAATGATCAATAGCATAATAATCTTTTTTATATATTCTACTGCATGTCTAAATGATTTTTTTTATTTTTTATAATGGCCTAACCAAACAACATGTGGTGCATTACCACATGTATAATTTTAATGGAACAGAAAATATAATTCAGACTTTATCACCAAATGACATGATTACTAATAACAGGAACAAACTAAGAACAGTAAAGAAAGTATTTTCCATTCCAGAATCTCCAGTGCATTCCATACCTGCTGGTTGACATCTGCCCCATTGTTGACCAGCAACTCCAGACAGAGTGCACCGTTGGTGGAGACGGCGGCCAGGTGCAGGGGGGTGTAGCCGCACTTGTTGGGCTGGTTCACATTAGCTCCATGGTTCACCAGCTCGGTAGCCACAGCCTCCTGCCCCATGTAGCAAGCCACATGGAGTGCAGTGTTTCCAAAGCCATTGGGCTCATCAATCTGACAAAAACACAAACGGGACACAAGATCGGACTGTGCCTAGAGCCTGTAAGGAAGGATTCTGGGAAACCTTCAATTAAGTGTCAGATTTCAGCAGATGATAAAAGACAACTGGTGAAACACAGCCTGGGACATTTAATAAAACAGACATGGTAGCCACTTACTTTGGCTGGTTTAAGAATTAATAGGGAAAAAATATATATATTAAAAAAGTAAAATCACCCACCTCTGTCCCCATCCTCAGTAGGTACTTTACAATTTCGAGGTGACCACTTGCCGCAGCAGCATGAAGAGGTGTGTAACCCTGCTTATCCTTGCAGCTCTTGTCTGCACTGCGGGACACCAGCAACTTAACAACCTCTGAATGCCCTATGGGAAAGACAGAACATTTCAGTATTATCTCTAACGCAAATTCTATTTTAATTAGACAGATTCAAAGCAATAGTGGCCAAGAGAGGCTTGAAGTGAACAAGACACAACAGTAGTGTTTTTTACCCCTAGATTATGACGCAAGGACTTGGCAATGTTACTGCTCTTCATTTGAGTTAAATTTGTCATGAACAATAGGAGCTTTTACTGCTATTTGACAATGAATGTGTGTGCTGTGCAGCATTGGCAAGAAATTGAAACTTGCTTACCCAAGTAAGCAGCACAATGGATAGGCTGTCTTTCCTTCTTATCGATGGCACTCAGGTTGGCCCCTTTGTTCAGCAGCAGCTTAACCATCTGTGTAACAAACAAAAATAAAATTGTATAAAATCCCACTTATCGGTTCTCATCATTTAAGAAGAACCTGAAAGAGGGAAGCCAATAACTCAAGTTTCACCTCCTGGAACCCGCTCTGAGCTGCGTGGTGCAGGGCAGTTCTGCCAGTGCGATCTGCCATGTTCAGGTTGCTCAGCTGGGTCAGCAGGGCCTCTGCGCAGCGTGTGGCCCGGTTGGCAGTAGCCACATGCAGCGGTGTCTGCCAGAACTTGTCTCGTGCATTCGCCTCCGCTCCGCGCCTCAGCAGCAGACCCACTGCCCTCTGGGGAGAAGAAAGAAATCACAAAGAGCTTAAAGCATATATCATATAGGCAGTTTGCTGCATTTCCTTCAGTCAGCATTATATGTTGGTGCATACATCCAAATGAGCCCTATAGTCACGGTCGGTAAATACACAATGGAATTAGAGAATGATTGAGAGATAATTAGACTCCGCAAGGGGATGTGAGCTTATTGCTTACTTCGTTCCTGGAAGCAGCTGCCCTGTGCAACGGGGTCAACCATACATGGTCTTTAGCATTTACAGTGGCACCTGGAAGACAAAAAACACAACATTTTAAGGGGTGACATGGATGGGGGGGGGGGGGGGGGGGGGGGGGGGGAGCAGCAAAACACTTGAACAGTGAACTGACAATGAGGGGAGATTTGTTGGAGTGGTGACAAAAGATAAAGTATGCACCACATTTCACTAACACAGGACTACACATTCTAAACACATAAACAAGTATAAGAAAAGCATACAGCTCGCTCACCTGATTCAATGAGGAGGTCCATTATATGGACGTCACCCACACAGGCAGCAGCATGAAGTGGCGTACGGCGATCTTGGTCCTATGGGATAAACGTATAGTCAATTAAGGGGGGCATGACGTTTAAGCTCCATGTTTAACGGACATAGATTACGGGGCCCAAGTCCTTCATGATACGAACTCGTCTGCATTGTAACTGAAAGTACCCAGCATAATACATACCAGTGCATTGACATCCTCCTCCTGTTTGTGCAATAATAGTTGAACTTCTTCAGCGTTACGATTGAAGATGGCCTGGACCAGTGGAGGCTGCAACACAGAATAACCTGCTAAATTACGTTGCATACGTTAACGTTGATCCGGAGCGATGTCCATCCCACTACGATTTATCTCTGAGCGGGTCACATTTTGTTTATAGCAATTAATTATACAGTAAAATTGTTACATATGCTATCCTGGTGATAAATGCTGAATTTAGTGCGTTTACTGTAGCGGTAAGTAGCAGAGTGTAATTCTTGTTTCCTTCCAGCAAATACACTGAGCCCTGGTTTAGGCCTGCGGGCCCTTGTCTTAGCTAATTCTGCTACAGAGCTGGCCCTGACCCAGAGAAGGGCCTAGACGAGAGCTGCAACAACGTATGTGATAACCTAGGAATGCCAAGCATTGCTAGTCATAGGGGGTTATATCATAATATGTCCAACACCAACGTAAGTAAACATGCACCACCAATTAGCTAAAAATGAAACAACTTGCTCAACGAATAAGACGTAGTATGTTGCGCACAAGAGCAGGGTTTTCCCAGCAACTAGACTGCGCCACAGCACAAACACGGAGCGTTTTCTCTCGGCGTACCTGGTCTGCAATATTTAGTACTCCCATCTCCCAAACTCAGCCAGGACGGAGCTCCTTCATGAGGATAAAACTTCGAGGTATATTGCGGTGCGCTACTGTTTCCACTTTTCAGACTACACCCATAGCTGGTTGCATGCAGAAATGCGGTCTTCTTCTGACTGTCACTGTTGTTGTCTGTATCCAATGTCTGGTCTGACGATACAGGCTACGACTGTACTGGTCCGCCTACAGGCGTGGCGGTCTGTTTTCGCCTCATGGGTGAAATGGCTCCATCGTGTGGAAGAAAACGGTAAAATCATTTAAGATGACTGGAGGTGGTCGGTACCATAGACAGTTAAAGACAGGTCGGCACACGTTCTGCTTGGACGATCCGTCCTGCGCATGCGCATGTACCAACGCTAGCTTTCCGGTGGAAGCTAACGGCAGCCCGCTCACGGCTGTCACTCCACGATGTGAGTCGAGGGCAGATTTGAGTCGCAAATGTGTCACTTTGCGACAAGTAGACTACAAGATGCTACCGAGAGACTTCTGTAATATCAATTCAGAAGAAAAATTGACCTATTTAACGAAGTTGGTTCACTGCTGGCTACAAGTTATTAGGCTCGTTCGGTTCGAGATGAACTGCGCCGCCTGTAAAGTGGACGAGAGCAGGCGGCAGCAGCGGGGGGCGGTGATAAAAAGCTGCGGTAAAGTCGGACAGTTTCCAGCCGATTCCAGCTCCTTCAGGCTGGACAGGAAGTGATGAAAACACTGTGGTGCGATTCCGATTTAATCAAATATAATCAGACCCTCATACCAGCTGGTACCCAGTCTCCAGTTGTTTTAGTTATGACAGAGTAGCTGGCAAAGTGCTCTACATGCGACCTGTTGCTGATTTTAATGAACAACAGACTGGAGATGATCCGTGATCTGATCAGATTTAGTCTCTTTGACTTCTAAACGTCACTATCAGTCACACAACATGTGTTCTGGACAGAATAAGTCTTTAAATCAGACAAATAGCAATTAAAATCCCTCCGATTCAAAAACAGTAAAAAGTTTATATAAAACGTCATCATGTTGTTAACCAATCAGGTGTTAAATCAGCTGAGAAGCCGGCGTTTCCCAGCATGCTCTGGGTCCGCCTGGCTCTTGCAGTCGGTGAAAAGCAACTGCGCCGCCTGCGTCTCAGAACTGCGGCCGCCTTGCTCTCGTGAGATTTCTGTTGCCCACGTGTGCATGACGTCAGAGCAAGTCGGGATCAAGTCGGACACAAATCTAACCGGCATGCAACGGGCGCCGATCGCCGGTGATCGATTCTGCGCAGACCTGGCTCATCTCGAACGAGCCTATTATCAACCACAACAAAGGCTGTCACTTGAATGGAGTTTTAAGCTAACGTTAGCAATCAAACAATCATAGATAGATAAAACGTTTTTTTTAAACGATTCCCATCTTCTGAGATTTTTGTAATGAGAAAAGTTTATTTCATGGATTTCACAAGTTTCAGTATGACACGTATGGCGTAAACGCCAAACGTTTAAATCTGAGCATGCGCTACTCAAATCTGCACAGACTCAAATCAGGGAGTGACGCTGTGGAACAGACAGATCGCGCATTGTCGTAAACCCTCGTACATAAGGTTTATCATCTGCGCATGCGCATCGTTTGCCGTGATGGCTTTCATCATGGATGTATTTAGAGCAATCACTTGGTGCCTGCGAGGTCAAGTGAAATTTTTAGGGTTTGAGGGGGCCCAGAACTATTACATTTAATTATATAACATATTTCTTATTGAGCAGTTTGTTGTAGCTTGGGAAAATACTTATAAACTGTGTTTGGCCACAAACCGTGAACCAGTAGGCTCGTTCGAGATGAGCCAGGTCTGCGCAGAATCGATCACCGGCGATCGGCGCCCGTTGCATGCCGGTTAGATTTGTGTCCGACTTGATCCCGACCATAGACCGTTAATATTAACGGTCTATGATCCCGACTTGCTCTGACGTCATGCACACGTGGGCAACGGAAATCTCACGAGAGCAAGGCGGCCGCAGTTCTGAGACGCAGGCGGCGCAGTTGCTTTTCACCGACTGCAAGAGCCAGGCGGACCCAGAGCATGCTGGGAAACGCCGGCTTCTCAGCTGATTTAACACCTGATTGGTTTACAACATGATGACGTTTTATATAAACTTTTTATTGTTTTTGAATCGGAGCGATTTTAATTGCTATTTGTCTGATTTAAAGACTTATTCTGTCCAGAACCCATGTTGTGTGACTGATAGTTAAGTTTAGAAGTCAAAGAGACTAAATCTGATCAGATCACGGATCATCTCCAGTCTGTTGTTCATTAAAATCAGCAACAGGTCGCATGTAGAGCACTTTGCCAGCTACTCTGTCATAACTAAAACAACTGGAGACTGTGTACCAGCTGGTATGAGGGTCTGATTATATTTTATTAAATCGGAATCGCACCACAGTGTTTTCATCACTTCCTGTCCAGCCTGAAGGAGCTGGAATCGGCTGGAAACTGTCCGACTTTACCGCAGCTTTTTGTCACCGCCCCCCGCTGCTACCGCCTGCTCTCGTCCACTTTACAGGCGAGGCGCAGTTCATCTCGAACCGAACGAGCCTAATTTGTTTTTAATGGGAGGCTAGGATGGGGGAAAGCATCACCCGTGCTTCTTCACCTCTGATTGGCTAGAACTTATTGCCTGCTCTGGTTGGGTTGGTTAGTTAAAGGCAAGAGGTGTGGGTCTGGTTAGAGTTAAGATAGGAAGGTAAGCCAATCAGTATATTAACAGTAACATTAATACAATAATATTAACAGTCTATGGGCGGGACGCGAGTTTTGTTTTTAACCACAAACATTATTTAAAATTTTTAAATCTTAATCTTGATATCGCGAGAATTCAGTTGTCGTGCATGGTAACTCCAACACAGTGGGAGGCAGCATTTCATTGCAGCGCCGTTTGGCTACAACTGAATAGAGGAAGGGAACAGTTTGTCCCACCGGCGTTTTATTTAGCCACAGAAGGTCGTTCGCAGCTGGGCGGTATTTCACAATACTTAAAACCAAACCAAAACTAAACTAAATAACTTAAATGTATAGCAAGTTTGTAGCTCGAAACGTGAGGTTATGTGAGTACTGCTGAAAACAAATAGAGGAACGCGGCTGTAAGTCGCGTTTGGTCCATGGATGTTATGAAACCTTGCTAGCAATTGTTACGCTAGCTAGCGGCTGACAGCTCTAGCTAAAAGCGGCAGGAGACGCTAAGTGACGGTAGTCAACTAGCCAGCGAATGCTATTTATTCTGGGTAGTCAGTTAGCTACTAACGCTACGTGTGAATTTGCATACCCGTACTGAAACAGGGTGTTTGGTCTGGAACATTAAAGCCCGGTCTAGTTGGACACCGGGCTTAGCTTTTCCAAACCCCAGGGTCTCCCTTCCTTGAACTGAGTGGCTGGTTTGATGGCAGCCACGGCAGGTGCCCGGCGTTTTCCCATGGGTGCGCGGACGTTTAGTGACTTTCTCCAGATTGCCACTGTGGGCAGCCCTCGCTCGTGTCGTGGAGCGTTGCCAAGAGGATGCCTGCGACAAAACATCAGGTCAGTCTGTCAAGGAAACAGTGGAGGGTATTATCATAATGACCGACACTAAGCGAGTCCTCCAATACAGAGTCACGGACGCTGCGTCTCCTCTGGATCGAAGGCTCAAGAGTGGGAAGGTGACAAGCATCAGAGTAGTTTTTATCTCTAAGTATTATCTAAGTGTGACGGTTCTCAATAACGTTGGTTCCCTTGCTAGTGTCACAGTGTAGAATTGTTTTTCCTAAATAAACAGACCACAACAGTTGAATTTATTTTAATTTGATAAATGCAATACTTGCATGTATGTTTCTACTAAAAAGTAAAAAAAGTTCAAAATCATAAGGAAAAGAATAATTAATTTTGGACAAATGCAGTATTAATTGCTAAGACCTATATCAGCTAATCTAGATGGTATACGGATGTATTGAGTGCATCCCCGGTCAGGGATGTGCTATATCATATCTTTCATGATCATATTTGTATAGTTATTGATAGGCGCACACACACTCTGGACATACAAAAGGGTTGTTTGCAAATGATTGTGCTATACAAAAGTTAGGTAACCAAGACAACATGTAAGCATTGTAAGAAGATGATGAGAGCTAACCAACACCAACCTTGTCCATATACCAATCTATATTTCACCAATTATAAAGGGAGCCAGAAATCATGTGAGGACAGCTTAGTTGAAGCCTAAACCGACTTTATCTATAGCAGCAATTAATAATGAAGTATTTTTCATGATTTTGTCAATTCATCCAAATAATAAATATTGCAACACTTCCCTGCATTATCAGCCATCACTCCAGTAAGTAATTGGATTATTATTTTTTGAAACACGTGTTGGCCATTAGTCGTAACACAGAATCTACAGCTTACCTACTGGAACACACACTGTTATGTTGTTCAACAAGTCTGAGTAGAGTAGGCATGGGCCGGTTTCCGTTTTCAAGTTTGAAAAAGTCAAGGTTTCAAAACCACTAACATTTTCTGTCATACCGTTCCTAAGGTATGAGCTGTTTTTTATGAGTGGACATAATAACAGGAAGTGCAGTTTAGTAGTCCCTCTTAATGGGAAAAAAAGTTGTTTTCTACCCAGACATTTAAAAAAGAAAAATACATTTTAAAGCTGTAATTGCAATACCGTAAAACTGTGATATTTTTGCTGAAGGTTATCATACCATCAGAATCTCATGCCTAGAGTAGGGGTGGCATTACATGGCTTTTTGTCATTCACATAAGAGGCCCCACTCAAGAAAATACCAGCACAGTCACACAACACAGAGCCCTTCCAATACTTCCTGGGCTAGTGTATTATGTGTACTCATTGACTTTAGTATCTGGAAACTGGAATGTTGTGGGCCTTTTTTGTTGTTGTGGACTGTGACTGTGGCGGGTTGCGTTCTTTCCAGAATGTGGCTTACAGGACATTCCCTCTTACCTTTTTAGACACTTGTCGTCATGTGGCATTTTGATGACGAGAACTCCCAGAGTGCTTTGCCTCCAAGACTGGGACACAATGACAGCTGTTCCCCAAAGCAGAAACTTCATCAGTTTCACCAACAAAAGGAAGGAGTACTCCGAGCGTAGGATACTTGGGTAATTTTCCTTCATGAACGAATAATAACTTTATTTAGTTTTTTTATATAAAAAAAAAAAATTGTATTCCTTAACCTTTTCAATGCTTTCTGTCATAGCTTTTCGATGCAGGAAATGTATGATGTGGTGGCCAATGTTGACGACTACAAGAACTTTGTGCCCTGGTGTAAGAAGTCGCAGACCATCATGAAAAGAGCAGGCCATTCCAAAGCCCAACTTGAAGTGGGATTCCCTCCAGTGGTTGAGAAATACACGTCTATGATCTCTAGTGTTCGGCCTCATCTAGTCAAAGTAAGTGCCAGTAGCGTCACTGAGTCGGTCAGTTCTGTGAATGACGATCCATCTGATGTTTAATGTAGCAAGTGTATTTGTATACAGATATTGCTGCATTGGTAATAACCGGGAAGCACCCAACACAAGTTTTTTGTTACAGCGAATAATGTTTGTCATGTCAACAAGCACCCATTGCTCAAAGTTTGGGATTTCTGATCACAGAGTTTCTGGTTTATTGGTTATTTTTTTTAGGCAGTGTGTACAGACGGAAAGCTGTTCAATCACCTGGAGACAATATGGCGCTTTAGTCCCGGCATTCCTGGTTACCCTCGCACCTGCACGGTAGACTTTTCTGTAAGTAGCCTGCCGCTCACTTCTTCTTGTGGTGGAAACTGAAAAAGTTCAACACAGCGTTTGGCGTTTTCACGCTTTATGCTAATTTAAGATTAGTTCAATTTAGTTTAGCATAAGCCAACTGTCTGCTTGGCAGGATTCCGGTCTTCTCATCTAACCCGTAACAAGAGAGCAAATAAGCATATCCTAGTTAAACTATTCCTGTTCAAACTATTGAATTCCCCTTTGATTGTTGCCATATGTTGTGACTCGTCTACTCTCTATGGTGTATATATACTAAAGAGACCATTATCTTTGTATCTTTAACAGATATCCTTTGAGTTCCGCTCTTTGCTGCACTCCCAGTTAGCCACCATGTTCTTCGATGAGGTTGTAAAGCAGAATGTCGCTGCGTTTGAGCGGCGAGCCAGTAAGCTCTACGGCCCAGAGACTCGTATCCCACGAGAGCTGATGTTTCACGAGGTGCATCAGACGTGATCTCGGCAGCTGTATGTTCTCATCTGGCCTTAAACCATAACAACCTTTTTATTCCCTTTATCCACGCCAACTTGCATGATGCTACTCAGTCGCCCATAACTTTGAGTCTCCACCGCTACATAGATATCATAGCTCCTCTAGATGTTAGACATCCAACTCTTGGACTTCCTGCATCAACACATTCTTGCTTATCTCCTCCTTGTGTAAAGTCTGTCCACTTTTCTGTCTACCTCCACTTACGGGATCGTTGTTTAGCAAAAGCAACCCACCATTGCTCTCGCTCCATGGCAGTTACTAGCTGTATTTATGGAAACCAAACAGTAAATCCTTGCAACAACATGTTACCAATGGCAGAGAGTCGATTATTATTTTAAGCAAACACCACTCTGACACTGACCAAAACTCTTTTATTTATTTTTTATAGAAAAAGGCACAGACTTTCTTTCAACAGGGATCAAGTCTATATATATATAGTTCACTTTAAACTCAAGGTTATGTGCCGCACTGACACGTTATCAAGTCAAAGTGTGTCTAGTTTTAAATTAACGTAAGCACCTTGATAAGCTGCCTTTACTTTATTAGGAAAGCATATTTTTTGCCTTTTACTTTTACCATTTACATTTATATCAAATTGAAGTTTTAATTTATTGTTCATAGTAGGTAACCTGGTGCAAAATGATAATTAATTTCCTCCTTTTTGATGTGTGGCTATTTGCAAATTGTTACTGTTATATTTGGGTTCAATTAAATGTGCCATGTTTGAGACGTAGAGGGTTTTCACTGTATGTTGTGACCGTAGCATAGAAGTGCAACGTTTTGCAAAAGGGGGAAAAAAAGGTCATTTCTTCATTAGTTAGCTGTGCCCTCAATTCACTTTGAGGGCAATGGGAAATGTTGGTTTTAATTTGTCGTGCTGTGAGAATTGTGTTTTTGGACATTAAGTCTTGGCCTGCCAATTTTAATATTACCTTATTTTACAGCCCAGCACTAGTAACACTTTAGTGATTAACAGAGGTGATTTTAACTTTGCACAAACAAGAGCACCTGACACGCTAGAGAGTACTGTGAAATACTGTATATGGGATTAACTACAATGTCACAGATCGTATAGGAGAACTACAGCTTTATATTAGATAAATATCTAGTTTTCAGACGGTCACTGAATGAGCTGCTTTAAATCCTGGACATTGCATTGGTAATCTGATTTGCAGTAGGTCCCAGTTCTAGAATCCTCTTGATTACTGCAGCGATAATAAGCACTTTGTAGTACATTCTGTAAAAGTTCCCCTGCTCTACTTTTTGTATTTTACAGTCCATCTTCTAATGGTCATCAGGAAGATGTTACTTTACTGTCATGTACAGTGTTGGTATAAAATACACCGATAGGCTGTAGAATAAAGCATCATCAATCATTTCTCATTGTCTATGGGTTTCATGCTTACTTTTTAACAAGGTTTAGCTTTTACTTGTATTCATCATTGTGCATGGATGTAACTAACAGAGGCAAAACGAGCGTTTACGTGTTGCATTGTTCATGCATGAATACATTTAGATGGGATTTATGTTTCATATATCAGTAGCCCATGGCTTTATTCCATGACAAAGGGCTCATAAAGTTTGATTGTATTTGCCATTTTTAGAGCTGTGCTTTACACAGTGTTCTTCATAATAGGCAGTTAATTATATCCACATGCTCCAAGCTGGATTTTGGCTTCAAAGTTAATGTGGTTTCTTTTCTCTCTTAGTTAGGCGATTAGAAATGAACGGTTAGTCAATCATCATTGCATGAAAACTGTTTATTAAAACAAAAATGGTGTACAATTCACTGTTGTTAACAAAAAAAAAAAAAAAAAATTAAAAAGAAATTCTAACTTATGAAAAGATCATGAATTGCAATGTATTGACTTATTAAAGGATTCGTATACAGTAGATCAAGTCTACTTTATACTATATTGGAATTGGATTTAGGCATTCACATTGGCTGTAATATTGAATCATATTGCAAAAATGTTTTTTTTTGTTGGTAGAGATGTTTTGTTTTCAGTTGGCTGCATACACATTTAATTTGAAGTTGTATTATTGTAGGTGCCAATACGCAAAAATGTTATCAGAAACGCTGGAAAAATTATTTTGGAATTAGAACTATATAGAGTATTATATGATCACTTTAACCCTCCATCATCTCCACAGTACGTTTCAACATGAACCGTCACGCTGAAGGTGTATCCCAGTATGTGCTGAATATAAGGAGGGAGACTTGGTACTGTAACTGGCTGAAGAGTTGCTACAATACATTGCCAACATTTTGCAGTCCTATCATGTTTTCTGTTGCAAGCTAAAACGTATCTTTGTAAATAATGTGTGTATTTCAGAGCTTTATTTAAATAAATAAAAGTAGGGTGGAATCTGTTTCTTAGTGTGAAGTTTTTAAGTCAATTGCAAAATGGTTGGAAGAATGGGATTTCTTTTTGTACACATTTACAGCTATTTGATTGCAACACTAACCTTATAGTCAAATGCACTTAAATGAAGCTTTAGCAGCTTGTTAGGACTGAGGTTTCTAAGCACTGCTTGACTTCTACGCCACAAACAGTGTACGGTCAGAGGGTGGACACAGGTCTCGGAAAGGCAGCTGACCGACACAAGAAACCAGAGCAGGGGGATGGTATGTGGGCCAGTTATTAATAACAGCACATAGAGATGGGTATTTGGACCTATCTTCTTTCTTGATCATGTCAATTGTATTTATTACATAAGACTCAAGCCTCACCAGATGTACCTCATCACAAAGGATAACACAGAACTGAATGTATGAGAGGGGTTATGGTATTTAAATATTCACCAAAAAGGAATTATCTGATGCTGCATGTCTCAACAAGAGACACTCTGGATTTACACAGCAAGAAGTTGCTCATTAATGGAGCGACGGTGTTTTGCGGTGTAATGTCATCCTTATAGACATGACAGGAACTTTCATAAAATCCAGAAGAATCTATCACGTGGACACGACACAGACCTCGCTATTCAGTGGTTGTGAATGCAGCTCATTTGGAAATAAACCATTGGAATATTCTTCTGAAAGTACGAGCAAATGGCCTTTATTTTACAGGCACATTTCCATACTATGAAGAAAATGAGACCAAACAAGTGTTAATAAAACCCTTTATTAGGTTTTCCTCAAGTTTATCTTGCCCTTTTGACCCATCCAGACCCCCGCCCACAAGTGTTTCTCTGAATCCATCAGCAATGAATTCTCCCAGTTATCATATACAACCTTTATGCTCCTCTATGATCAAAATATAGCTTGGAAAAACCCACCTCAAAGCGGAACCCTACAATAAAACACACACACCCCTGAAAAAGCCAGATGAAAGATGGTAGCAGAGCAGAGAGATTTTCACGTCTGAGTGAACTACTGACTAATACGGCAAGATCACACGAAAAGAAAGCTGCAAGAACTTAAAACTACACACAAATGGAGTGTTGACAAACCCAGAACTTAAGAGCAAGCTTGAAACATTCAAGTGAAACACCTGAAAAAGCACCTGCCCACAGAGCTAGGCAAGAAATCGTGTATGTACAAGATAGCTGCGTTTCTTTTCTTTTTTGTTCGTAGTCAGAATTTGAAATTTCAGTTACAAGGTAGTGACCAATGAGACTGACCAGTACAGTGAGACTGGACACTACTAAACGATGGTAATCATTGTGGTTATCACGAGCAAGTGACCGCTTATACATTCAAGCTATACATATATATACCTATGTACACAAAGTATAAATAAAACCACAAAATTATAACAGATTATAGTTTTATACATATTCAACAGCCCAAAAAAATAAAATAAAAAAAAAACTAAATACTAAAAAAGGGACACAATCAACCTGGGGGCGGGTTCTTTACTACTACAAATGAGGAAATCCATTCAAGCAAGTGCTCCTTTTGGAGTAGTTGTTTAAAGCGCTCTCCTGTGGGGACAAAGTAACAAACATATACTCAAAAAGACAGGACTTTGACAAATATAAAGCCCCCCCATCCCACTTTTTAATTCAAGCTTGCTCTTAAGGACTCACTACAGGCCAATTACAACACCCTTTGCTCAAATCTTTATGATATTGATACCGTGTAAAGTACATTCCTCTTCTCTACCAATCACAAGTCCTTTGAGCAGAGAGACCCATTAAAAACAGGAAAGCATGTTAACGAAGAAACATTTCTACATAGACAAGACCGTTATTTTGATCATAGAGGCTATACAGGTCATCACTAAAAAAGAAGAAAAAAAAAGAAAAAACACAAGTTGGGGGAAAAATGTGGAGACCAAAGATTTAAAGGGGCAGTATCTTTTAACCTATTTTCATGTTTCGAGTGTATATCTTGAACAGCTTGTTAATTATTGTGGTGAGGGCCTTTATTTTAAACTGGAGTGTTCATAAATGGGAGTGAAACCCATGGATAGACTGGGTGGGGTGACATCTGGGAACATCGCATAGAAGGAACTAAGCGCAGTCTGAATTGGGAGGGAAAAAAAAGATGTTTTGCTTGGGGGATGTCCTCTAAAACAAATCCCCACATTTGCCAAAAGTAGCAAAGGTTGACTCATATTTCACTTAAGATCTTCAAACTAATACAAAGAAAAATCTAATTCACTCCCACAAGTCCCTTTGAATGCCACTGCCTATTCATAGATCAGACCCAGTGCCCAATGACAAACACGCAGGCACTGCACATGGGGAAAATCTTAGCGATACCAGCAGACTTAGAATGGAACATAGTTAGTCTATGATTGGTTACACGTATATGGGTCGGACGTTTTCACCTCTCATGTTCCTGATGGGGGAAAACTTAACACACTCGAACGCTAACAGTGTGACGATTTAAAAAGGCCCTTCTTTTGTGAAATGACATTAAAAGTGTACTGTCTCTTTGAATCCCAATGAATCCCTGGGTTTTGAAATGACTGGGGGTGGGGTGGGGGGGGGGCCCAACCTATGTCTGCTTTTTGATGTTTCCACCTCCTCCCACCCTTCACACTAAGCCCCAGCTCTTTTCAGGTGGTGCTTCAGCCTGACTTGGCTCCCACCAGTGTCATCAGTCCATCTGTGCTCATGGACTTGGGGCGCTCCAAGGGGAAGCCCAGGGCTCTACTCCACACCAGCTGAGCCAGCACGCCGAGGGCTCGGGACACACCAAACAGCACAGTGTAGTAATTCATCTCAGTCATTCCATAGTACTGCACAGAAAGAGGGAAAGAGGGTCAGGCAGGTTGGGATGGGCCGTTGCCACCATGGGATAACAAATGCACGACTGGAAGCCACAGCACGCGTCTTACCTGCAGCAGCACTCCGCTGTGGGCGTCCACGTTGGGCCAGGGGTTCTTGGCCTTGCCCTGCTCCAGGAGCACGTTGGGCACAATCTTGTAAAGCTGGGCAACCATCTTGAACATGGGGTCGTTGGGCAGGTGCTTCAGGGCAAACTCACGCTGGCAGGTGTAACGCGGGTCGGTCTTCCTCAGGACAGCATGGCCGTAGCCTGGAACAACCTACGAAGAAAGACGGTAATTTTTACCTCAACTTCTGAACCGTGCTACTCCTTTTACTACTTGTAATCTTTGCAAAGCCTTTATTTATTTATTTATTTAGAATAGTTAAGTGTTAATCCAAAAAAAGAACAAACTCTGTGATGTTCTTAAGAACAGATAGAAGTCTTATGTTTTAAATCTTAGGCTGTCAAAAGGCAAAGAGCCCTTATGACTAATGCCCAATCTCCTTTGTGTTTTTTTTAAATGAAGGGCCGACATATAAATATATGGGTGTCTACCTACACTGGGGAAAAAACACTGATGTAATAAACAAGGCTCAGTCAAGACTATTCTTTTATATCAGCATTACGCTTCATCCTTTTTTTATTATCAGGGAATTAGCTAGTGTCCTCTTTTATGCTGGGCTGGCAGCAAATGGTAAAAACAGGATCAATAAGATTATCAGAAAGGCTGGCCGTGCTCCAGACTCACTTCACTTGTCACGGTAGAAAAGAGAACAAGGCCAAATTAAAAACAGTTCTGTATTTACGCCAGTGTTTTTAACTGACTCAGAGGCTCATTCAGTGAGCGACTCAAGATGCCTCCAGGCAGCAGCGGCCAGATTTTTAATTTGCCGATGTGGTCTTTAAATGGAGCACATTTTCAGCCGTTAATCATGTAATGACGTCTCAAATGGCTCTTCTTTGTGTTATTCATTTGATGTACTGCATATCTTTTGTGTACTGTGAATGAAACATATCGATTGATGTCTGCATGAGTTGATTTGATGGGAACTGAGTTTCTACATTGGGGATTAATACATGTTATCTTATCTAATTGAGCAACTCATTCTTAAAAAAATAAAAAACAATGACAGTATGGCAGATATGACCCCTGACATCCTTACCAGGGTTGTGCTGAAATTACTAATTTAAATTAATTAATTTGAATCTGTTTATTAATCCCCAATGGGGAAATTACTAAATGTGAGAGCAAAACTGTGTTTATAATGAGGACCAGAATTGGTTGAGGAATTGGCGTCTTTACCCTTCCAGACTTCAGCGTGTTCCAGATGTAATCCCTCATCTTCTCATCAGACACCTCTCCACCCAACTCCTTCTGCAGGGCGGTCAGCCACACTAGCACCTCCTGTGAGACGCAGAGATATACACATTGATGAGTTAGAACGGTGAATTTAATAACAACGGCACATGAAGTCATTACACACAAATAACATTCTTTCCAAAATAACACAAAGTAAACAATCATGAGATACTTTACGAGCTTGAAAAAGAGTGCTTTAAGAGCAGGGAGTGTAGCGGAAACTAGTAAATCATTGCACACACTCACTCTCTGGATGAGTTCCGGGGGTGCGGGAGAAATGCGATACAGCATAGTGTCGCGATATTTTCATTGGCAATATTGTATGGATACACAGACGCCAAGTATTGATCGTTTTTGAAATTGAAGTGATATGAACACAGAGAAAGGTATCTTTTTTTTAGATAAAACAGATGTTGACAAAGTTTCCTTTTTAGGGACATTATTTGAAATTGGGGAAAAATTAGAAGTTGGAAAAAAGGATAAAAATTGCAATATTTCGCAGAATATTGAAATAGTTTGGTTTTTTCTTAATTAAAAAAGAAAAGAAAAGAAAAATCGCAATAATATCGTGATGATATCGTATGGGGAGGTGTCTGGTGGTTACCACCCCTAATGAGTTTTGTGAATTTTAAATGTTGGCATCATGTTTGGAAGAAGCCTCCAAGTCATTCTACAAGAAAATTCTGGCAATTTGTCAAAGTCATCCTTATGTAAGCAAACAAGGAATTAAGTCAAAAAATGTCATCTTGAGCGCCTATTAACAAGAGCGGCTTGGGCGCTGTCAGAAATAATAATAATGAGAATAATAAGCAGCTGAATCATACAATTGGTACTAATCAGCTAATAATAAAATGTATGGCAAGGTTTATTGATGGTGGTACAAGGAACTTGACAATTTCTGGGCTTAACGAGGCAGGGATGAGACAGGCGAACACGCCGAGGAGAGGAACATTCATTCAGCTAAGTCAAATAAGCTCCACAATTCAACTGTGCTGGAACTGAAAACTCGTCTTCCTTTGTGTCGTTAGGTTAGTCCCCAGTGCTGTTCACCTGCCGTGTTCCACCGCAGTGAGGAGAAAATAAACCTTTTAATCTTCAACTGTCATGCCACGTGGAAAAGAGCAGATATAAAATTTTCCCAAAAGGCTTTTTTTTCTAGAGCAGACATCTTGACTGAAAAGCACAGGTGTACCTTATAATGTTAAAGATCTGTTCAAGTGTCCCGGGAAGCCAGCATGCACAACACCAGGACACAAGGCAGCAGAAAGGAATTCAGCCATCAATCAATTACACCTGTGCTTTTCCCACTCTGACGAGGGTTAGGTACCGGCCGAATTACATCGGTACACGATTCATGTAAAATGAAACATGCTCAACGTCTGTGGTTGGGAGCGGGCGCTTATCTGTCCTCTCTGCATGTTGACAGAGGGCGACTGACAGAGGGACACACACCCACACACCACCTTACAGTTTTCAAAACGTCACGCAGGTACTGTTCGCTGCGATATGATGTTTAGGGCGAGGCATAAGCAGCCACTACATGGGTTTCTATGCCCTGAGATTGTGGGGCAAGGCAACTTTATTTCTATAGCAACAAGGCAATTTAAAGTGCTTTACATTAACATTAGAGAGCAGTGAAAAAACAGCCATGAAACTAAAACTGGCTAAAAAAAAGAATAAGATACAAATACAAGTATAAAAGTTACAGTGAGTAAGAAATAAATAATTATTTGATTTAATAGGTTGTAGTGACGGGTTTGGGAAGGGAGAGGGAGGTGTTTTATTTCTATTTTTGTTCATTTAGTTTTGACTGTAAAATGTTCTGGTAAATATGATAAATAGATTAGGAATTATTTTTTTTTATAGATGGAAAGAACCAAAAAAGGTACCGTTGTGAATTTAAAGGTACCAATACAAATGTGAATGGTACCCAACCCAACTGTGACATGTTAAAATGTACTGGTAGACGGCTTAAGGGTAATTGATAAATAATGCCCTACACTGTCTTCTGAAGCCAGCAAAACTGTATCTTCCTTAGGTGAAAATAATGATTTTCTTGGTACAAACCTGATTGGCCAGGCCATGCAGAGGACCAGCCAGACCATTCATGGCAGCACTGAAGGACAGGTAGGGATCAGACAGGGCACTCCCCACCAAGTGGCTGGTGTGGGCACTGACATTGCCCCCTTCGTGGTCACTGTAACATTAAAAAAACATGTTAACACCACAATTTTCAAAGCGACAATTCTAAGGCAGCTTGGAATTAAAATTTTGTCTGAGATTGAACTGGACTGGAACAGTATGTTAACACTGATCCAAATGTGAAGCGTGCCCATTTACCTCCCTATGTCTGTTTGTCCACTCCATGTGCAGATTGAATGTGAGGACTTCAAGCACTCTGACAATGTGTCAGTTTGATTGCATATGTTTGGCTTGGTGCACAAGTTTGATATTTAATCAAACTTATAGGTTGTGTAAAATATCATCCAGTATTTCAGGCTATTAATTGTTCCTCCTTGAACTCAAAAGGGCAAAGCGGCCAATTCAGGATTGCAGGACTGTTGTAATGACAGTGGAAGTTGCACCACACAAACTTCGTCTGACATGACACCATGCATGGTGCCTTATCTCACATTCAATGTGTAATGGTCTAAATCCAAATTTATTTATTTTTACTATTTTGCCTTAGATTGTTTTGAAGATGTTAATATATCTTAGTCGTTGGGCACAGAAACAGATCCACAGTTTGAACTAGTGTCCTGTCCTTCAAACACTCCATCTGAGTTTTCCTTCAAGCTCGACATTTAATTTACATTAAAAGAGCATAACTTTGATCAACTAGAGCCTAGAAAAGGATGATAAATCCTCAGAAAATGCTGGGAAACCCATTTTGAAAATCAAAGCGAGTTTGTAATCTGATAGGTGTGTTACAAGTTGCACCTGTGGATGGTGAGGTAGAGCCTCATCAGCTCAGTGAACTGGGCATCGCTGTAGCCCAGCATGTTGGTGAAGTTGTGGGACCAGTCCAGGTTCGAGTCGATGGCTCCGATGCTGCTGCCTTCGCGATACAGGTTGCGGTAGATCTTGGCAGCGATGCAGGGCAGCTTGGCAATCAGGTCCATGGAGTCTTCATAGACAAACTAAGAGAACCACCCCAAATGTACCACGTTCAATGAAAATGCATCTAGTAGTCAAGACATGTCTCTGTGGACAAGCCACTAGCCTGGTTTAACAGGAGATAAATGTGAACTCACCTCCCAGTACTTGGACTTGTGGACACCCTCAGAGTAGGCCCGGGCAAAGCTGCTCTCGCTGTTCAGAGCTGTGATGGCAGCGCTGAACTGAGACATGGGGTGGAGGTTTGTGGGGAAATTATCCAACATGGTGACAACGTGAGAGGGAAGTGCTGCTCTCTTCGCCCACTCTTTGGACACCCAGTTCACCTGGAGGAACAGGAGCACACAATGGAAGTGGGTGGAAAGTAAAATATTCACTTTCCTGCTCAGTCTACATCCGGGTTGACAATGTGTGCTATAGACACATGTCAAGTAGTAACTTTACAGCAACCACAGTGCCGAAGAAGGGCCTAAGCGGTTTATTATTATAAGTAAAATTGTTTGGTAGGGTGAAAAGGATAGATCTGACTGATCACCCATAGCTGACTTCTTTGACTCAATAGTAGATGCCTTACAATTCAAAATATTAAATTACAAAAGGGTTATAGGAGATGAAAGCTATTCAGTCTGTAAAAAAAAAAAAAATGTAGTCAGCTAAAAGGAGTGGGTTTACCAGTCAGCTTATCCTCATATCACTCTTCAAGGAGATAGCTAGCAATAAAAAAAAAGTTACAAACATATGATTGTTCCCCATTTATAACACAATATCTAGTTTATAGGACATCTTGTGATCCACTACGTTTATTCCAAGGGAACAGTAATTACGTTGTCACTCACATGTTATCGAGTTAGTCTTATAAGCAATCTGAAGCAAATATGTCACTTTCATCTACATTTATTGTTTTGCAAAAATGTTTAATTTAGAAAATGCTGAAAGCGTGGGGAGATTCTGTCAAAATATGACAGGAAGCGCCTGCAATACCAGCACTGACACATGGGATGAAGACAGTGGACAGCTGCACAGCCCTCCCTCACTGTGACACTACTGCACTATTATCTTTGAAGCTTCAGCTCCTCCACCACTCACCTGCTCCTCGGTGGGCACCTGTCCCGTGACCAGCAGCCAGAAGAGGCCCTCAGGCAGTGGCTCCTCACCTCCGGGAGCTGCAGGCAGCAACTTCTGACACTCTGGAATGCTGTAGCCCCGGAAACGGATACCCTGTGTATCAATGGAGAGAGAGAGAGAGAGGAAAATCCATATTCAAGTTATCCTGAAATGCACCATCAAGTTGAGCGTTGGTAAGCTGCCAGTGAGAGCTCTGGCTCTTCCAGTGTCTCTTTACACGGGGTGGCCTGTTAACAAGATATGACAACATGCTGCTCTGCCCCTGGAAGCTTGCCACTTTAATAAAAAAGGCAATCAAGATAAGGGTCTACTAGGCCTGCACAATATTGGAAAAATCTGACAGTGCGATATTTTTCCCCCTGCGATATATATTGCGATTTGAAAAAAGAACATTTTTAAAAGATGACATAAATAGCTCTATTTGGAAATACATCATTCTCTACTACTGCTGTGATTTTGTAGGGGAGTGCATCTACTTAAAAGAAAAAAAATGAAAAAGGATATTTTCTAACACCAAAGCAAGTAAGCGCTGTGACTAACGTTACTCTTCTGAAGTGGTTTTGGAGGGAAATTAGGTAGAAATACGCTGACTGACTAGCATGACATAATTTTATTCCTATAATAATCAATCCAGGCTAACGTGACGGCAAGTTGCTTCCTCTAAATTTCAGGTTTGGGTCAACTAGCGGGGCCAGCTTGTTAGTTTGATAAATTGATCAGACCTGCATGTCACGCGCACAAGCAACAAACTGTTTATCCAAGAACAATTAAATCAGTGGAAATGACGTTAGATCAGACACAGACTTCTTTAGTAGATTAGTGTTACGTTTCCAGTGTCGCGGCTCCAAACCGTAACGTTAGTTGGGACAGACGGACCCCTTGGTTCTTTAGGCTAACTATATTAGCTTTAGCCTGGCTGGTAGCAGCTTTCTGCGGGGTAAAATGGCCGGGAGACGTTGTGATTATGTTGCATTAATCAGGTGATTTAGATCGTATTTGCAGCGATAACATAAAACACTGACTACTGTAGCTTCACTGACTACCCATCAAAACTGACATCACGGTGTCAGCGGCAGTTGCTGCCTATGGTACTTTTCTACACACGGAGAGCCTCACTTCCCATAACAATAAATCCCGTCACACTGACATCATATACACACATTGCCCACATGGCTACCTGTCTTAAAGGGAAGGGTGGGTCGGTAATATTCATGTAAAAGGAGAACGGTGAAAGTTTACTTTTCTATCAGCAAAGCAGCAAAAAAGGATAAGTGTCAACATTGCAACGTCCTGCAATGTGACTATCGCGCATGCACACATTGCAATGTTGATGCTAAAACACAATATTGTTCAGCCCTAGTGTCTACACAGCAGGCTTATCTGCAAAAGGCAGAGGTTGTTTGAATTATGAAATCACTGTAACGCTTTGTGCCACTTTGGAGGCATACTGACCTCATCAGGGTCCAACACAGAGGTCTCATACACCAGACCCTTCATCCCCCTCATACCGCCATAGACCTGTGAATGAAAACACAAGCATACATATACATTACATTGTGAAAACTGTTAACACTATATAGTTTGCAGTAGAGCCCGACCGATAAAGGATTTTTAAGCCAGATACGAATATTTGGTTATTTAAAAATCCGATATATCGACCAAACATAAACCAAATTCCCTTACATTAGTTATTTGTAGTTATTTATGAGTTCTCACTAAAATAATATGTGTAATTTGTGTTATTGGAACCCAAACCCTAAAATACCGATAGATCGGGAAATGCCTAATATCAGCAGATACATCTCTAGTTTGCAGTAACAATGGTAATGCAACATTGGACAATTTTGATTAACAATGCAAAGTCTTTCACAAAAACAGGAAGAAATAACCTAAATCCTATTTAACTTTAGGTGTATGCCCTGGAATAGGTAAATGCACTTGGATATTAAAGCCACCCACAAAAGGTGATTTTTAATTATTCTGGCTGGTTAGACCGGTGCTCAGGTGAAGGTGGGCCAAGCTTTGGTGGAAATTTATCAGGTCACAAGTTTCATCTACCAATAGGAATGATGAATGTGTTATTTGTCCTGGCCTAATGGGTGCAACAAAGCTAACAGGAGGCTCAGGAAGATGTCAATCACTCAATCTTTACAGACCCACACAGTTCCGGGAAGTGGTCCAATCAGCCAGAATAATTGAAAACACCTGTGTGAGTGTTCAGCGCCTTTGAATAGATTAGCATAACATAGATGGGCCAATAGCTGAATGCTTACTTGTTGTTGTTGAAAGTAAAATTAATTCAAGTCAAGACTCAAGTAAATCTTCTAAACACGCCATGGCAACTAGCCAGAGGTCAGAGGTGTAATGAGTGATTAACCGAAGAGGATGACACGGTTATTGCTCTGGTGTGTGGAAGTGGGTGTGTGCATATATGGGAGCAATGCGAGTCGGCAGAGTACAGTAGAGATTTGAGTGACTCAGCTAAAATGTCTTGGCAGGAAGCTTGATATTGTGACCTCTGAGGGAGGTTATCAAAGTAACAGTAAATAAGGCTGGGCAGGCCTAGACAGATTAGGTGAAGCAAGTATGCCACGTCTAATCCAAAAGGTCATTGGCCTACATGCTCCTTCCTAAAGGAAAGAAATTCTGATCCAGTGACACATGTTTTCTGTGTCCAACATCTCAAGAGTCACTCACCATGTCAACATTAATCTGTCCTATGTTGGTTTTGCCATACTGTTGTTTAAAGTTCTTGATCCTGGTCTGTTCTTTAGGGATGAGGTCTGCCAGAACATCCTTCAGATTCTGTAAAAACACAACTTTTAATTAGTCAAGCCCTTGATCACACATCTAGTTTTAACCCTCTGAACACTCAAGTATTTTTTTTGACAACCTCTGGTCTGTCTGGTTTTAATTTCTAAAAAAAGCTTGTAAAACATCAACCCCGTTGTCCCCAGTAAATCTCTGAAAATCATTTCTCTAAAGGAAAAACTGGGCTACTGGAATATGTATGCTGCAGTGAGGTTACTTGAATGTAAAAAAAGGTTGTAGGACTTTAAAGACAAACACACAGAAAAAATAAACATTACATATACAGTGACCAAAATATCTACATTTATCCAAAAAAGTCCAGACGCTTTGCCCTAATTCCAATAATCAAAACAATAATGCCATATTATTAATATATCCACACACACACACACACACACACACACACACACACACACACACACACACACACACACACACACACACACACACACACACACACACACACACACACACACACACACACACACACACACACACACACACACACCACACACACACACACACACACACACACACACACACACACACACACACACACACACACACACACACACAAAAATAATAAAGCACATTCCACCAGGTGAACTGGGGTTAATTCAACATACTATGCAAACATATGTAGCTCCACAAAAGGTCAACATGTACTATTAATACTCAAGAGAACACAGAGTGACAACCAGGTTAAAAGTTAAGATTTAAAAAGTAAGCAGTTTTGGAGTTAATGGAGTGTACTTACTGTTGTTGATGCGCTGGCATTTCTGGCAGCCACAAGGAAGTAGGTGGCATTCTGTTGAACACACAAATAATAGGATTTAGAGTATTAATATCACAACCACAAACCCTAATAAAAATGTAAAGGCCAAAGCAACATTTTTAGGCTACTAAAGCGCCTTACATCAGAAACTGAGACTACATTGCGGCACTTCAAAAATATTTTATACTTCCTATTAGTTGCAAGTGATAACTGATAAATCAGAGACACGTGGTTTCAGACCACATCATATACAGAGAACTGCAGTTATTTTTTATTGATGGTCCTCCAGTTATATCTGTGAACTAAATGAACCAGGTCACACTTTAAATCAATCATTCTAAAGTAGTAGTAAGAAACATCTACAGACCAAAATATTTTCTAGCTCTTTCAAATTGTACTCAAATTAGAATTGCAGGTTGTTTCTGACCATTTTAAGCTGAGCTTGGGCAGGGACTGGGACCATTTACCCTGCAGTAGAGGCATGGCGTAAACACTACCAATTAATCAAGGGTCTAAATTATTCATCCTCCCTCCTTATATTGACAAGCACTTCATTTCTCCTCTTGGCATAGTCTCAATTACTATGGCCATCCTCTCTAAAAACACATTAACTGTTTAGCTGGTCTCTATTTGAATCCCTTTTGTACAGATTTTGCTTGTGGGTACTATCTCCTCTAATTTCATCAAATACAAGCTGTGTGTGAGTGCTGAACTCTTACATATAAATGATAAATTGCAACCAAACCCTTGCAAGTTCACACAATGCTGATTAAACCAATCACCGGCAGGGAAAGCGCTCTGTATTTCTCAGTACAGCGGGTTGTGGTGTTTGTGTAACTACTCTCACTCACTGCCAGAGGGGGTAAACAAAAGTTCCGCACTTCAGCTTTAAAGGAGATGATGTGGCTGGGCCGATCACTACAAACAGCTGCTACAATTGAGGAGGATTACTCCCTGACATTCCTCACATGACACATTAAATAAAAAAAATAAAAAATAAAAATAAAAAACATGCCACACAATCACCAGTCTACAACGTCAATATGTACGATTGATTCTCGTGCTAATGTGGTTTCCTCGATTTGTGATTAGTGAGTTGTGATGTATACATGCACACCAATATTCCACTATTATTCAGAATATGACAATATTCTGAACTGAATACAGGTCACATAACAGCTTATTCCGGTTGGATGTTCTTAAAAAAGCCTTTTTCTGAATAAAGCAATTTCCGATTAAGACGTGAAATATTCCGGAATTATTGAGGTTTAAGAGGCCTTCTTTGGACATGTATACAGCGCATTCGGAATATGCGTCTCAACCGGGGTTTTACCGCGGTTAAGGGCCTCTTTCCTGTTCGCGGCTGATGGTCAGCGTTGCTACGGTTACAAACAAACCAACCAGCCAACAGTTTGCAAGGCTGCAGACCTGATAAGAAGGATAACCTGGCTTCTTTTAAACATTATCAAAGACTTGGACATTAAAAAGTTTTTCACATCGCTGCGCCAACGTTTTCAAGAAGCTGGATGAAGGAATGAAAGAGGGAGGCTGTGTTTGCACGGTCCAACAACACCACCACCACTGGTGGAAAACTTTGGGAAAAAACACGCTTTGGGCTTTTTCACTTCGTAAAACGTGCACAAAAAAAAGACGTTAAACTCAATAAAGGAAAGGGGAAAGCCAAAATGCATAATATGAGCACTTTAAAAGGTTTGTAGGTATTGCCAAGATGAGCAATGTGATGGGAAAAAAAGATCACTCATTGCACTGAACAGTTCTCTAGAACTAATGGCGCTTGGGTTCTTAAGCCTTTGACTGTTGCTGGAACGGGACTAGGGGATGTACAACAGATTAAAAAACGACTGGCCCTGGGTATGAAAGTGTTTGGAGGCTAGTAATCTTGTTGGAAGCTGAATGGTGAAACAGGACTCCTCTGTCACCTTGTCAAAATTATCAATGGGAGAGGGAGGAGTCTGGGGGACAGAGGGCAGCTGGCTCTGCTCCCAATGAGGTCCCCTCCCTAGAACCACAACCGGTGAGCATACAAAGGAATGACAAGGCTCACCGAAAAACAAAAAAGGTGGGATCTTGCGTCACCACCAGCTGAGAGAGAGAGAGAGCGAGATTATGTAACAGTTCAGTGTCTTAAATATAGAGCGGCAGTTTCACTCACAGTGTCCTGCCGGCTAGAAAGGTTGGAGCAACTACACTGTGCTGAAGGGTAGAGAAGATGAGGATGTAACTCAAATCTAAACATACTTTTGTTTACATACCATTTGGAGGAAGAAACTGTGTTGATGGAAGACACATTTATGTACTGTATCTGTTAGGGACTCTTTACCATATGTAAGAAACTCTTTATTCTAAAAAAAACAAACAAATCGTTACAACCTTTGATAACTGCTGTATTGGGCATTTGTTAAATAATTTTCACGACACATTTAAGAAACAGGTTTTGGCACCTCAAGTTCTTATCACAAAACTAGAGATACGTGAAAGTCAATTTTCCCTTTTCGAAAAACTGGATCATTTTAAACCAGAAAATTATTTAGAGACCACAACATGAATACTGTGAATCACCTGATTTCCAGTCATAGTTTAGAGACAAAACATTTTTTGGTCAAAGAATGGCATACAACTACAAAAAACAGCTCACTAACAAGAAAAACTCCTGAGCAAAGATTGGAAGTGATAAGAGAGAAAGGGTGAGTGCGACACAGGTTATAATTTTAGAAGGCACAGACCTCTCTAGTCGCCTCTCTGCAAAATGCATGTTGAATTTGTCTATAGTTGTGCTTGATGTTGGACAGTGATGGCATGCGGCTAGGAGTCCCTCATCAAGTTCAGAAAATCCACTTTCCAGTGTCCTGCCGACTCCGCTAACTCCCTGCCTATTCTGCTAGCCAGCTGGCCGGTCAAGTTTCTAAATGTAAACAAAAGTAAACAAAGAGGAAAAGGCGGAGAACAAGAGCTCAAGCTAGCAAGACCATCTCTGCGGCTATCTGATGACTAAAGGCCCTGACACACTAACCCGCCAATTGGCCGTCAGACAGTTTGGCGAGGATGGTGACTCGAGTCTGTTTGGTGTGTTCTGTGCCGTTCCGATGTTGGAGGGGCCAGCTGTCTTCATTTTGGACAACTTGACATACTCGATTGGAAGGCGGGCACTGTCGGCAGTCGGACTCAAATGACCAATTTGACCGGTGGAGTGCTAACCCGGTAATGATGAGCGCAACTAGAGTCAGAAAAACGTTTTGTTAACTATTTTAGTAAAATATGAGATTGTATTTTGAACAAGACGCCATGACAGTCCAAAGAAATTCCAGAAAAAGCGGACCAGTGTGACGCGTTTGTCCAATCAGATGGCGTCGGCATCTCTTCGGTGTGTTCTGGGGCACTTTTTTTTGGCCAACTCAGGGAAGCGGTCAGTCACACTGCCTTTTCTTCCGTCGTGTTAGTGTGTCAGGGCCATAAGAGTCACTCATCGGGATTGGGAAATCAACTCAGCAGTCTCCTCCTGACTCTGCTAGCATGGCCAGTAAAAGCTTTCAAATATGAATATCAGAGTAAACACAAAGGAAAAGGTCAGCTATAACCTATGGCGCCGACTATGTGGATAAGCAAGGCCGTCTCTGCATCCATCTCTACATCAGAGGGGGCACCAAAGCAAACATGGAGGAACTGAACAACGACTGTTCTGCTGTTCATCCTGCTAGCCAGTGTGCAGGCGTCAGGCCTCAGGTGACTTTGGTGTCCTTCCGCCAAGACTTGGCTGGATCCTGAGTGTGCCAATGTATTGCCACATTCTGCTTTATGATGGATCATGTGCAAGTTGAAGGAGCTGATGGGATATGTGCCAGATAAAAGGGATTGATATGAGGGTCATTTAGCAGTCTAGGCTGAAAGGTCAGTGGAGTAAAACACTGGAATACAGTCACTGGAGGTTACAGTCAGCAGCATGGAAGTCAACTACTTTATTCTGGTTTGCAAGTGTTTAAGCATATTACGCATTTGGGTGGTATAATAATGACACAGTTAACTATTAAAGCATGTTTTAATCACATGCTAAATGGTGAAATCGGCCAACTGACAGATACTTGTGTTGTCTGAATTCACTTTTTTCTCCAGTGTTGAATAAATGTTGGAGAACACACAACATATTTTGAGAAACTTATCAAATGAAAGGATGCTAGATCATTGGCTGAAAACTGATCTTGAAGGTCAACGGGTGTGGTTAAGAAACACAAAAGTTGAAGCTGAGTTTAAAAGCGATGTTCGTCTGTAGCTGATCAATACAACTTATTTACTAATAAAGAAACGGGGAAGGGGAAGTTAACACGGTCTAGTCACCAACATTCCGGGTTAAAGAAACATGTTCAGGCGGTGACAGGCCAGCACAGGGCGCAATGATGACACAAGTTCACAAACAGTAACGTTACAACTCAAACGTTATCGTTTTAGCTTACCTACATAAAACATCAAGAAATTAAAGCTACTCTTAAAAGCCGTCACACTGTTTTAGAAATTATTAGCCACGCTTTTGGTCAACATCATTTCACAATGCGAAGCTAAGCTAGCTAATGTTACGTAGCTTGCCATTACGTTGTTAGCACGCTAACCCAACGTTAGCCTCAGTAGATAGCATCCACAACTTTGACTGCTAAACTGGCAACGAGGCCGGTTCGAGTCCTCTTACCTTTGAATTGAGTAGTTTAGGCGCTAACCTGCTCACAGTCAGAAAGGACATTGTGTCTGTGTAAAAGTGTTATTTCCACTTATTCTTTACAACTAAAGAAGCCGCTGCCAGTAGACCACGGAGCTGGTTGAAGGTGCCCCTCCAGAAAGCAGAAGGTTGAAGAGGGATTCAGGCCCGCAAGTAGCAGCAATGTTGATTGGACGATGGGTTGGATTGGCACGACGGCGTATAGGGATTTGATTGGCTAGAGAGCTATTGGGTGTTCGCTGATGGAACATAGGCAGTTGTAGGCCCGCCCTCTGGCTGTGACGACCGTTCTCTTAATACATCCATGGTGACGACAGCTACAGATCAGGGTTGGTTCAAGAACGAGCTGTACAAAGTCTTCCAACTTTTTTATTCAGTTGAAGCAAAACTACTGTAATACTGATTGCATTGTTGATAAAGTTAACGAAAACGTATCGTGGTTAATGTGACAAGGATTATCATCTACACTAATCTTTATTTATCAGGTTTATGTAACAGGGATTCCTTTTGCACAGGTGCAGTTATATAGCATCTTGGCTGTGGCTCCAGTACAACAGGATCTGAACTTTACCCCTGAAAATGTGGTAGCAAGATAAATGAGCAACATTAAAATGGAGATAGATAGATAGAAATGTAGATAGATAGATAGATATTCTTTATTGTCCACTGAAATTTGCCAATCCTAAATTGCATCTTTATTTATATCTGTATTGTATATTTTTGGGATTCTCACAATCCACCCATTTATCTCATTTAGAATCTGCCAACACTGATTGAACCTAATATCAGTGGCCAGTGTCTTCTATAATTTTTCCATTTAAAGCAGTAGCTATTTTCTGTGACTTTACTCTTGCAGAGATCAGTCAGTATTTACCAAGTGTTAGCACATCATAAGAATTTGCTTTGTCATAATCATAATTATCCCTTCAAATGGCTATGTTAGACAGCCAAGATGATAAGTGAAGAAGACAAACTAGATTGTTGCTGTAAAACATGAAGTTCAAACTTTATTTTCAAGGACTGTTGGCAAAAAGGAGTAGCCGGTCGTGTAGAGTCAAGGGCATTCAGTTTCAAACCAACTGCATGCAGTTTACCAGTACGGTTTGGTTGATAGTTTGATGCTCAAGCCCACTGTCCACTAACTTTGTGGACTGTAAGATAAGGCTCAACAGTTTGTCCAAACACAATACACAGGAAATGTTCAAAATGCCAAGATGTACCAAAACAGAAACACTGTACACAAACAGTAAATAGTTCAGACCTACATGGACGTTCTTGCAATCCCCCTAGAATCAGAGCTTGTGGTGTAAAGTTGCACACTCATTCGTAATCACATGATCCAAGTAATGCTAATAAAACCAGTGGATAAAGTCCTCTAAATGCATGTGGCACATTTAGAATGATCCATATGCTTCATTTAACTTCATTTTAGCTGGGAAGACACTGTGTAAAAAGAAATATTTTTTAACAAATATTTCTTGAGCATTTTCAGCTTTTATTTTTGACAGGACAGCTGAAGATACGAAAGGGGGGGGATGACATGCAGCATATGGGCCACAGGTCGGAGACAAACCTTGGCCCATTGCAACAAGGAGTAAACCTCTACATATGGACAGCTGCTCTACCAACTGAGCTATCCGGTCGCCCTACGATGACATCTCAGAGATCTTGGAGTCTGCCCACGGCAGTGAGCAGGGGGGACTTATTTATCTTTAGATATTTTAGAGTATGTTTTAGAACTTTCCATATTGTTTAATTGTGTATGACTGGAATCTGCATACATCTGAATGGGATCCTGTAGTCCTGTGATAAGGTTGTTTTTTAAGTCTTGCAATGTCTACCCACCTGTGTAACAGAAAATGCGATGTAAACTAATCCACATCATGCAGCCATTACGACATGCATGTTTTAAAATCTTTGTAAACCTTTGGCAGAATCAGTAGCCTTTAGTCCACAACATCTCAAGTGAATTTTGTAAAAAAAAAAAAAAAAGCAGGGCCTCAACCATACAGTACAAGAGCAGAACTAATTGAGTGCAACAAGGTTTACAGTACAGTAAATTTTTCCAGAAGTTGTAGGAGGTGATCTGATGTGTTTGGTCCCCACTCCTGTGCTCTTGTGCCTAGTAATCCGTCCCAAGTTAATGCATAAAATGGCATACAGTCCAAAGATGGTCCTTCCACGAGCATGGAAAAGGGGCTCTGGGCTCAATCATCTTCTTCCTCGGGATCCTCTACAGGATCTAGGAGGTTGCTGTGCTTCAAGCAGCCTTGGAGGTAGTTCACCACTGTCCGCTGGAAGTGCTGGATGCTGCGTGGCTCTCTCAGGATGTGACCCTCGTCTGGGTACAGCTGCAGTGAGTAGTTGGCTTCCACCCTCACCAGTCGGCTCAGGAGCTCAGCAGTGTGGTGGAAGTGTACCCTCGCTTTGGCCAAACACACATACGAATTAGAGGTGAAGAAATAAACGCAAATATTAACCTCCTAAACTCAGCAGGAAATTGAACAAAACCTTACCATCTGCAGTTCCATGTAGAATAAGGAAATGCTCATCTTTTAGCTTGTTAACCTCCTCCAGCAAAGAGGTAGTCTGAAGACATATACATCACAATATGAGTGTTTTATTAAGTACACAGTTTTTGTTGAAACTGTTAAACTGCATTAGTTTTGGGCAATAAAACTGTAACTAAGTGTATATCCACAGCCTCACAGAGTAAGCGTGCTCCTCCTTCGCTGGAAGGCCTAGATACCGCTCTGAGAATGCAGCACCTGGCAAAAGTGGAATAACATTTACTCAAATACATGAACTGCGCCGCGGTTGCATCACAATTTCTACAAACTCAATGCTTGAATAGTTTGATGACATGATTTAAACTCACTATAAAGCCTGAAGTCAGTTACCGGTGCCATAGCGGCTGCACATTGAAAGAGTTTATCTGTTGCAGCTAACATCTTGAGAGTCAAATAACCTCCAAATGCCTGGAAGGAGAAACAGAAAAGTGCTAAAATGAACGCATATTGACTTCAATAGGAGTATTGATTTGTTAAACCTGAAAAAAACAAAACAAATGCTGTAACCTTTCCATAGAGGACCATCCGACGATCGTCAATATAAGGCAGTTGCATCAACAACCTGCGGAAATATCATAAAATCCTGTCAGTTAACCAATTCAGAGGCATCATTTTTACGAGTCAATCATAAAGCTTTGTGTTGTTGCGTAACGGCACTGACTCGACAACTCCCAGATAATCTTTGACTCTGACTGAGCCGAGCTTGCGTGGATCCACAGTGGTGGTCTTCTGTCCACGGCCAACCCCGCTCCTGCCGTCCACCCATGCCAAAGCCACATTGTGTGTGCCAGAGAGGACCTGAGGCCAGTCGAGAGCAAATTCCTCTGTCACTGACTGACAGCCAGGAACGCCGTCCCTGAGCGACAGACAGACAGGGTCAGCGAGTATGGTGTCAGTTGGTGGGCGTGGAAGAGTTGAAAAGAAGGCTAGGGGGGTCATAGGTTGCACAACAGGTGACTCTAAAGACAAAAAAGCTAAATGTCTAGAATGGTTCATTTAAATTAAGAAAAATAGTTCCATAACATGGATTCCATAAGTAATAGGTACAAAATTGCTCAGGTTTTTAAGAGTGGGCCTGTTTTGTTTTGTGGTACCTTTAAAGTACCAGTATTCTTTAAAAAAAAAATGCTTTTTTAAAATCTGAAACCTCCTTTTTTCACTTTAAAATTCAGTGGTTTGCATCTGACATTTTGATAATTTTCCAAAAAGACAATATATCAACTGCAGCCTATTATGCTGCAATATCCCTAGGTGGGGGGAGGTGACATAGAAAGCAGGTTCTTTTCTCCCTCAGGCTCTTTTTTTCCATTCTTTACACAAACATCCGTTGTTCTCTTGCACATGCAAACAAGTGCAACACCGTGAATGCCTTCATGCCTTCAATGTCTTTGTTCATTTGCTGCTGCTTTCTTTGCTTCGCCTGTTAGTCTCACTGTTTGTGTTTGCTACGCTTGCTTTGTTGTTGTATTGCCCGATGCTTGTGTGCTAGACTCTATGTCCTTTACAGTGTGTAATGCTTCTTGTCACATGGAATCTTTGTTATGATTCTATGTAAGTATGTATGAATGTGTTGGAAACGTTTGGAGTGTGCTGCTGTCTTTTTAAATTTGGACGCTTTGCCTTCTGCCAGGCCATCATTTTAAATAAGAATTTGTTATTAAGGTCTTACCTGGTTAAATAAAAATGAATAAAAAAAAGAGGATAGTCTATTTTTATTATGATTTTGGGAGTGTAATGCAGCCAGAAGGAAGCTATGACGGCGGGATTCTCTATAGGGCCATTATTGTTGCAAAACTATTTGCAAATGTGTGGAGAGTTGTGCAACTACGTGTATCTCAATCCGTCTGTGTGTAATCAGATATGTAAATGGGTAAAAGAATCTCTAAAAGCACACCAAGATTTGTGAAATTGTACAGGAATCTGTAAATGTGCATTAAGAATCGGTGTGTGCCAAATAAATTTTGGTTATGTGTATTCAGATTGTCAAGTGTACTGAGAATTGTAAATGTGTAGACAAATGTGTGAACAAGTCTGTAAATGCGTACATGAATCTGTAAATTGAGCCATCGGTGTTACAGGAGTGTTAGCTTCGTCAGAGACACTCACACAATGATGAGGAGAGGGTGCAGGTTGGCCTCGTAACCCTGCGGTAGAGATAGCTTCAGGTGTACATCTAAGGAAAGCAAACGGGTTCAACAAGGTCAAATGTCCATAGGCATGTTAGGATTGCTGCTACATTTAGAGCCTCTGCCTGAAATACATCTGAACCTCTGAAGCACATTCAAATGATCTATAAAAAAAAGACGTGTTCCTTCATTTGAACAAAACATGACCAAACATGCATTTCCACAATCTGACAGAATAATTGGCGCTGGCCCCTCAAGACAGGCATGACTCACACTAATGACCTCATCACCAAATAGAGAAATTGGTTGGTACTTAACTATATTTGTCCCTTCGAGGCTGAAATACTTGCAGCCGGCGCTTCTTAAAATAGTTTGACTACTTGAGGATGGCTCTCAAGGTGATCTGTGAATGCTTGTATTGGTGGCCAATTTCCCAAATGTCAAACCATGTAAACTATAGCCAGTGGTTTGTTTGTTGTACCATGGTTGTCTGCCGGGAGTGTCCTAAACAGAGTCTCAGGGAGCCTCTTGTCCTCCAGAGCTTTAGATAGAGGGCTGTTATCCTCCAAGACAACATATCCTACAGAAGAGAAAACTGTATCAGATTATTAATCCTAAACATCAAAACAGACACATCTGATTGCCATGTCTGTATCATCCTCATGTTAACAGCTCTAGCCGAGAGCCACAGACAGAGGGCAGTGTGATTCCACATTCTGGTGTGCTTTAATGTACTGCCCTCTGCAGGACGTTGTTTGGAAACTGCAAACAAGCCTGTGTGTGCCTGTGCATTAGTGGGATTATAGCATTGGTAAACATGTATGCAGATGTAACACTCACTGTAGGGGTCCTTTGTACTGTGAACTGTCACTTTAGGGATTCCTGGGCCTGGGGGATTTTGCAAAAGAAAACCTTTTACAACCAACTGTCTGCAACGTGAAGGTTGAAAGCATATTCCCTGCTCGTGTCTGTATTCATATGGCATTCACCTAGACAGTAGAGGGTGAAGTGGGTTTGATTGGGGCTAAATTGAGCTTTAAAGAAGCGACATCCATCTATGAGGTTACAGGAGATGCACTGGCGCTGGAACACTCCATCCAGGTCCACACTTGAGAAAAAACAGAAAAGGGTTATTGATCACACATTTGAAGAAGAAAAGCTATTTGATTTGCTCCAGAGAGAGTCAATTAAATGCTAAGGCATTAAGGCAAAGTGTCAGTGTCTTAAGATAAACAGCAGTTGACTTTTAAGGAACAAATAGCGTTCAATAAGGCTGGAGATAAAAGATTGCTCTGCTAGGCCGTGTCAAGTCTCTAAATGACCCTCTCCACTCCGCTGCTTACAAATTTCATCCAGGATGAATCACAGACCAAGTTTAAACAAGCCCCTGTCCCGCCTCCAAAATATTGTGCTATCTCCTGGAGCCCAGAGCTACGTAAGCTAATAAAAAAATATGAAACCTAGGAGGTAGATGAGGGAACAGAGGTGTGTGTTTATCACAGAGGGGGACATAAGACTCAGGACAGAGGGTCCTCGTTCCCTGAGAAGGTTTTTGTTTTTCCGTTAAACATTTGTCACAAAGCTCATGGCCTCGAGCATCTACAGCACACAAGAATAAAGATGCACATGTCAACACAATAGTGTACACTTGTTTAGCCATGTGGCGGCGTGGCTCCAGGGATGCTTTGGTCCAAACTTAAATATCTCAACATATAATTGACAGATTGGTATGGAATTTTTGTACAGATATCCACACTTCCCAGAGGATGAACCCTGACGAGCAATCCACTGAAGTATCACAATTGATGGATTGGCACAAATATTGTACAAACATGGTTACCAGACAATGAATCTTAATGACTTTTGTGAAGCCCCTTGTGGTTTTGCAGTGAAATGTCTTGACAACTACTGGATATATTGCCCTAAAATTTGGTTCAGACATATTAATGTCCCCATCAGGATGAATTTTAACAACTTCCTCTGACATTTCATTTTCATCTAGCGCCACCATCGGGTCATTTATTTTCAATTTGTCGATTACTTTGTGGTGACCTTGACCAAATACCTGCAAAACTAATGGCTTTCCCATCAGCCTCAGTTGCACTCTGTGTTTAGTGCTAATTATCAAATGTTAGCATACTAACACGCTAAACTACCTTTGTTCAAGGTTGTATATTATACCTGCTACATAAAAAAACTGCTACGTATCAGAAGATTAGCATTGTCTTTGCGAGCATGTTGCCATGCTGATGTTAGCATTTAGCTCAAAGCACCACAGAAACCTGGCCATACCACACAGATATTATAAATATTTGGGATAAAGTTGGACCGCAACTGAAAAAGCAGCTCTCAAAGATTACACAACAAATAAGAAAATCCGAAGTGACCAGTCCACAGGGCATTTAATCTTCAGGATAATGTCAATCTTGAGTCTGTGTATAGCTTTGTACAGAAATCTGTCCTTTCACAGGGAAGCGGGTTTACCTGTAAAGGTGTCTGCTTTGTCTGGATTCTTCTGCACTCAGGAAATAGCTGATGATGAGAAAAACACACAGCAAGTTACTCGACACTACTGAATGACTGCAGATCACCTTTGGGGTATCTTAACTTCATCATAATTATACTAGATTTTAATAATTCATGACAAGAACAGATGTACATACTTCAGCATGGTAATAAAAGGCCCTTTAATTTGTAAAGCACCATTAGTGATGGGGAATTAAATCAATTGTGAAGCAGATGTGCATTAAAGCATCATTTCTATATGAATGTGAGTACTGTGAGACAGAACAACTTGTGTGCGTGGAGGTAAAGAGCCACCCATGGGCGTTGGGGCTGCAAACAACTTGATCTATAATTGGCTTTCCTTGATTCAGTGTGATGCTCACACCTCAGGTTCATGAGGAGTTTCTGCCCTCGGCAGGATGAAAACAGATTTAAGTGATAATCTCTGTTCAAGTGTAAGTTTTACTTCAGCCTCTTCAGTGGCAAAGCATTGCCACAAGCAAAGTCAGAGTTAAAGCCGTTTCCTTTTGACCTTTTAACCAAAGTAATTTGCTACATTTTACTTTTAGTTTTTTTTTAGATTGACAGTGTTATGTGTACCATTCACCCGGAGTCTGACCTAACAAAGGAGTTTGTTGTTTGGTAGCCGACACGTCTAGAATTGAGCTCTCAGCTTATAACAAGATATAACCACTATTCTACTCTATAGTGAGGAGCTGCGAGCTGTTAGGGGCGCTGGAAGGTGATGCAACCTGTCTCCACACACATTTTTCCAGCCTTCTCGTCGAGGGCGCAGAGCGAGCTGACGTCCCAGCTGCCTGATGTCAGGAAGCGAGGAGGGACGGAGGGGATGGCAGGCTGTGTTACACAGAGAAACAGAGAGGAAGAGCAGTGAAGAAGACGGGAGACATCCAGAATAAAAATAGATGTTTCACCGGAAGGTTAAACACACTGAAGGCCCTGATGGCTCCAGAGAGAGTTCAGAACAGTTATTTTTAAACAATTGGTCATCGTGACAGTGGAACTAATGTTGGCAAGACACAGAAGGGACAATTTTGGATTGGATCCAAAGCCACTAATGATTTGCATGAGCCCAAAGGTGTAAGACTTCACTACCCAACAATTATTAAACTTAATGCCCTTTTTTATGTAAAATTCACTTAAAAAAGAAACACAATGTCAATCCTGTCTGTATATGTTTCTTTAACAAAAAATCATCATTTATCTTTTTTTTTTCTCTGCTGGGGTTGAAAACTTACTAAATTGAAAAGAACTGAATTGTTTTTCTTCCATATTAATAAGGGCAAAAAGAAATTAGATTATTAATGAAGGAAATGACTAGGTAAAGGGAGTGTTTAAGTAATTAGGGAGAACAATAAGGACACAGTAACAACAATAAGAGAGGAGGAGGCGAAGGAGGAGATTAAAAGCAAACCAGACCTTAATGGTCTGTGCTGCTGAGATCTGTAATCACACTTTTTTGTGGCCCCCACTGAAACGTTAACAACCAATTTTGTCAGAAAGTATTCAAGGATGACTTGAGGGAGTAGAAGTTAACTGCCCTCAAAACTGACCTGGGCTGAAAGACTGGCGATGTGGTGAAACTCTCCCCGAGCGCCCTGTTTTGCTGGCAGGATTGTATAAAACACAGCGCCGTCTGCTGAAAACAACGGCACGTCCTGATGACGAAAAATACTGAGTCAAATACAAAGACAGTAGTGATATAAACAGGTGTCATAAACAGGTGTTATGAAACATGAGCAATACATACCTGTCGTTGGTTTTGCATTAGGTCCATGGCCATTTTGTGTTTCTGTTGATTAGGAATCCCACAACATGGAGAAGTGTATTAGTTACACCATTTCCAAAGCTAATAGCGTGGTCGAAATAAAGATTATTAAGTTTATTAAGTATTAAATGTAGAAATCCTAAAACATTGGCAATGTGTAACTGAAATCCATGAGGATTTACAGAAAGGGATCAAGCCAAGAAATAGTGTAGTACATCACTGGGAATCCTTCTCATGCAGCAAATGACCTTAAATATTAATCCAGCCAGTCGACTCCCAACACAGCATGAAAGCATAATTTTATTAAAGGCGTATATTGCAGCGGAGGCCGTTTGTCGATTACTAAAGTGGAACAAGTGATGTCCACTAACCTCTGAGCAGGCCCCGGTGGTCGCCTCGCACACGCACAGCACCGATTGGTTCTGGGCACGGTTCAGCCAACGAACTGCGAGGCGGGTGCTGCTGATCCAAGTCACCATGGAGATGTAGCTGTCTCTGAAGACACGATGCAGAAAATGATACATGGGAAAAGCAATGAAAAGTGGTACAGAGGGATGAAAAAAAGAAGATTCAGTGAAGGGGAGAGGAAATTGGACATGGGTAATAATATCTGAAAGGTGGTATCTAAAATCTTATTTTTTCTTATTTTACATTCACAAAGATGTACCTGGCCCTGAGGGAGTCAGGAGGCATCATCTCCAGAGTGTGAGCTGGACCGTACAGATTCACCACAAACAGACTGACAGATGGGATACTTGAGCCAGCCTGGGACACAACAAAAAGACAAACATGACCAAATAAACTAAAGTACTGTACGTAAAATGTAAAAAAAAAAAAGGTATGTTTCAGCAAATCCTTTTAGCCACGCAGCAGGCGAGGCCAGTCTGTCGGTCCACCGTTTTGGTCTAGACTGGGAAGTCTCGACAACTGTTTAATTATTTGCCATGAAATTTGGTGCAGATATCCATATTATCTAGAAAGTAAATTTTATTAACTTTGGTGATCTCCTGAACTTTACCCCTAGCTCTACTAGCATGTCAAAGTTTTAAAGTTATTGAGTTAACCCTTGTGTTGTCCTTGGGTCCAATTTGACCCGTTTTTTGAGGTTTTTATATCAGAACTATAGGTTTCCAAATGTCCCAAAAAATAACAAGCACAACGAAAATAATTATTGAGGATCACTACTTTCATGGTCTACCCTGGTCTCAAAATCTCTACTAAGACATAAACATATGTTCTTCTGATCTTACTATTTACCAATACTAGAATATTGACTAATTTTACCCAAAGATTTGGCATCATTTCATGTAAATGAGGTGCAGTGACCATACATACAAACAGAAGTGTAAAACAAGGCTAATAAGTTGAAAGAAGAAGACGTAACAAGACAAAAATGGGGAATAATTTTACAGGATACTTCATGCTTTATAACAGGCAAACCAAGCCAGGTCGATTTTGGTCGATGGGAAGACGACACAAGGGTTAAATAACTCGTAGCACCGCTTGATGTTCAACTGGATGTTCCTGCTCCTGCAAAACTGTTCGTTTTGGGAAAGAACGACCTTCAATTTGGATTGCGCGACAATACAAACATGTCTGGTTCTTTCAGGGAATGGTTGTAAAGATTAACAAAGAATATGTTTACAGCATTTACTCTCTAACTGCGACAATCTGGGACCGATTGGTGGGGATTTCCTACAAAGAAAATACACACGCTACATGTGGCTGTAGACTCTAGTCTTGTTTCAATCCATTTTTACCTTTGGGTAGTGAAAGAGCACATTGGAGGGGTAGAGACCCCCTAAGAAGTGAGGTATTTCCATCACAGGTGTGGCAGAGTTGTTGATGGTGAGGTACGCCAGCCGGGCCCCGTCCACAGACCACCAGTGGGCAACATATGACAAGAGCACTTCCTCTGTATTAAAAGACAGTGTGTGTTTTTATATCAAACTCAAGCATACACCTGCTGTTCATGATTACTGTTGACAGCTTGCAGATTTTTGACTATATGGTCTTAACCCTCATGTTGTCCTCGGGTCACATTGACCCGTTTTCCTATATCAATGTTCTTTTTAACTACCAAAAATAACATGATTTATTCCATTCCATTTATTCCAACGCTCCTTGGCAAGTACAAATCTAATTTTGGGGGGTCTTATTCAATTTTATAGCATTTGGAAAAGCTAATTGAAGTGGTTTTGAAATAGTATTGAGTAAAAGTTGACATATTCTAGTCTGTAATTATCCATCAATATACTTTTCTTTAATTTTGGTCAAACTAATTCCTAATTTCTGCTTTTCTAACTCAAACATTAGGTGTAATTTCTTATAACTGAGGTTTATTGACCATGAATTTCATAAAAATAACTGTAAAACTAAAGTTAATAAGTTAGTGTTACATAGTGTTGAAAATGTAAAAAAAAAACAAGTGACAAACGTTGAAAAAAAGCATCAAAAGTGTTGAAAAAAGGGACAAAAATGTAAGAAAAAGTTGAAAACATAGATAAAAAGCGTCAACAAAAATGTTGACTTGCAATTTTGACGGGATGACAACACAAGGGTTTAGTGCTGGAATACTTCCTACCTTCATAAGTCCAGTCAGACAGCCCGTTCACCACATTCTGCTCCAGGTCGGTGGTTGTGAGACGCAGGGCTTTGCTTGTCACACTCGGCTTGTAGTAGATATCTCCTTCAAACACGTAGGCCTGACAGACACACAGTGCCAATCCATAATCAAGGCTGTACGGCTGGGAGCTTCATCGCTGGCTGCCTAAATTGAGCCCTGATGCCGTCCAAGAGTGAATAAATCATCGGCCAGCACACACGCACACACAATTGAGAGCCAATGCATATTTACTTGCCAGTTAATATGCTGCAGACGAGCGCCGACATTGCAGCGAAAGCAAATTACATTACAGTGAAGGTACACAAATTGTATTACGAGTGTGAAACAACCCCATTATGGCAACACAGTCTCTGCAATAACTTCTAAGATGGAGTTCATCTCATAATGACAGAGAGATGATACCACTGATGCTATCATTAGAAAAATAATGTCAAAGAATTTTATCATTATGGATTGTAAAGATTGAGAAAATCTCCTTATCGTATTGACGGGTGTAGCTGATTCAGATGACACAGCAACCTATTGATCAAGGTAATGAGTCTGGCTTACCAGCTGGCTCCCCTGAGGCCCCCAGGAAGCATATAGTAGCACTGCTTTCTCTCTCTCTGGAGGGTTCAGCTCCAGCAGATCCCTGGAACACACACAAAAACTCAGACATAAGCCTCTCCGTTCAGGGATGAGTGTCCTGTTTAGAGCCCTCTGGGGTCCATCCATGCCCAGGCCTTGAGCTTTGCTTGAGAGAGACACCGTACTGTGAGGACAAAAAAAGAGCAAGATGCAGAGAGGGGGAAGACAAAACAGAGAATGGAGTTGGGTCATGCAACATTTCTTTGTCCATAGTCTTAGCTGCACTTATTTTCTTCCTAAGGACAGGCACACATTTTCCTCCAAGGCATACTCAGGCAATGATCAATTCTGCAGGTCCTCCTGAAATTCTTTTCAGATCCATTTCTCAGAGGCTCCAGGGATCCTCCACAGAGACCCCCCCCCCCCATACACAGTAATGCTGAATATGAATCTCAGGCAGTGAAATCTGAAGTGCAGTACACACCTTACATTGGGATATGGAACCTGGAAAGAATACTGATGAATGAATGCATGTCTGACAGAAACATGAGGCTCAGGTTCGATGAGACACACTCTGGGGGACGTTTTTCAATCCGCGGGTCTGCTTGCATTGGTGACGCTCATGCCCAGTGCAGCCCATGCATTAGCATTCAGGATTCCACCTACCCATTAGCCACATCGTAGAAAGCATAGGAGGCTGTGAAGGACTGAGAGAACACCTGAAAGAGGTAGAGGATATCATGCACACAGGTGTGCCGCACTTAGATGAATACACACATTATGCAGTGCTCACACATGCTCGTTCACATGTATAAAGAAACTCAAATGGAACAAAGGTTATGAAGGACACTGCTAAGGCCAACCTTACAATTAAGCGGTAAGAAACAAGAAGCTGTGGTAACATTCTCTAATTTCACCAAAGTAGATTATTGCTTTTTTTTTTTTAAAGGGCAGCAGCATTATGATACAAAATTTGACAATAAAATGTTCATTATTGTTATTAATAATAGTTTATTATTCATTTAATGTTACCATTTTACCTAAAAAAAGAAGCAGTAGCAAAGAATTTGTATGTGTCAATGCAGTACAACACTGCTTTGATTGTTACTGAGCTGATCCCAGCTTATACACTTAATTTATTTGAGTCATTAAACCACTGGCAGCCATTTCAAGCATATTACATCATTATTGCGATCACATCTAAATAACAGAAGTTTGGATCATGGGGAGCCTTAAGACTGACTTAAAGAGACAATGTTAAAGACATGACATGTGAAAGGAAAGCACAAAAAACTAAGACAGACCTTCTTATTAAATAGCATCATTACAGTTAATATCCTTCCCGCTGAGATCTATTGTGGCTGGCAACTCTGTCGCAACCCTGACTCAAGCATCAGCAGCTCGATGAATAATTAAATGAACAAGCTGAAGAAGACTAAGCGAACGGAATCAATGAATGTGTATATGTGTGTGTGTGTGTGTGTGTGTGAACTGCAACTGATCACAGCATTACCTGATGAATTCTCAGTAATGTATTGACTCATGCAAGGGGTTGGAAGCAGGCTCACTGGCCTCTGAAAGCCTGGACCCTACTGGACAAACACTCCCTAAAGAAATGAAATGTCACATCCTCTATACAGCACATTTAGCAGGGAAATTGGATTTCTCCTTCACGTTGTATGTGTGTTGTTAGAAAATGCATGGAAGAAGTGACGCAGGAGTAAAGCGGCTGGGATGAAGGAGGGGAAATAACTTCAAAGGCCATCTCAATGAAATTGAAAATCTGATTGCGGTGTAGAGTCTGAACTTGAGAGGGCAAAGGCGTGTGTAGGAAAACAGCTGTTAGAGTTTCAACAGAAAATAATTGCAAAGACAGGAAGAGGAAGGGACGAATTGGTCCAACACTACAGGAAAAAGTGAGGGGTTGGAGATAGAGAGAAAGAAACAAAGACAGGAAGGGAGGAAAGGATGCAAAGAGGGCCGAGGTGCAGCCAGTTGACAGGTATTTGACACGCGATCAGGGCCGGTCTTGAGTAACACTGAGGGTGGCAGCATCGCTGTGAGCACCACGTTCTTCATTTAACATGGTGGACTATGTGGCAGAGACTGAACCTTATTGTGTTTGTGTGTGTGTGTGTGTGTGTGTGTGTGTGTGTGTATGTCACATTCAATCAGCTGTTTATGATTTGTCAAGGAACCCAGAGATTCTGCTCTTGATTTAACATGGTGGAGCATGTGGCAGAGACTGTACGTTATTGTGTGTGTGTGTGTGTGTGTGTGTGTGTGTGTGTGTGTGTGTGTGTCACATTCAATCAGCTGTTTATGATTTGCTAAGGAACCCAGAGATTCTGCTCTTGATTTAACATGGTGGAGCATGTGGCAGAGACTGTACGTTATTGTGTGTCTGTGTCTGTGTGTGTGTGTGTGTGTGTGTGTGTGTGTGTGTGTGTGTCACATTCAATCAGCTGTTTATGATTTGTCAAGGAACCCAGAGATTCTGCTCTTGATTTAACATGGTGGAGCATGTGGCAGAGACTGTACGTTATTGTGTGTCTGTGTCTGTGTGTGTGTGTGTGTGTGTGTGTGTGTGTGTGTGTGTGTGTGTGTGTCTGTGTGATACACAGAAGGAGAGAATGAGAGCATCTGTCTTGGAGAGACAGACTGAATTCTAATGTGACTGCCAGTAACATATCATAAATCCTCCAGATTGCTCTGCTCCTCACCCCCACCCCCCCCCCCCCTTACTACCCGCATCCTCCCAATCCATGACGCCAAAAAGGGGCTGGGGGGCATTAAACACAGATTAAACATTTAGAAGATAGCTTTGGATAACGTGACAAAGGGAATTTATAGAGACTACAACACCCTTTTGCATGAGCACAGATACTGGGATATATTGTACACTGCAAGACACAATCCAGAGATAATAGCATCCTTCCTTCCCAACACTGTTCCTGCCTCACAAGCACTTCTTAGCAGCTCCACTATGCGCTGCCTTTGATACCAGCACCCATCAGCGATTGCTGCAGAGTGCAGACACGACTCCGATGGCATCTTATTTGTCCCCAAACTGCAGTCTTGGCCCATTTGCCTCCACTCATCAATCCCCAAAAACTCCATATCCTCTAAACTATCTTGCCATCACTCTTTATAAAATCATGCAGGTCTCGTCTTGCCTCTCTTTGTCGTGGTCTCCTCTTACACACAAACCGGTTTAATTCAAACAGGCTTTGAGGAAAGACATTTTACTTTCTCTTGTTCCTATGTGGCCAAATCCCCAATTCACTTCTATGTATACCCTCTTAACAAAATCCATTTATTTTCACCCACCAGGCACAAAACCCTCCCTAAAGCCTCCAGAGCTAATACAAAATCCAGCGAAGCCTTTTAACTTCACCCAAAGGCTGCTCGTCCATTTCTCTTCACTGCAGCTTTCTCCTTGTAGCATCTCTGTCATACTTTGATACCACTGATTGATTTCAACTGGGCAGTGTATCTATAGGCAAATGGTGCATATCACATTTTTCCCCCCCCACCTCTCTTCATCACAAGTGGCTTTCCCCGCCGCTCTCCTCATTCGCCTGGTGCAAACTGCTTCAGTCAGCACAAATCCCCCCAGGGATAGACAGAAGAAAGTGAGTTAGGGTGAGGAAGACGGAGCGCGCGAGAGAAGGAGGGTGCTAGAAAGACCGACCAAAATGCCAACCATACTCACACAAACATATCCATTTCTAAATATATACAAAGGATTCCAGGTGGTGTGCTCAGCTGCAGAGTGTGTACACAAACTGAGCGTACAGATCAGAGTAAACAAATTCCTGCTGACAACAAAGGCAATATGCTAATGGCATCAATCAACCCACAGATTGGACGAAGATCTGAGCCCTCCTCTACAGAGACATGCAAAAAAAACGAGATTAAACGGATGTTAACCACTCAATAATGCAGTTAGGTTGGATGCACTGTGTTTATGACCAATGCTGTCACACAGCAACAGGCACATTTCCCCGTTCTTTCCCCATTTCCACCCCCACAAAGAGAAAATACAATACGTAGGCTTAGTGATTAAAGCAGACGTAGATCTCTAAAGAGAAGAGAAAAAAAAGAGACTGAATGAGAGTGCCAGAGAGCAGCAGAATCGGCTTTCAGGTTTTTAATAAAAACCTGGGGAAAATGGGCTTTCATTTGAACCTAATTCTGTTTTCTTCCATTGCTGATTACTTGCACATTACACAACTTGCCTGCCCTTTGAGGAAAGACTCAGCTATTACTGGTGTGTGTGTATTTACAGAGTCGGACAGCTGGAGGACCTGAGCTTATCTGAAACCATCACCTGCCATTGTGATTCTTGTCGGCTTCTCATTAAAATTCTCTACCGAACTAGCAGGGCGATTTCATTACTGCAGCTCCAACTGCACTCCTCCATCTCCTTGATCCCCACCCCACGCTCTGATCACTCAGTCTAACCCCCTGCACCTTCCCCCATCAGCCAGTTTAAGTATTCAATTCCCCGTTATCCCAGTCATATGACGGGGGGGGCTTTTTGGAACTAAAGAGTGCTGCAGTAGCAGAATCAGCACACACACACACACACACACACACACACACACACACACACTAACGTCCTCAACCTTCTCCTTCATGTTCTCGCTTCTTTTCTCTGATGTTTCTTCGGGGCTGATTAGAATGCATGTCACTGCTGTTTTGCAGGTGTGTGAGCGGTAATAGCGTGTCTTTGATATTAGTGGCTTAGTTATGACCCTGAATGTCGTCTGAAGGTAAAAAGCTTGACGGTGCTTTCTGGAATAACTCTGAGTCAACTTGGCATTCAGAGAAAACTTACCGGTCGAATGTTATACGCCAAGAGGACGAACATCTTGTCTGCAGACACTTGGAATTTAGTAATGCTCAGGTCCTGTAAAAAAGGAAAACAAAAATTAGACCCATCCTCAAACACGGCCTCTCAGGTTCCTGGTTGTGCTCAAAGTCTCCTTCTGGCTTCACATCAGCGTGACAATATTAGCGTCACGGTTTCCATTGCCATCTGTCCCAAAACTTTATAAAACACATTGGAAAACAACATTCTTGACACGTCCAGGGTAATGGAAGCTCCAGGTTACGCTTTGGTGTTTTAGAGATATTTTGCTGATGTAAATCCAGCTCTGTGTCATGGTAGTGTGGGCAGCGTGTGCAGATGATCGATGTTTGGCTTCCCGTTGTGGCGCCATTCTCAGCCGACCTCAGCATTGCTCCGCTTCTCAGTGCACCGGCGTCACGAAGGGAAACCACATGCTGCTCATTTACACACACTGCCCACACAAAGATGACACAGAGCTGGTTTAAAATCTGCTGGTTTTGAAAAAGTGCTCCCTAAATAAATGTTTTACACACTTACTATTAACTCTAATGTCAACGATTTACACTATATGTAGCTACAATTTCAAATTTTCTCAGCCATTCATTTATTTAGGGAAACCCCATGTGCGACTTGGTATTCATACAGGAATGTACATATTTTTTCTGGAATTGGCAACAGCAGCAGAGATATCACAGACCATATCACAGCCCAGAGGAGAGACTTGTGCTCAACCTGACAACACAACCCTACTTTAAGCTCCTCAGTGATGACCCATATAAGGCTGTCAGTGTGGCGCGCAGAGGCGGTGCTCAAGATGATGCCCTTACTTGGAAAATTCTCTTTGAAGGCACATGATGAGGGCTGACAGAGCAGCCATATTTTGGGGGAAATGAGCTGATAGTGTCACTCTGCCAAATCCTTTTTTGTCTCAAGTGTGGGATATGGAATAGTGGGACTCTACAGCTTCTCTTTCTTTCAATCCAGAAGCTCTGTATTGGCCAGGCAATTTGTCCAGCTGTCTGTGGATATGAGCCAAACAATACTAAAATCTGTCCTCTTGTGTCACTGTAACTCACCAGGGAGCTGTTGTCCACCAGAGTCGAGGTGAGGTTGCTGTTGAGGTTGAAGGACAGGACGTGTCCTTCTCTGGTGCGGAAAGCCACTTCATTTTCTGACAGGGTTAAGACAGTTAAGGACAAGGGCCCTGTGTTATTAAAGTGAACTTAAATCCACAGAGACTGCTGCTCGGTCTACAACCCCGTGCCTCGAGTTCAGGTGTGATCGTTAAAGTGTTTTTTAACCGACATGAGCAGTAAGATCAGAACAGTGCTCCTTACCGTTCAACCATGCCACACGGGGGTCATGAACTTTGAACTCTTCACTCTCCAGATCCTCCATAGTGAGATGGGAGCGGAGTAACAATTTAGATGCATCTTCAGAGGCAAAGAGACAAGAGTTGATTAGTTCATCAAAAGGTATTTCATGTTTACGGTAAAACCAAGTCTGAGCATGTTGGAGCCTGGCCTATATTTCTGCTTGGATGCATTCTTTTGCATTTTAATATCCCTTTTAATATCTTTACCAATGCCTTCCTTTAAAGCAAAAATTTGACATTTTGGGAAATGCGCTTATTCGCTTTCTGGTGGAGTGTTAGACAACATCCTCATACTGATTCTGTAAATATAAGGCTATGCAGCCAGCAGCTGGTCAGCTTAGCTTTGCATAAATACTGGAAGGAGAGGGAAACAGCTAGCCTGGCTCTGTGCAGACAACTAAATCTGCCTTTTAGCCCACACGAGCACCACCACAAAAGCTCACTAATTAACACATTATATCTTGTTTGGTTAATGATGAGGGATTATATTCCCCCATAAAATAAGGAATTGTCGTTTTTACACTTTGGTTTGAAAACTTAAAATGTAAAGATGTAACTAACCGGCTGCTGGTTATAGCTTCATACTGTATATACTCTATGAGGGAAAAGTGGTATTGATCCAATCATCTAACTCAGAGAATTCTTTCTTCCAGCAGTCAACTCCTCTTATCCACAGCCGCTAAATTTTACACCATGCAGAATTTGCTGATGAGCAAGCTGCTGCATTGTTTTGGCTGGACCTGAACGCCCTGCCGTGAAGCTAGCACTGGGGGTTTTACCGTCCGTTTTTCCCCTTCACATAAATAAAGGCATGCCACCATAAATTGGTGCATTACATATACCAGAATGCAAAAAATTAAGTGTGTGATGCTTGCTCAAAAAGACTCCCCGCCTATTGTGTCTCCACAAAGGCCCATTCTGAGCCAGGAAAAAAACAAGCACCAGAAAGCAATTTTCCTTAAATATGAAATAATTCCCCACATTACAACTCGTCTCTTCTTTGCTGCTTTTACTCCTTCAGACAGCTCTTCTTACCAGGTGTGAGGAGGATGACAGAGAGAATGACCAGAGACATAACAGCCAGGATCACCACCATGGCAATTCCTATGCCCTTCCAGTTCCGCGGGGGACCATCTGAACTACCCAGGTCCTGATATGAAAAGAACACACAAACACAGTGATAAATGCACAGCAGAGGAGGAGGACATTAGTGCTGCTTCATTTCCACGCTGCCTCAGAAATCTCTCCCCAACAGGCACATCAGTAGTGAGCCTCAGGGGGGGACTGAGACCAGTCTTCGGCATCCCAGAGACCTCGGTGAATTACTCTCATTTTCCGTATGAGAACTGCGTGAAATTGTTGCATATGTGAGAGATCAGACTTTAATTGCAGCAGCAATATCCCCATAATTTGTCTTTAGCATTGCCTCAGTTTGCCTGTTACAAGACTGATGGACCTGATGATTGCAGAGGGGGATGGGTGAAGAAGTTATAATGACATGTGTGGTGCCTGAATTTACACAGTGCTTTTTTATAGAAAAAGCTGTTACCTATTTCATCTGCTTTTGGTGGATCAGGATTTATTCAACAGCACTGAATGAAGTTGTTAACGAGGCACTGAATATAAGGAGAAGTAGATGGGACTGTATAACTATACAATTCATTATAAACAAAGCATCAGCATCAGTTACAATTAAACACAATTGCATGCTGTTCCCAAGCTGCACTCCGCTCCCTCATCATGAGTGGCTGGCACTGCTGGAGCCGCACGGCTGCTGGAGTGGGAGAGCAGCTATAAAATGCAGCCTTCATTTTGGCTCGAACCCTATAGCCTCGCCTGTCCCGTTCACCTTCTTCCAGACCTTAAGGAGGCAGGCGGTGGAAGGAGGAAATCAATGCTCACTGGACAACAGATTGTTGCTCCTCCGCGCTCCCTGGGTGCCACCAGCTGTCCCTGAATCTGCATTGGCTACACCACACCTAACACTTCCTCTCGACAGACATAGCCCACGCTTCTTTGCCTTCCTTGACCATCTAATTTGTGCTGCACATAGTGTAATATTAAAGTGCTAAAAACGGAGAATGCACTTACATAACTGGAGTCAAAATGTATTAAAAACACATTTCAGATAAGTGATCCATGGTGAATTGTGCTGGAACTGAAGAGTAAAAGGTCAATGCAGTCGAAGCAGAGAAGTTTCTCCGTTTTCTTGTAAGCCTCTGTGTGTCATTTATGTAAGATTAAAAATCCTCCATACACTTTTTAAAAGAATTTGTCTCAGATGTTTTCACCTCTTTTTGTAAAGATGCAGGTTTACTTTAAACCCGAGATGAATGGAAGACACACAAGGTCTGCTCTATCTGCCAAGGTCTCATCTTTAATAGATCTCCTTGACTGCTGTATAATAGCCAGTTCAAATTAAAACCACCACGAGTTGCACCTGCAGAGACGACTTTAAGTGAACTCTCAGTGCATGGTGAGGAAGCGCGGTGATTGATGTCTAAGGCTGTGTATCTACTGGCCTTTTCTAACACTGTTTTGTCTCGTTCCCCTGCACTCTCGGCCCACAATCTCTCAGTGAACCACCGTTATCCTTCCATCAGATAAAGAAACCTACATCTGTATGAAGGCTTTTGGGAGTATACACTCAATACTGAATCATTGTGCATCATCAGCACTTTTGGTTTGATTTCACTGTTTTGAAATTTGAAAAAGAATTAAGAAGAACTCTTTGCTGCATGTCATCCCCCCCTCTCTCTCCCCCCTTTTATTTCTTCAGCTGTTGTGTCAATAAAGTCCTAACAAAAAAAAGCACATGTACTGTATATGTTGCATACAATTTCAATCCCTGAAAAGCAATGGTTAAGTCTCATGGTTACATATCATAAAACATTTAAAGAATTATGCAGTGATTCTAGGATCTCATAGTAGATAGGGACATTTTAAATGAAATCCCTCCACTTGACTGATTCCATCACAGTGTTTTATTTCCAAGTCTTTCGTCTAATAACTGTGTGCAATGTGAGAGCCTCCTCTTACATATAATATGATGCATATCTAATATCATTCCCCTGAGCCCAGAATGGTCAAACACCAAAGGGTACAAGAGTGCAAACCTGAAGGAATCCCCTTGAGAGGATTTTTTTTGGCAAACCATGCAGAACTAAATTAGAGAAGAGAGAGCTCTTCTGTTTGCCAGCGGACCGAAGGGATTTCACTCAACTAAATGAGAGAATCGATAAGTTGTACAGTTGTAAGGTCCAGAGGGAAACAATTAATAGCGGGAATACAGCTATGAAGGAGATTTTTTGGACACCGAGACCTATTCTGTCCTTTCTATCATTTCAACTTAAGAATCACACTTATCAAACAGGAAGCGCTTAATAACCAGCACACAGACATATCCCAGATAACTGGCTTCTTTTCTCAGAGCACTGCACACAGAATCAAACAATTCCAGCTGTATTGATTTAGTTTGCACGCTAAAAAAGCAAGCCACACTTAAACACAATTACTCAATATTCACAGCGTGCAACACAACTAGGTTGTGCAGAATCCAGGCGGTGGGGAGAATTCCTAAATTAGGCTCTGGAGACCTCCTTAACTCCATCCTCTGTGTCTTTGAGGCATGGAGAATCCCTCAATAAAGCACATGCAGAGGAATGAGGGAACCAATGCAGGCTGTTTTGGGGATTTTGCTTCTGTATATGCATATCTCTAAAACCCCCTTTAACATCGGGCAACGATGTTTATTGACATGACAGGCAGACACATCAATAAACTAACCACCACCATAAAAATGGGCGAGATGTATTGGCAGACACATACGGCCCTGAGTATAACATATATTCTCCTTGTTTTAATGATATGGTGTAATTTCTCACAAGGGACAGATGTAGATTAGCAAGTAACAAACGTATGCATTACCTTGTCAATGTCTCCCACTGCCTCATTTATAATGAAGGTCATCATTAAAGCAGGCTGTAACTTTAGTGTGGTTGGAAGAAAATGTAACCAAGGTGCTGTAGTGGTGAGATATACTTCATGTCTGGGCTATCTTTCATCACATCCAGAGTCATTTATGTGCACCTACTCACTGCGCCACCGCTTCTCCCTTAGTGTTTATTTAAAAAATAAACTAAAAAACAGTAGATATAGACAACATATGGGACTAACTGGGCAGATTTTTTGCCCTAAAGGCAATGCAGCACTAGCTTTTGCGAAATGAAAGACCTGCTGCTTTAGCGTCTATACTGCATGGCTGCCCTACTGTCTTATTCTTTTCATGCTCCCCATCACGCTTAAGGAAATGACTGAAGAAAAGGCTTCGCTCTGAGGGTGCTTTTTCCTCAGCATGTCCAGGTACTCACAGTGACAGAGTTCCTGCCTTTAGGAAATAAGCAGCATCAGTAAAAACACACGTGGGAGAGCTGCGGGTGGGTGACATGATGTATGGTGTTACAGTGAAATATGAGGTGAATGTGAATGTGAATGTGATTTTTCACAAGGATGAGACTATACAGACATACTGTATCAGCAAATAATATGTCTATAATTTGCTCACTATACGCTATAAGAATTCACTGTGTCATATTGTCACATCATCAGTGTTGAGGATGCTCTTTGCTCCTACTGTATCACGGCACATCTGATATTATGTCATGCAAACATCTGACACAAATGGCAACCCACATTATTCCATAAATCCTTCAATCTTCTAACCAACTGACATGACAAGCTGTAAACCATGTACGCCTCATTAACGGCTTTACAGTATAAAACACATTGACTGTTGCGACATCTGCAGCTAATAGATTGTCTATACACCCGCCCGCACACAATAATGCTGCAGGATTATTACACAAATGCTTCTCAAAGGTTTTATCACACCACCATGTGAGTGACAAACATCACCATGATCTACTAGATCTGGCTAAAGGTTATATAACATGCTGCGTGAATAAAATAAAATGTCACAGTGGATTAATGATAAGGGCCCTTCTGTTAAGGGTTGGTTTAGGTCATATTGGAATTAATTTCTCTGGAATATTTGACTAATACTATGCACAACAAACCGGACCAGTTCTACAAAGTCTGGCAGCCCTATTTAAACCATCTTATACCTGAAAATTCTTTGATTACTATGCAAGGGATGTGATGAACCTAGGCTCTTGTGACCTGTGATGTTACTTCCTTTAATGTGGACTGTTTCCTTTGGCCTTCCATATATTTCTTTGGACATGCGCTGTATTTTGTAATTTTTTCATTTGTTTGGATTGGTTATATCTCTGTATTGTGTCATTAATTATTGTTCTTGTGTAAGATTAGAAAAACAAACAATAAATACATTATAAAAAAAAAAAAAAAAGCATCACTATGCTTATATTGCATACCATTAGACGTTGTTTAACTGCCCTTCTTACACTTTCTTCCGCAGGGCAGCGGTGTACTAATCATCTCATGATTGAAACCCTTTCCCAACCAGGATGACTGTTTATTGAGCTCTGCAATAGTTGATTTGGAAAGGTTTTCAATTGTTTCACAGCACTGTAGAGAACAATGACTGATGCAGCATTATAAAGTTTGATTCAAAGAAGGAAGCACTGCATATTACATAGTTATGCACAGATAAGACATAAGTCATGTAAATTTCAACTGAAATCAAAGTGGGATTTTTCATCTAATGCAAGCATTTATCACCATATTACATTAACCCACTGATGATTAGACTAAGTTGCACAAGTTGCGTCTGAAATATAAAACATAGGTGAACTGTTTTTCAAATAAACCAGGGAAAGTCACATTGGAGCAGACATGCATGTTACACATGAATGGGAGAGCTGAGTTAACTAACCTTTACGTTGAGGATATTTCATTAAGTGCATTATGCATCATCATTAGCATGCTAATGAGTATTAATAGCATGACCAAAAACAGAGGATGTTGCTTCATAGTATTTGTGCATTAACAATACACCTACACAGCAGAGGGGATAATCAATCATACAGTGAAGGCTACAGGTTTGAGCCTCTTTATCACTGTGCACGTCCAGGCAGGAGGGGACATTTGTCTGCCGGGACACATTTTTATATCTGAATATTAGACTTTTAAAAAATCAGCATTGTTATTGATGCAGATATTATGCTATAAAAGTCTGCATGGGACAGAAGGACAATATAAGAGTGGATGTCGAGTAACCACACCAGCATGCACCGCAGTGTAGGCTACAGAGTCCAGGTTGTCCAGCAGATGAATTTTGACGGAAAAGTCTAAATGGGCAAAATGGCTAAAAAGACTAATGGATAATCTTATTGTGGGCATACATGAGGAATTCCCTACTGCACATCAAAGACAGGCTAGATCCACACTCTCTCTCTCTCACACACCACCACACACACACACACACCAACACACACACACACCACACACACACACACACACACACACACACACACACACACACACACACACACACACACACACACTGATCTGAAATCAAAATCAAAATCTAAGTAGCCTAGGGATAGAACAATATAATATATATATATATATTTGTATATACATATATATATATATTTAAACACACACAAACACCACACACACACACACACACACACACACACACACACACACACACACACACACACACACACACCACACACACACACACACACTGGCCTACCAGCTCCGTGGTCATGTTTTGTTGAGTTGTGGCAATCATTGTAATCCGTAAGCTCAGTGCTGCCTCTGTAGCTTCAAACCCCGCCGAGCTGCTGCACTGTTGTCTTGCGGAGCTTTTTCTGCATGCTCTGCTTCTTGCAAGTTTGTCCTCACTGGGTTCTCTCTCTCCTCTCTCTCTCTCCTCTCTCTCTCTCTCTCTCTCTCTCTCTCTCTCTCCCCCCACTCTCTATCTCTCTCTCTCTCCCTCTCTCTCTCTGCACGGGTGACTCTCGTTCACTTATTCGCCTTTATAGAAATTAGTCTTGAGTGAAAAGCTGTAGGCTACCAGCCTGCCAGCCATACACCGTTAATATTAATATTAATAATAGAAAATATATAGTCTATGCTGCTAGCCTATATCTTATAAATAGAGTAATTCTAAAAAATTGATCCTATAGGCCTATGTATATGTTGGTGCTGGCTGCATACAGATGTAGGCTACAGTGTATTAAATCCATAACACTTATAAACCCATTATAATGTGTTAATAATACAATATAGCCTACTTCAATATCATTATGAATGCTATTTCTAAAGAACCTCCAAAGAGGTCACACCAAATGCACATCCTATTGGTGTAATGACCCCAGTAATCCTCTTTTGAACAAATTATTTCAAAGTTTGAACATATTGTTCAGTATATTACCCCACAGAATAACACAGTGGTGTGAAATTATGGAATACATTGTTCAAAAGAGAATCACTAGGGACTACGTCCTGGTGAAATCCAAAACACTGTAAAGTCATGTTTTATCCAGGTATGGATTGACCAAATATCTTAGACTTGGTGTTAAACAAATGTTTTTTCATGTTCTTTCAGTGCTACAAAATGCAGGGCATTACCTCCCAGCCACAGCATACCAATATGACAGCTAAACTCCAAGTTGTGGCTCCATAGTCGTTATTTTTCCACTTCCATACAGGTGTCGTGCCAATGTACTTATCCCCGCCAGGATCTGTATCCCCTGGCCGCGGGAGCGCGCATGCACACAGAGCGGATATTCTGCTGCCTTTCGAATTGTTTAACTGCTGCACTTTTAATTTACCTCTTAAATGGAACAAATAGCGACGTGGAAGACTCGGCAGGGTTTTCCATAGTAACATGGGTCCAGTTAACTACATAAATACGTGTATTTGTCTGTTAAATTAAAGGCCACGTATGAATTGTTTTATAGCGTCGTTTACTATTATGGACTGATAGGCATATCCTCCCTGTCCTCTAACGTGATTTCTGTTTTAATTTAATTTAGTTTAATATGGCTTTTCAATTTAACATTTTTTCACCTGTCTACCATATGAGTTACATAGGAGGTACGCAAATATCAGACCGTTTTTCACCTATTATTTTGTGTGTCTGTCCTGTCATCATGGGTGTTATTTTGTGTGTTAACCAGGTCACAAGGACAACCTGACATAATTTGGAGAGGTCTACTGTAGTCTATCAAAAGTTACATGGGGGTACCCAAAATATCAGGCTGTTTTTCACCTGATATTTTGGGTACCCCGCCCCCTAACATGCAGAGGGTCTGTCCTGTCATCATATGTGTTATTTTGTGTGTTTAATAGGTCACAATAAACAACCTGACAACATTTGGAGAGGTCTGCTGTAGTCTATCAAAAGTTACATGGGGGTACCCAAAATATCAGGCTGTTTTTCACCTGATATTTTGGGTACCCCGCCCCCTAACATGCAAAGGGTCTGTCCTGTCATCATATGTGTTATTTTGTGTGTTTAATAGGTCACAACAAGCAACCTGACAACATTTGGAGAGGTCTGCTGTTGTCTAGCAAAAGTTACAAGGGGGTACCCAAAATATCAGGCTGTTTTTCACCTGATATTTTGGGTACCCCGCCCCCTAACATGAAAAGGGTATGTCCTGTCATCATGGGTGTTTAATAGGTCACAATAACAACCTGACAACATTTGGAGAGGTCTGCTGTTGTCTAGCAAAAGTTACATAGGGGGTACCCAAAATATCAGGCCGTTTTTCACCTATTATTTTGTGTGTCTGTCCTGTCATCATGTGTGTATTTTGTGTTTTAAACCAGGTCACAAGGAACAACCTGCCCTAATTTGGAGAGTTCTGCTGTTGTCTAGCAAAAGTTACATGGGGGTACCCAAAATATCAGGCCCGTTTTTTCACCTATTATTTTGTGTATCCCACCCCCAAAACATGCAAGGGTATGTCCTGTCATCATGGGTGTTTAATAGGTCACAATAACAACCTGAAACAAGTATTGTTATAATAATAATGGGTCTGTCCTGTCATCAGGCGTGTTAGTGTGTTTTTTGTTTTTTTTTATTCACACAACAAGTACTTAAAAAGTATGATTATATAAAGGTTAGAAAACAGACAAGGCTTTACAAAAAAAATAATGAACATCCCCTAAAAACAAGTATAAAGAACGGCTGTTAAGGCCCTTAAAAATGCAATTAAAATGCATAACAATAATAATAATAATATTTATAAGAATAAATGATTTTAATTTAGCTTCCTGCCTGTCAGGGTTTGTTTATTTGGACTATTAAACACTAAAATAACACACATGATTTACAGGACATACCCTTTGCATGTTAGGGGGTGGGATAACCAAAATATCAGGCGAAAAACGGCTGATATTTGGGTACCCCCTATGTAACTTTTGATAGACAAAAGCAGACCTCTCCAAATTATGTCAGGTTGTTGTTGTGACCTATTAAACACACAAATAACACCCATGATGACAGGACAGACCCTTTGCATGTTGGGGGTGGGATACACAAAATATCAGGCGAAAAACGGCCTGATATTTGGGTACCCCCATGTAACTTTTGCTAGACAAAGCAGACCTCTCCCAAATGTTGTCAGGTTGTTTATTTGTGACCTATTAAACACACAAAATAACACATATGATGACAGGACAGACCCTCTGCATGTTAGGGGTGGGGTACACAAAATATCAGGTGAAAAACAGCCTGATATTTTGGGTACCCCCATGTAACTTTTGATAGACTACAGCAGACCTCTCCAATATGTCAGGTTGTTCCTTGTGACCTGGGTTAACACACAAAATACACCCATGATGACAGGACAGCCACACAAAATAATAGGTGAAAAACGGTTCTGATATTTTGCGTACTTCCTATGTAACTCATATGGTAGACAGGTGAAAAAGTGTTTAATTGAAAAGCCATATTAACTAAATTAAATTAAAACAGAAATCACGTTGAGGACAGGGAGGATACGCCTATCAGTCCATAATAGTAGGCTAAACGACGCTATAACAATTCACACGTGGCCTTAATGTAACAGACAAATACACGTATTATGTAGTTACTGAGACCCATGTTACTATGGAAAACCCTGCCGAGTCTTCCACGTCGCTATTTGTTCCATTTAAGAGGTAAATTGAAAGTGCAGCAGTTAAACAATTCGAAAGGCAGCAGAATATCCGCTCTGTGTGCATGCGCGCTCCCGCGGCCAGGGGATACAGATCCTGGCGGGGATAAGTACATTGGCACGACACCTGTCTGGAAGTGGAAAAATAACGACTATGGAGCCACAACTTGGAGTTTAGCTGTATTCCGGTATTCAAACAAACAACCGTTTCTTCGCCAGTATGGAATCTATTTTGAAAGTTGTGACCGGAAGTCGCATGTTTTTCTTTTCATTGATATTATTGTGTGTTTTTTGACAACGTAATATTTTAAACTGGAATATAACATTTTTTTTAGTCCTCGTTTTTTTTTCTGTTTGTGACTTTTTGTGGTAGCACTGTTCTACTGTTGCGAGGAGCGACCGTTACGGTGGATTTATTTTGAAAAACGCGTACTCGGAAGTCTGCCTCGACATCGGCGCAGTGGTCTTTGGTCATTGGCTAGCGGCGAAATTTGAAATGAAACGCGCTCATTGTAGCTTCAGCTGCGGAAGGATGTGGATAAAGATACAACAAGGGGGTTGATAAAAAAAAGAAAAAGACTGCGCTGCGTTGAACATTACCAAAAGGGTTTTGCTGTCCAACATTTCTCCAGTACTGAAAAGGTAGGTAACTATTGCTAGGTAATAGTTGCTAACATAGGAGAGCTAGGTTAGCTAAACAAAAGTTAACGCTAGCAGTTAGCTAGCTAACGGTAAAGTAAACGCCGTGCGTTGCAAATGAAAGCAGATAAACCAAACGCTTTGGCATTGGCAAATAAGGAAAACGTTAGAGAGTCTGTGGGTAACGTTAATATTACTGCGGGGCTATGGTTTATTTCTATTTTATTGCATTGTTTTCGTTTCCATTGAGCTAGTTTGATAATAATTACTATCTCCTCACATCCTCTCGTCTTAATTTGGCTAAAGTACATTAAAACGCAGCCATATACCGGTCCAACCTATATCGAACTATACCCGTTGTTATCCTTTGAATTAAATGTACTTAATATGGCTCCAATCTCTCTTTTAAGGGTCTTCAGTTACATCCCATCATGCAGAGTGCTGTGCTAAGCCTCCAGAGCTTATATGAAAATTTGAGGACGCAAGCTGACCTTCTCAGCGAGAACATTGAACCCAGTGAGTGTTTTATGGTTCTTGGCTTTATCTTTACTAACGTTATCATTTGAGACATATGGCTTAGGGTAACAAACAGATGTATGCCACATTAAAATGTGCATCCTCTTTTCCAGACTTCATCCAGCTAGCACAAAACTTTGATGACTGCCGTCGCAAATGGCTGAGGGCAGAGCAGGATCTGGGCTCTTGCAAAGAGGTGCTCACCAAAGCAGAGACAGAGAGGGGAGCCTTGGAGGTCAAACTGAAACATGCTCGCAACCAAGTAGATGTGGAGATCCGCCGCAGACAGAAGGCTGAGTCAGACTGTGAGAAGTTGGTATGTTAAATTCAGACCTTTGTTTATTGATCTACAGTACAGTACATTGTATGTAAATGGAGATTTTAGTCCACTCTTGGGTGGGTGTGGCTGTTGCTCATAGGTAGAGTGGTCGCCCATCAACCACAAGATTGGCTGTTTAATCCCAGGCTTCTCTGGCCACATGTCAAATGCTGTATGTAAAGCTGTCCACGGCTCCTTATCCTTAAGGCCCTGACACACTAACCCGGACAGTCTGGCGAGGTAGTGACTCGAGTCAGTTTGGTGTGTTTCCTGGCCATCACTTTGGCTGACCTGACATGCTCAGTCGGAAGAAGGGCACTGCCGACAGTCGGACTCAAATGACCAATCTGATTGGTGTAGTGCCAACCTGGAAAAGACAAAAAGGATGAGCGTGACTATAGTCTCAAAATTGGACAAAAATCTTTTAAACTGACCGTTGTTGGAAATCTGAAATGAAGAAAGATTCATCGGCCATTAGGATGGGTTAAATGGAGTTGTTGAATTTCACTACATTGTGCTGTGTGTATGAGACGAATAAAAATACAAATGAAAAATTTCTGTTTATTTACCTGGTTCAAGGAGTGTTGTTTGTGCTCTGCTTGCAATTCTATAATACAGGATCGTCAAATTCAGTTAATCCGGGACCTCCTGACCAGCGAGGGATCCTCCAACAGCATCCAGCTGAGTGCAGAGCAGCGCTCAGCTCTAGCCTTCCTGAACACAAACTGCCAGTCTGCAGCTAGCCAGAATACCAGCAGAAGGTAATGAACTGTTACCTGTTTCTTGAGCCCAGTGTTCCTGGTGATTTACCCTGTGGGAGGAGGGGGGGGGGGGGTTCATTTGCATGTGGGAACATCTGCCACTTGAGACTCGGTCGGATACTATGCAGAATTGTGTTCACAAGCTAACTTGAAATTGGGGAACTTATTTCCTTCATCTATTGCCATCTTCCATCTCCATCTATTTACCATGTGAATGCACCATTCCACCACACTTTCAAACCACTCTAAACTTTGAAATACATTTCCATTTAGATTTTTTTTTAAAGATGGAAGGCCAAATGTAAACAAACTCTGTATGTGGAAAATTCTGCTGGCTGGCTTGACGCATATATCTTCTGTCCCTCCTAATAGACTAATGACAATAGATGAGTCAGCCTCCATGTTGTCGGATATCAGCTACGACAAAACGGATGACTCTCTTGTAAGCACTTTCCCTTTTCAGTATCATGTAGAGTTAAATCACAGAGCCCCCCCACCTGGGGTCAGCTGAGTAAAATTCTGCGCACAGAATAAAAATCTGTGCTCTCGGTTTTATAAACGTGAGCAAAATAGGAAAGATATTCACAGATTCAAACTTCTGGGATCAATTACTCTATAGCGAAATTATATTAAATCAAAAACTGCTTTCCTAATGTATTAAGGTTAACAATGAGCTACAAACAATCTTTATTTTTAAAGATTTTTGGGGGGAGGTTTTCTTCCCTTTTTATTTTTTAGAGTTACAGTGGATAGACAGGAAAGGTGGGAGAGAGATGGGGGGTGACACACAGCAAAGGGGCGCAGGTCGGATTTGAACCCGGGCCGCTCCAAATGCCTCGACCTACATGGGGCACTCGCTCTTACTGGGTGAGCTAGAGGTCGCCCCACAAACAAATATTTATCAACCTGGAGAAATAAGATTGGTCTCTAGGAGCAGCCGGTGGTGCATGGGGACGTCTATAATCACAAAAATATCTATTCATTTAATGATTAAATAAGATAGTTTCTCCAAACTTACGTCAGTTACAACTTGTCTCCTAGATGCATTACAACACTTACTGTTAAAAAATAAGTTTGGAGACACTACCTTATTTAATCATTAAATTAATAGATATTTTTGTGTCTGTGTTGTAGTTTATAGACGGTCCCAAAGCACCGCCGGCTGCTATTAGAGACCAATGTTATTTCTCCAGGTTGGAGGATGGCTAGTTTTGAAAAAAACGATTTAATATCATTTCGCTATAGAGTAATTGATCCCAAAAGTTTGAATCTGTCAATATGTTTCTAACTTTGCTCACTTTATAAAACCTAGAGCACGGCTTATGAGTCTGTGTGTACAGTTTATTAAACTGAGGGAACAGTTTTTTATTCTGTGCGCACGGTTAGTTTTATTTTCTCAGCTGACCCCAGGGGAGCTCCTTATTAAATAAACGTCTCATGCTGTGCAGTAAAAAATGATCACCTTTAATTTTGCAATCTGATTCTGCCAGGATTGGGACTCCTCTACTGTGAGGACAGTGCGACTCAAGAAAAGAGAAAAGAGGGTATGTTAAGTACATCTGCCCCTTTGAACATTTGTGTGTGGAAGAATGGCTTAATGTCTACTGGGAGTACAGATGGCATGTCTGCTGTGTTGATTTCAGCGCTCCTCAAGAAATCATGTTGATGGTCCTCCTCTTGCCTCCAAACGGTCTCGGTCAACAGGCAGAACTTCAGACAGGGTGAGTTTTTGCTTTTTCATAACTGAAATATGTGATAACATTAACTACACTCACTCCGAGTATAAATAATTGAAATATGGCATCCAAAAGCAGATGATTTGTTGCAAGCATGTAACCAGCTCTTAGAACATAAGGTTGGGCTCTGACATAATTTGGTTGTATGTGGTTATTGTGACCATTTAAAAAAAATAAAATTGTGACAGGGAAATGAGACCCTTGTGACAAAGACCACAGTGACGATCCCTCCGAATGGAGGACCTGTTGAGGCTGTTTCAACCATCGAGTCTGTTCCTTACTGGACTCGCAGCAGGAGAAAGACGGGTAAGGTTTTTCTTATTTTGCAATATGTAACCTTGGGCTGTACTGGGCCCCATTCTACATATGTGGTTTAACTAATCCAGGCTAGTAGTATGTCAACCAGTTTAATTAAGCTTGTGAAATTTAAACTCAAGTTAAAATTAATTTTGGGCCAAGTCATAGGTATGTTTCAGTATTTTAGCCTGTTGGGGACATTTGTCATTTTTTTTATGCTCACTGCAACAATACAAACACTTCAATGAAACACCAACCAGCAAAATGACTCACACAAAGCCCTGCAGAAAAGCAACGTCTGGTGAACTCTTACTTCTCTCGGGGGTGGCATAGCAGTTTGCGTTCTCGATTATTTTGGCGGCTCGCTTTCTAACATCACAAACTGGCCCCAGTAATCTGTCGGCAGTGCAAACAACCAAGACATTGAGACAAGAATGCGTCCAAGGGCCAACAAAAGACTTACTATATAGAATAACATTTTTGCAGAGGACAGACGGGAGGGACTGAGACAAAACAACACATGCAGAAACCGACACACACACACAGACCGGCACAAGACAAGGGACCAAATACCTGCTCGAGTTAGAGGTCCAGGCTGGAGCCTTGTGCTGCCGCCTGGACCTCAAGATTCAGCCAAGGGACACTGTGTGCCTTGAGTGGTATTATACTTATTTGTTGACAAAATTGCAATTTTGAAATGTTGTCATCACACTGCCTGAAATTATTAGTCTAATTAAAAACACAATACAATTTTAATGTCATCATCCACCAAACCAATCTACTGAAACTCTGTTTTTAAGATACAAACAGGGCCTTTTGTGATGCCGCCAAAATAAAACCAAAACCTAATTTAATTAATAGATGGAGCTCATCTGCCTATTATTTGTAACATTCTGATTCTGTTTATGGATGTCTTAACATGCAGTGATCAGAATCAGTGATTCAACATTATCTTCTTATGAACTCAGTGGTCATGGCATGTAACACATTATTTCTTTATTTATCTCCTGTTCAGCTGCCATGGAGTGGGACTCTGAATCTGTCAAGTCTGATGATGTCTTCAAGCAGCCCGGCAACCCGGAGGGAGAGCAAAAAGCAGCGCCCAGCACTCCGCAGAGCCACGGGAGTGTCCGTCTTCACGAGTTCGTCTCCAAAACTGTACGAATGCCTTTTCAGCAGTCTAGAAAAGCATATGCTAGCACCTTTTTAGATCAAGGGGAAGTACTATTTTGCTATCAGGCCAGTGTTCCAGATCAGACTCAAAGTTTATTGATTTGTTATCATGTACTTGTTATAGAATTAGCAATTTGGCATCTGTAAAGAAACTTGTTCATGCAGTGCATTTACTTGAGTTTATTTGAAGAAACAAAGTGTAATTTTTTAGCTCAACATAGCTGTTTACTCACAACCTTTACCTCTCTCCAAAATCACGTTGAATGTCTTTTAAAGGTCATTAAGCCTGAATCGTGCGTACCCTGTGGAAAGAGGATCAAGTTTGGCAAGATTTCACTCAAGTGCCGTGACTGCAGGGTGGTCTCGCACCCCGAGTGTCGCGAGCGTTGCCCTCTGCCATGCATCCCCAACATGGGTGCCACACCGGTCAAAATCGGAGAGGTGTGTAAAAACATTTTCCTAACTTTTTTTTTTTTCTTTTCTTTATGAGGTGCAGGTAAATGCAGACATGTATTCCCACTCTGAAACGTTATCCCAGTGCTGACAGTTTACCCCATTTCTCAAATGTCTCCAGGGTGTGCTCGCAGACTACGTCCATAACACATCCCCCATGATTCCTCCTCTCGTAGTCCACTGTGTCAGTGAGATCGAGCAGAGGGGCCTGCATGAGGTGAGTGGTGGCTCCAATGTCTTTCCCTTAAGCTGTGACAAAAAGCGATCACTAAGATTTGACTAGCTGTTGCTGAGAGATTACATTTGTAATTTGGCTGTGGCTGTTTGGCTCACTTTCTCAAGATTGATACCAATCTCATATTTGTATGCTAAGTTCAGAGCTAGAGCCAGGAGACTCTTATCTTGATTAAATTAACTTAGCATTAAGACTGGAAACAGGGGGGACCTGCTAGCGGGCTCCGTCCAAAAATGCCTACCAGCACCTCTAAAGCTCAATAATTAATGTATCTAATTTGTTTGATTTGTACACGAATGAAAATGTAGAGAACAAGTTGGTGTTTTATGGGCGAGTTGCGTGCTGGGATTATTTCTTAGGCACAGTAACTGAACAAAATGAAACCGTAAATAATCAATAATTGTATTTCTTCCTCAGGCGGGACTGTACCGGCTGTCCGGTGCTGATCGCACAGTGAAGGACCTGAAGGAAAAGTTTCTCCGCAGCAAAACGGTTCCCGTGCTCAGCAAGGTGGACGATATCCATGCCATAACTGGCCTCCTCAAGGACTTCCTGAGGAACCTCAGGGAGCCTCTTCTCACCTTCCGCCTGAACCGCACATTCATGGAGGCAGCCGGTATGTTTGTGTGTGTGTGAGACGTTAGGTGTTAGAAAAGATGCTAATGTTGTTGGTAGCTGCTTCTGCTGTGGCAGGGCTCCATAGGGAAAAAGTAATGGACCACATTAAATAAAAACTAAAATAACTTCAACTTTGTAGAGCTGCTTAATGGATGGCAGAATTGTACCCAACAGACACATGAAATGCGGGTTTAATAAGCACTTCTATTTTGTTTTTGCAATTTGTTTTGAGCAGTGATGGAAACCTGAGGCGGGAAGTTGCCTGGAACAAACAAAAGAGATTGATCTTTCAGCTTGTTAGCCTTTTTATTGTTGTTACTGGAGTCCGATACATTTTCCTTCAAGTTGTTTCCTTCAAGTATATTTTTCTTTGTTCCCCCGCAGAGGTTTCAGACGAAGACAACAGCATAGCTCTGATGTACCAAACCATCAGTGACCTTCCACAGGCCAACAGAGACACGCTGGCCTTCTTAGTCCTCCATCTTCAGAGGTTAGCAGCTACTCTCCTCTGAATAAAATACCAATGTTAACAGCTATGCATATCCCAGTGCAGCTGATTTAAGAAGCATTCACTCTGCTTTGAAGCCTTGCAAATTTCTGCTACAAACTGTGTTTTGGGATCGGCTGATGTCTTTCTATAACTGACCTTTTTATTTTGCTGCATCCTTTAACTTTTAAGTTGGTTGAATTGCTTGAGGGAAAGACGTGCGAAGAATGTTATAAACACCTCAATCTCATCAGGTGTTTTTTAGAAAGGGCAATGAACCTAAAATACATTTTAAATGGTGTATATTGTAGTCTATAAACGCCAAATAGACATAATTAAATCTTAATAAAAATATTTCAGAGTTGCTGACAGTTCGGACACAAGGATGGACATCAGTAACTTGGCTCGGGTGTTTGGGCCAACTATTCTGGGTCATGCCGTTCCCAACCCTGACCCCATGACAATCCTACAGGATACCAAACGACAACCTAAGGTAGGACTGAACGGCTCATCACGCTTATTGTACATCATGTTTTTTCAGTGGTTAGTTATAGAATTCCCTAGAAAACTTTGAAGTAGATACCCATTAAGCAGCTAAATACAACAGAGGAACAACTGCATCAGTTTACAGTGAAGTGTTGTTCTGATAAAGAAGACCGTGTATAAACGGCCTTTTTCTATCAGGTCAGGAGCAAGAGCTGATAGCATGGTAAAAGGAGTTAGCCTGCAGCTCTTCATCTAACAGCTCACTGTGGCTGTGTTGTGTCTTTTCATTGCACAGTGCAATATTTGTATAATTGATCCACTGTTAAAAACTGCAGAAAAGGACCATGTCTTGTTTGCTTGTAGACACTTTTTTTGTGATAGTTTATTGCCATGTGCAATGTATCATCTTCCAAAAAAATCTTTACTTTAAATGTATTGCACATTTTTTATACTTTTTAAACATGTTGAGACGGAAAAAGTAACCAAACTTAAAATCAATGCAAAAAATAACACACAAAAGAGTGATGTATGGGGTAGGAGAGGGTGTATTGGGAATGGGGGGAGAGTACCTGTTAATTGCAAATCTAAGGGCGCTTACCCACTGCTAGTACCGGCTCGGCTCTGCTGCGGTGCCCCGTCCTCCATTTTCCTTTGTTGATTTAGTACCGCCTCATGCGTGGCTGGTTGTCGTACCTAACGCGACACACACAACGTTGAAGATGTGTTGTTTTCAGAAGACACATTTTGTTTCGAAAGAAGCTGGAGACATCAAAAAAAAAAAAAAAAAAAAACTACAGCAGGCTAAACTATTTAACGATGCCGGGTTTGTTCAGGACACCCCCGTCCGTCGCTAGCAATGACGACGCAGTTATTAGTGACAATTCTCTCCAACCAATCAGTAGTCTGCAGGTTTTCATGTCACCTTTTGGTATCGCCTCAGCCACGGAGGCGATTCTAAAAAACATACCTAGCAAGTTCCAGGTACTTTTTTTTTTTTTTCTTTTCATAATGGAAAACCAAAAAGGGGGAGTAGAGTCTAAGTCAAGCAGGTACCATGTAATGGAAAAACGGCATTAATTGAGATTGAAATTATTTTTTTATGTTTTTAAACAGCTTTCATGTTGTTGTTGCCTGCTTCGTGAATCGTAGCGCTCACGCGCAATACAGCGATGCATGTCAGTCCGTTTGGTCTTTCCTAGTAAAATAAACGCTTGTTTTTCTGTCAGCTTTAACCTTGGTCACAAATACATTCCGTCTCCTGTGACTGCTTCACGATACAATCCATCCCTGTGTTTTGCCAGTTGAATACTTTTAATGTGAACTAACCAACTCATCTAAGCAGTGAGGCGCATATTAATGACAGAACATTAAAACCAGTGATGCTAGAGAACACGCGTCATCATTTCCTGGGAGTCCCCTGTGCGTGTGAAGGCAATTTCAATGCAGTCCAGGCATGGTGGACTCGGCCACTAAAAATACTTTGTAGAGAGATAATTGCTGAATGAATATATGTAATATCCCATCAAGTGCCAACCACAAATACCATTGTTTACTTCATGAACAGCTTTTCAAAATGTTACAGAGGCAAAACTCAAGTCTCAAAGTCTCAATAAGATTATCATTTTAAGTATTAAAGGATCCTTTTAACACATTTAAAACTATTTAAAGTGATTGATCATCATCATTATTACACTAATTGGCAGAAAAGCATTATTTTAACCCAGCTTATTGAGTCTGGCCTACCACAACAAGCTTTTTACTATATACTATGAATATTTTTAGTATTTCCCATCTGTCTTGCCCAGGGCATCTACTGTACCAGTTCAGCACTGTTGGAAGGGGATGAGGCAACACACTGAAACAACGCTGATCTGTCGCTTTCTTGCTATTCTTTCCGTTCAGGTCGTGGAGCGTCTGTTGGCGCTGCCGACAGATTACTGGGGCCAGTTTGTGATGTTAGAAAGCGAGCCGCCAAACTTGGACCACCTGATAATCGAGAACGCAAACTGCTATGCCACCCCCGAGAGAAGTAAGAGCTCACCAGACGTTGTTTTTCTGCAGGGCTTTGTGTGAGTCATTTTGCTGGTTGGTATTTCATTGAAGTGTTTGTATTGTTGCAGTGAGCATACTGGGGCCTTTGACTACTCCAGAGCACCAGCTTAACAAAACCCCCTCCTCCAGCTCCTTGTCTCAGCGCATGAAGTCCACTCTGACACCCAGGTAAAGCACATTTCCCCTCCTGCCCGGTTAGAAGCGCGTGTATAATCAATGATGTCATGGTTAATTCCCTCCAGAATGAATGGTGTGTGCTGCTGATTCAAATGTTTTAGGAAAGCTATAAAGAACTTCAGATTTAGAGAAAAAGGCTGACTCATTTAAACGTCCGTCATAGAAGTTAATCTACTGTACAATATCTCATTATCCTTTTATTGACTCTGTTTTATCGGCTTTGACCCCCAATGCCATTTAATGCCGTTATGTGCACTCCTTTGTTGCAGATTTGGGAGCAAGAGTAAATCAGCAGCCGGATTGTCTCGCCCAGGAAAATTCTTTGCATCTCCACTCCTTAAATAATCCAATGCAGCTACACTGAGCCATTATCGGATACTGCAATAACAACCATTACTACTTCTTTTACTGCATAACATGGTACTGCTTTGATAATGGCTATAAATATCTCCATCTTAGCCTTTTAATAATCATTTTAATATTTTGCAATAGTAAGAGTTGTATTTTGATGATTTTAGGTGTTTGTAAAAGGATACCTTTTTTTAAAAAACTAATAGATTTTCCTACCTGTCTTTAGAGCGGATGCTTTTGCCAAATGTTTAACTAGACATTCTCATTTCACCTCTTAACACAGTACACCTGTAATGTACTGTATATTACTCCTTTTGAGAAATGTGCGCATAGGTGAAAATATGTACAGATTCATTGTGACCTACTTTTCGATATTTTCTTTTGCCAGTATTTCAACTCATGTGTCACTCAGAAGTTGACGAACTGATTCTAAGGCATTTCATTCTAGTTTGTAATTGAATGCGTGACTGCTAGTACCATCATCTTTTACTTTTTTTTTTTTTGTCTTTTTAATGTTTGTATTTCAATTCTATTAAGTTTTGATTGTTTTCCTCCTCCAGCGAATTGCGCTGGAACTGTTTACAAGCTCACATGCCCTTTCCTTTTCAACAGTAGTTGAAAGAGCTCGAGGCAGATATTCTATCACATGTAAGCTTGACTGGGTTATTAATGATTGGCGTTGATCTCTTTAAAAAAAAAAAAAAAAAAGGAAATGAAAGGGTGGGGGCAAAATTTTATTCTCTTCACTGCCGTTGGTTTTGCGCCGCCAGTGATCGTCAGGAGCATTGTTTGCTGGTTTATGTCACATGCTTTAATCTCTACCAGTTCATTTTGCTCCTCCTTGGCCATGTTTATTACTCTGTGTAATGTTTGTACAGTGGGAGCACGCTTAGGAGCAATCCCATGCAAAAAGCAATTACTTTTGTAAGATTAGCCAGTTATGTTGCCGTGGCATTATTTGATTACCTATTGGCACAAGTTTTATACACAAGTAATTTCTCTAAAATTCATATAACTTATAAAATACACTTCTAACCTTTTAAAAAAAAAAAAAAAAAACTTGTGTGATTTCTGTTCAATGCGCTGTGTGGTTTCCTGTCTTTATGAATCCAATACTTGGAGAGTTTAAAGGATGGTTCCGTGGTCCACGTTAACACATACTTAAATGTCTCATGGTAGGCTCTAGTCAGTCCTCTGTATTGCATTCATTTGTAATGTATCACCTCATTTAAAATCTAGAAGACACTTGGGTTCCAGTAGCCATACTACTATACTATATAAAATGCCAGAAAAAGATTATGGACCCATACATAGTATGTCAAATGCAGTATGTCTAAAATATCAGGATGTCGTACTGCATCAAGTCACATTATGCAGTCTGCAAGCCAGCATTGATTTTCTGGCTATTCTGAACAACGATCCTCTGTGCAGCGGAAGATAACGCCACATCGACTGAGCTGCAGTAAGAGCACAGACAGATGATAGCTCATTAACTACGGGCTGCAATGGTAATATGAGCAAGAGGGTCAAAGTTCAAAGCGCAATGTTAAAAAGTAGTAGGTGCCAATTATATGCATACTGCAATCGACACGTACTAAAAGTTAATGGAAAAAGTATTGATTTGTGAACATAGCAATACTTTAAATTCACCTTTCATCCAAAAGGCATCAGTCGAGTTGGAGAGTCCTCGCCATTATACTAAGTTCACATTTTGACATGGATTTGTCACAAGCCAAGGGGAGAATGGGTCAGAAGGGTTCATAGTCGTTATGAATGGTCCAAACTCAGAGGGAGAAACCATATTATCTAAATATATAGTGATAACCACGCACATCCTTGAGGGAATTCATACGGTTGCACTTGTACACATGAAAGGTGACATGGTCATGTATTGAAGTGTAAAAGTGCTTAAAAGAAAAGTACAAACCCTGGCTTCTGTCTCCCCTCCACACGGCTTGACAATCACTGAGTAAAGTGGGAGTTAACGTCTGTTTCGGAAAGTCGCAAAACCAGTTCAGGTGGAGCGTACAGACAGCTTTAGTGGTGTCTCCTCAGTTGAGTGACTGTTGCTTCAATTTGACAAAGAAACCCCCATTCACACCTTGACTTGTAATTCTCAACAATTCCCATGATTGAGCATCTTAGACATCTTTATTGTAGAGATGCTCAACCTGTGAATTTAGAGATTAAAGGGTAGCTTTAATGAGCATAATACATTTATTTAGCTCTGAATCACAACATGCCACAAAAAGATCTTGCACAGAAGGTTATTTAAGGATTGTGTGATAAACTGGAATTTATTTGACAGAATATGTCAGACATTTTGAGTTTTGCTCAGGACACCGACAAACGTATGTTCAGTTAAGAAAACGTTCATCAACGTGACATCAAAATTTAGGCCACGGCAAGAGCAGAGGAGTGTTCTTGATGTAGTCCTGGAAGCCTGGAACTGATCCCCACTTCTTCATGGCCTGCTTCTCCAGGATGGGGATGCCGCTGACGTAACGCAGCAGGAACCAGACGAAGAGAGGCGACGCCACACTCAGGTACTGGGGACCCTGCATCACTGATGAGGCTGAGAGCCAGAGACCCGACCACTGCAGGATCTCTCCAAAATAGTTTGGGTGTCTGCTGTAAGCCCATAGTCCACTCTGGATGAATTTCCCCTGGAGGAATAAATTAAAATAAAATAAATTGGACAAGCCATTTACACTCAGCGAATGATGCATTAAAGGTTGCTCAGCATGGCCTCTGTTAACTTACAGCATTATCTGGGTTTCGCTTGAAAAGCAATTTCTGCTGGTCAGCAATAGCTTCAGTAGCGAAGCCCAGGCCCCATATAGTCCAGCCGAGGTAGTCCCTCGTTCCCAGAGGCACATCTCGCTTCTCGGTATTCAGCATGAGGGTGGGCAGGAGGGTCATAAATACCCACAGTGCTAAAAAAAAAAAGGAAAAAATTCTATCATCTTCACCCAGCCTTGCCTTAACACCACCATGAACTAAATGAGTTTGACTAACAGTAACCAACAGCTCCTAAATAGAATATATACATACTTAGAGCTGGAAATTAGACAGTGATTTATACAAGGCAGCACTCGCTTGAGTTGGGTGCCGATTTGGTCAAGGACTGTGGCAATGAGAGGAAAAGCATTTGCATCCCTTCCAAGTACCTTGAATAGTCCAATACACAAAGAAAGTCCCTGGGCTGTCTCTGACATTGTTGAACCTGCGATCATGACCGTCCTTCAAGATCCGCATGAAGAGGAATGTCCCCAGCCTGCAGAGAGAACATGGTTAACCTCCATTCACATTAACCAAAGGCATTATTCATTAACCCGACTTGAAGGTTTCACATTCATTAGTTCCTGCTCTGACCTGGCCAAGGACCCCTGGGTAACTTACACAAAACCTCTGCCAGTTTGAATGAGGCAGGACATAATCAGCATTCCTTTGTCAGGGATGTGTTTAACAGTGCAGGGGGTGTCATTTGGGGGGGGGGTCAGGCGCTGGGTAGCTCACCTGGTGGAGCGTGCACCCATATATAGAGGTATAGTCTTTAATGCAGCAGCCATGGGTTAGGTCCATACCTTTGCTGCATTACATTACCCCTCTGTCCCCCCTTTCATGTCTAAGCTGACGTGTCACAAATAAAGGCCTAAAATGCCAAAAAGAAATGTGGGGGGGGGGGGGCGGTCAAAGCGGCCTTCCTTACCTAGTCCCCATGCTGTCACCAACCCAGTCTGCACATTCTGCCGGACATGTCTGGCTCCTCCCCAGAAACGACTCAGGTGGGCAAGTAGTATAAATGTGCCAGATCCTGGAGGAAGAAGAAAAAAAAAAAAAAAAAAAAAAGACAAGCTGCAGACTCAGGGCGGTTGGGACATGGGTATGGCGGATTGCTCTACTCTAGTAAGGCGTGTTCAATAAATCTTTTACCCAGGATACTGCAGACAATTGGTTCCAAAGTTCAAGGGTAAAATTTACCGGAGCACAGCGCACGGGGGAGAACCAGAGGAGGACGAGTCAAAGGAAGGTGTCAAGTTGATTCATTTGGGAAAAATTATACCGAAATCAGCCATTGGTGTCAACAGGTAAGATGCACCGCTCCACATGTAACAGATGATTTTGGACTGATCTGGATTCAAGCCTCAAAAACTCACAGTCTAATTATATACTGGGGCTGCAATTTAAGATTATATTAATTGTTATTTTTAATTAATTTGCTAAGTTGTTTGGTCTGTAAGATGTCAGTATGGTGAAAAATGTTGATCACAATTTCCAGGGTGACACCTTCCCATTGCTTGTGTTGTCCAACCAGCAGTCCAAAATCCAAAGATATTCAGTTTGTTATTATATGAGCAACAACAAAAAAAAAGCTGAAATCCCTACCACTGCTGGAACTGGATCATTTTAGCTCATTTTTACAGACATTAAAGATACTCAATATTTGCAAATACGTTTTCTAATCGATTAAATCAACTTATTGTTCCAGCTCTGGCGGACACTAATATATTAAAATACATACAGTAATTCTAATGTGATTATTATTGTGCTGTTCAGGCACATGAACTGGAGATGACATTTTTTTTTTTTTTATTACCAATGCAAAAGTGAGACCGGGTAGCCGTAATCCCTAGAGTCTCACATGCCAGACCTATGTCCACAGCGCTGTGTCAGCGTTGGAGTTTATGGTCCGGCTGCCCCGCCTGCCTATTATGGGATAGAGGAAATAAATGCTCTGGTGTGTATGCATGTCTTTAAACTAATCACAATCGTCCTGGGCCGCGCAATGTGCATCTATTAAGACTACCAGTGGGGAGACAGGCTGTGTCCATTCGTAATGGGGCTCCACAAAAAAAGGGCCCCCCCCCCCCCTTTTTTGGTGAATGAAGAGGGCCCCGGGATCCCTGCGTACGCCCCTGCTGACACAGGGCCGTTCAGCTTCTTAAGACGAAGGAGGAGCTCTCTGGCTGTTTCACAACAAAGCTGCTTTAGATAACAGCTTTTATAATGGGGACAGTTCAATACTTCAATGCAGAGCCGAAACGCATTTTTTTTTTTAAATTACAAACTGACAAATCAAACACAGCTGAATTATGTTTAAGGTACCTACCTGTAGGCTCTTTTGTTTCACTTTTCTGTCGAGTTGACTTTACACCAAATACACTGTCCTGAATCCAAGAGTCAGGCTGCAAAAGCAGTCAGCACATGGCTGCAAATCAACATTTACATAGGCTATGGAAATGTTCACTAGTCCCCCCCCCCCCACACACACACACACACACATTACCTGCCAAATCATAAAACTTCTCGGTTCTGAAGGCTGCAGCCAGAGCCCAGCCGGCCCACTGGATGCCCAGGTCGGTGGCGGCGCACTTGGCCAGGGTGCTGCCCATGATCACGTCCTGCAGGTCGGCGAGCAGCGCGGCGATGTGCTCATTTATCATAGGACTACCCCTCAAACACACACGGACACACACACACGTTCACAGATTCTGGGTAAAGTTCACCGCTGCCGTTCTGCTAGCCTACTGGGAGCGGCTTGGCCGCAGGGGACTCTGGGTAATGTAGTTTTCAGAGGAGGCGCTTGATGTGATTCACGTGGGTAATCCTTCAATGGAGTAAAAATACAAAGTACCCTACCAAACTGTAAAAAAAGAAAAACTCCAATAAAAATAAAAGCCCTGCATGTAACCCTCATGTTGTCCTCGGGTCAAACTGACCCGTTTTCCTATATCAATGTTCTTTTTATCTACCCAATTGCAATTACCCAAAATGTATTGTTATTTAATTTTTATAGCATTTGAAAACAAAAACTGAAGTGTTTTTGAAATAGTATTGAGTAAAAGTTGACGTATTCCAGTCTGGGATTATCCATCAACATCCATTCCTTTCATTTTTTTTGCATTTCTAACTCTAACATTAGGTATAATTTTCTATAAATGAGCTTTATTGACCATAAATTCCCAAATAACTGCAAAACTAAAGTTAATAAGTTAGTGTTACATAGTGTTGAAAACATCAAAAAATAGTGACAAACATTGAAAAAAGCGTCAAAAGTGTTGAAAAAAGGACAAAACTGTAAGAAAACTTTTTTTTTTTTAAACGTCAACAAAAGTGTTGATTTTCAATTTTTACGGGAACACAACACAAGGGTTAAAATATTTCTAAAATATAATCCACATATGGATTCGTGGGTGGTGATGGTGCAGTGAATACGACACAAGCCTTTGATGTGGGAGACATGGGTTCAATTCCCACTGTGATACATCAGTTACTGTGTCCCTGAGTGAGGCCCTTAACCCCTAGCTGCTCCAGAGGAGTACAGCCTCGGATATATATAGCAATTCCAAGTCCCTTTGGGTAAAAGCGCCAGCTAAATAACATGTAATATAATGTAATGTTTTCCTTCATCAGGAATAAATACAGTCAAGACCCAATATGGCAGAGAGTACAAGTCCAAAAGCCAACTCTGGTGACTTTGCTAAAAAGTTCCAGAGACAGCTGAGCAGAAGCAAGGAAAAGGTAAATGTCTGCGAGTTGGATTTCCCAAATAACAAGAGGTTAGTAGTGGCTGTCACCATGAGGTATGTTTGCTTTTTCTGCAGGTTCTGCAAAAGCTGGGGAAGACAGTGGAGAGCAGAGACGACCAATTTGAACAGTGTCTGCAACAGTTTAATGACCAGCAGGTAATAAAATGCCTCCTGCTTAGGGAGAAAATAAAAAGTGCAGAGTTACTCTTTGTGTTTATTTGGCCAGTAAAATAGATTTACATGAAACAATTACAAAACGCAAGTCTCTTGGTTAAAAAACAAATTCTGCTGCTTTACTGTGTATGTGAACAATGGGAGGATTTATTGACCATTAACTTACTCAGAGGATCAAATATCATAAAAAGCCATGCACCCAAAGACAGACCATCATGCCCCTGATGTCTATTTGCAGACTGATGGGAACCGGATGTACAAGGACCTGAGGAACTACATCAATGCAGTGAGAGGTGACAGTGGGTTTTGCTTGTCGATGCTGCAGAACTGGAGACGTGTGTCCTTCTGCAGGTCTCACATGGACCATTCTGCTTTTCACAGACATGCGTGAAGCGTCAAGACGCCTGTCCCAGTCCCTGTTTGATGCTTATGAGACGGACTGGGCTGGAGAGGAAGACCTAGGAGCCATTGTAGAGGTCCGTGTTAGTCAGCATTCTGTTCTTCCATGGATTTCTATACCCTGAACTTATCCCCATCCCTCAACATTAATTACAGCCTCTGTTTTTTTCCCTTATTGGTAAATTGTTGTATGTATGTGCTATTTGTTTCTGTATTTATTGTTTCTTTGTTTTATTTCATATTTATATTTAATATTTTTATGCACTGTATGTCCCAACATCCAAGGCAAATTCCTCGTAAGCGCAACTTATTTGGCAACAACAGATTCTGGATCGATTGATTTGTCTACGTTTGTGTTTTATCTTTGATTTTATTTGATTTTTTTTTTTTAAATCTTCCTTAAAAGTTGATTGTTTGAGATATATTTGGAGATATATATATATATAAATATAATAAAATGCTGTGAAACCTAGAGCAGTTACAGTACATTTGCACATTTGTGTTTTACCAGTAGACGGCAGCAGGACACACACATCCCCTAGGGACCAACCCCTGTCTTTCCCCCCCTCTTTATTCATAATTAATGCAATATTCATGCATCACCTTTTGATAAGGGCGAAGACCTCCTGTGGAATGACTTTGAGGTGAAGCTATTAGACCAGGCCGTGCGCACCATGGAGTCCTACGTCAGCCAATTCCCAGATGTCAGGGTAAGACAAGAAGAAGCCAGTATGGAAGTATTATTATTATTATAATACATCATATTTTAAAAACTACATGTGTTTTATGTCTAGTAGCTAGTAACTAAAGCCGTCAGATGAATGTAGTGGAGTAAAATGTAGACTATTTCTCTCTGAGATGTAGCAGAGTGGAAGTAGAAAGTTAGTGTAGTACTTGAGTAAATGTACATTCCACCACTGTGTAGTTCACATTCACAGACACACACACACACACACACACACACACACACACACACAGTACATATCTGGGTCTTTTTCCATCTGTAGGAGAAAGTAGCCAAGAGGGGGAGAAAACTGGTGGACTACGACTCTTCCCTTCGCCACCTGGAGGCACTGCAGACTGCTAAGAAGAGGGACGATGTCAAGATCACCAAGGTTATTAACAGTGGCATGCATTTCTATTTTTTTGGCTGTGTATTTCAACCTATATTTGTTCAAAGATATACTTTGAAATTAAGTCAATATTTCCCTCTGCAGGCGGAAGAAGAGATGAAAGCTGCCAGAAGTGTCTATGAAGGCATCAACACTGAGTTAAAAGAGGAGCTGCCTGTGCTCTTTGATAGGTCTGCTGGCACATTTTCTATTATTATGAGATGGGAGGGACGGTGGACACATTATGTCTCACATTATGTGTTATTTTGTCTTTCTTAGCCGCGTTGGATGCTTTGTGGCAGTCTTCTCAGCCGTGTCAAATTTACGAGACATCTTCTACAAGGAAATGAGCACGGTGTGTTTTTTATAGAGCCACTTGGCTTAACAATGTGAATTATCATAAAAGTTGTTCAAACCAATCCTCTGCTCTTTCAGCTCAACCTCGACCTACACAACGTGATAAAGGAGCTGCAGGCTCAGCATCCGGACAAAATGTTTGCCTTGAGGGGATGCAACGGTCAGTTTTTCTTTGAATTTTGAAGCCAGTTTGAATGACGATAGTGCGACAAAATGGTATCACCTAGGCTACTCATGACAGCGGAAGCTCTGTCAAACCCAGATATGACAAAACACCGTAAATGAAAAGCCTCTTCTCATCCTGATCCTACTGATGCAACCAGCAGGGCTGTTTTTTTGCAGCTCCAAAAAGCATTTAATACCAACATATTCCATGTATTTTGTGGCCAAATAGTTACACTGTGGGTCCAAAGCTGCAATATTTACTACATCATTAGTCGTATTTTCCTGACTTGCAATTCCTTGGATGCTGTAGGCCCACACCCCCACAGACAAAATGCTTGCCAAAGAACTTTTATTTTGGGATGAATCATTTGAATAAGTTGATGTTTGTAATTTGAGGATAGAAGCAAAGTGTTCAAACCAATTCCTTGTTGGCTGATATTTCCTTTTGCAAAAAAAAAATATTTCAGATATGGATCCCTGAAGAGACGAAGTCTAATGTCCCCTAAGGCCTGGAAAACCAGCTTCTCCGACTTTCACAAGAGCTATAACCCCAAACCGGCCCAGAGGTTTAGCTTCAAGTCCCCGGACAAGCCTCGCCACAGCACCCTGTCCAGAGAGAGCAGCATCCTCGCGGTCTCCCCGCCGTCACCTCTTCTGGAGACCCCCGAGCCCAGGGACCCGGACGCGGGATCCAGCCCCAGCGAGACCCACGGTTCTCCCGCACAAGGAGACGCTGCGGCTGAAAACCAGCTGAAGTCGGGGGAAGACAGCAGTCAGGTGGAAGAGGAGAAGGGCCTGGAAGAAGAGGAGCCTACGCCTCCTGCGGGATCTGATGATAAGGGGGACGGCGGGAAAGCTCCGGCGAGTGAGAGCAGCTCTGAACTCAACAACTCCTGTGATTCGCTGAGCTTGGAGCTTCAGCTGTCCGCAGCAGACGACATCCCGCTGCACATCGAAGAGAGAGAAGAAGACACGTTGCTAGTTCGCAACGCTCCTAAACCAAATGGACTGGAGAATGGAGAAGTTTCTGGGCTAACCTCTGACACTAAGGACCTGAGCATTCCTCACAAGGTTTGTCATTTGATTGGCTTAAAGAATGGTGATGCACACCTCCTCTGTGTATTCACCATTGTTGTTTTTTTCTGTCATGACTTCCCTGTTTCATGACACTTTTCTTTGTATCCCATCCAGAATGCTCCTGCAGAAAAACAGGCATCTCCGGACTCAAAAAGCACAGACGTTTGAAGTATTCAGACTTTATGTTTGGTAGGTTTTTCATGCACACATTTTAGCCCTTGTGTTGTCCTCCAGGGTCAAAAAGATTAACACTTTTTTTTTTTTTTGCACTTTTTTCGACATTTGACATTTTCAACACATTATTGTTTTATTTTTTTTCACCACCACCACCTTACTGCCACTGGTTTTACACTACTTTTTGGAATCCATGGTCATTAACTCCTAATACTTGAGGTATTAAAGCAGAAATTATGAATTATTGTTGATATATGTTGAACGGATGAGTTTGGATACTGTTCAGGATACTGAAGTGAAACCATTTCAATTTTCACCCGAAATTCAATGAAAGTGATCAATTGTATTTGCTAAGAGCGTTGCATGGAATCCATCCTTTTTTTTGTGGTAATTTGGTTAAAAAGAAACCCGTATTTCAGATAGAGACATTTTTTAAAAGGGGTCAAATTTGACCCGAGGACAACAGCAGGGTTAACCACGTTATCAGTCTTCTTATTCCCTTTTCTATCTTGTTTCTATATTTGACGGAGCTTTTCTTCCATCTGTGTCCGCCCTGTGTGGATTCAAACAGAGAAGCGCAGAAGAGATTGAAGGCAACAGCTGCACAAGAGAGAAAAATGTGGAGACAGCCGCGCTGAAGGGTCCAACTGTGGTGTCAAGGAATGATGGGCTGTGCATGGACTTGGCTGGTGTTAGTTTCCTATTTATCTTTTATTGAAATCACTGTAAGTCGTGTTTTTTTTGTAACAGCCATGTATCATCGGAAGTATCCTTTCAAAAGTATAGATACATTACTGCCGGACCGGACTGCATCCCCAACCGGATCCATTTTAAAGTCAGAGTAGCTATGTTATGTGTCTAATGTTAGCAACCATGAATGCCCCAATAGGTTTACATTGTTAGAAAAGTTTCTTACTGCCTACAGTATGGTCAGCGTTTGCAGACGGCCTGTACTGTAGAATTCAATTCCCAATTAGATGTTTTACTTTTTTCACTCACAAAACTGGAATCTTTTAATTAGGTGTGCACTGTAAAAATAAAAACATTATGTAATTCTGAACAATGATCTATTTTTGTATAAGGATTAAACACTTTTTTTTTTTAATGTACATAAAAGCTTACATATATAGAAATGATGGGCATAAGATGTGTACACAATAAATTCTATCTTGTTTAATTTAATATAAAATAAGTTGTCAACAGCTGTGGTTGCTTCTCTGCCAATGGCGGTTTTAAAATGATAGGGACAAAAATAACGAGCTCTCACTCAGCTCCCATTTCTCAGCTGACTTGTCGTATATTGCCAGACCTTCCTCCACAGCGCTGCGGAGGAGGGTGTGGCTAGTCCACACAGCATTCCGGGATGGGAGGAAAAAAAACGTTCTCTGGTGTATTGGCATTTCTTAAAACCAATCACAATCATCATGGGCGGCGCTAAGTCTCGAGAGGAGCCACGGCGCCTCTGCAAAATAGTCTCCGGAAGGAACTTGTTTTGGCGGAACGTGTGTACGTTCGAAGGTCGTTTTAGTCGTGCAACAGAAAACTCCGATTGGACAGATAGTCTAGCTAGCTGTCTGGATTTACCCTGCAGAGGTCTGAGGAGCAGCTAACCAGAGTCCTCAGAAATCCACCTAACTTAATGTAAAACCTTCAAGTTTATCTGGACCTGCAAAAAGGAACAGTTGCATTCCAGAGTTAAAATGTTGGGAGTGGTCTGGCAATGAGAGGTCGGTCTTTATCGCATTGAGGCGCTGACACACCAACGCGGTTATTGGTCGTCCGACAATCTGGCGAGGTCGATGACTCGAGTCTGTTCGGTGTGTTCCGTGCCGTTGTCAGCCGGAGGAGCCTCGGCCTTCATTTTGGCCGATTATACATGTTGAATCGGTAGGCGGGCAGTCAGACTCACTGACCAATCTGATTGGTGGAGTGCTAACCCCGGAAATGACGAGCGGGATGAGCGTGACAGAGACAAAATCTGACCAAAATCTTTTTAACTGACCTTTTTCAATCTGAAATGAAGACAGATTCAGCAACCGCACGGCCCAGTTCTTGTATAACCCTTGTCCCGTCAAAATTAAAAATTAACAATTTTGTTGATATTTTTTATCAATGTTTTTTCAGTATCTTTTTTACATTTAGTCCCTTTTTTCAACACTTTTGATGCTTTTTTTAATGTTTGTCCCTTTTTTGACGTTTTCACCAACACCACGTAACACTAATTTATTAACTTTAGTTTTACAGTTATTTTGGGAATTTATGGTCAATAAACCTCATTTATAGGAAATTTTGCCTAATGTTTGGGTTAGAAAAGGAGAAATTAGGAATTATTTAGACTAAAATTAAAGGAATGGATGTTGATGGATAATCACAGACTGGAATATGTATGGAAGTGGTTTTGAATAGTAATTCAAAACCACTTCAATTTTTTTTTCAAATGCTATAAAACTGAATAAGACATCTTAAAATTACCCATCAAAATCATCCCAAAGAGCAATCATGTTATTTGGGTAATTACAGTTGGGTAGTTATAAAGAACATGGATATAGGAAACGGGTTATTTTGACTCGAGGACAATACGAGGGTTAAAATGTTTTCAGAAACACGTTTCGGTGAACTTTTTGCATAAAATACGAGATTGTGTTCCGAACGAGACGCCATTTTGAAATTCCGGAGAAGCCAGTGCCATGTGACGCGTTTGTCCAATCAGCTGCAGGTTTTCATTTTCTGGCCGAAAATACAGATTAGCGCCGCCGGCAGTTATAGAGACGTACTACGTTTCTCGCAAACGCAGAACATAATCTCAAATTGGCGTCGCTTCGGTGTTTTCCAAGGCACTTTTTGGACCAGCTGCCGTCGGGTTGGTGTGTCAGAGCCTTTGGTTTAAAGACAGTCTTGCATACCCGGACCTTAGTTTGATGATAGGAAAATGTGTGTTTTTGCTTCATTTGTTAGATTTGAGCTTCCTGAAAGGTGTTACGGTCAACTAGATGTTCAGTTGACCACATCACATTTCAGGAAGCTCACATCTAATCTCTTTTTCTTTTAATGAATGAAGCAAAAACACACATTTTCTAATGAACTGTGACCCTAGGATTTTCATTACGGTAGACAGAATCAGGACAAAGCAACCACTTATTGACACAGAATGTTTGAAAAAAAGATAAAAAAGAAGAGAGGAACCACAGACTACAGACATTTTGATTTTTTTTTTCTAACCCTTTAAAATCCTTTATTTTAACTGTGAAGTCACCTGGATGACATGCACTCTGAAGCTGTCAGCTTGAGAGACAACCTACTTTTGGAACAGAGAGTTATGGATTTGAGGACGTGTTTTTCTTGTTTACAAAAACAGGAAGGGAGGAGTGAAATACAATATATCCATGTACGGTATCATATTATCTTGTCCAGCTGAATGTGACTGACTTTGTGACTTCTTTTGAAATGATTACTCCACACACAAAGATTAGTCCACTCATCTTTGAGGAGGTACAGTATCTCAACTTTGAAAAGTGCTTTCAAAAACGTGGCTGTTTACCATGCAGGAAGGATGTCGGGTGGGCCCCAAAATCAGACCGGCCCAGTACTGGTTTGGGCCAGTCTGGCATTGAAAACAAAACATGCACGAACAGCACTGTTAACAATAGAGTCTAATATACACATATTTCACATGGCTTTATTGTGGCTGAATCCATAATTAGAAAAGCTGCCACACCGGCTCTGTTAACACTTACAGGTTGAGACAATATGAAATCTGGCACAGTCAAATGGAGTGCAGCAAATTGAAGAGGCTACCAAGTTGCCTCATGGAACTTGTATGCTTAACCCATGGTAGGAACCATAGACCGTACCGTCTATGGTAGGCACTTAAAGTCAACATACCTCGCTTGGCCTCTGTTCAGATTCACCAAATTAGTCTGCAACTATTTTAGTAAGCCATTAACTATGGATAATCTGAAATAAGGTAAGTATTTTCATTATTACAATGAATTACTTTGTATGACAGAAACAAAAACTGTAATTGGAAAATGATTGAACAAGTTAATTAATAACAAATGATAATTAATAATATACTTACATACATACCTGGACTCACATACATACCTGGACACTATAACTGCTCTAAACTGATAATTTATGGTAAATGTCTTTTTATAGCCAATGGTTTTTTATTATTATTATTACTATTGTTGTTTTTATTTTAGTTATTTTTTTACACAGTTTTTTTTCTCTCTATATTGTATTTTTTTTTAATTTAATTTAATTAATTTTTACTTTTTTAGAAGCTGCTGAAAACTGCTGTTGGAAATTTCAATTTCCTTGCAGGGGCCATCCTAAAAGGATCAATAAAGAGAAGTCTAATTGATAATGTAAATAATTAATTTGTATCCTTCAAGCCTAAATAAATAAATATATATATATATAATATGCAAAGAAAAACTGTAGAACTGGCATAAAAAAAACTCAAAAGAAAAACTAAAGAACTGGCATAAAATTAGATTTCTAGCATGCACATCCTCTACTCTGTTCAACATGTTTACGTCATGAGAAATCCATCTTACCAATACACGATCTTTGACACGGAGCGGGGGGAGGAAAGGGAGGGGCGGAAATCGAGAGCGTGTGCTCAGCTGCATGACTCACTCATGAGTGTTGGAAGAAAGACGACGTGACTTTATTTCACAAACGCAGTTATAACAGCACCGCACGCAGCATACATTTCAAATTTAAGTCAATTTAACCAAGTTTGCGTTAGTTTCTCTCCACCTCGACGTCAGCGAAACGTTTGACCCGCTCCGCTGCGCCTGCGCCCAGGTAAGCCCACGCACCACAGCCGGGATGAATGCCCGGTTGTTCGGCGTTGAGAGCCGTGAAGGCTTCGCCTGGAAGTATGGACTACTTTACACGTAACGTTAGTCTTACTCTTTGGCTGGCTTTGTGTTAGTAAGCTAACTTCATGAGAACTACGAAGAAGTTTTCTTTTCTTTTAAAGTTTAGGTGTAGACAAAGAAAGTCAGCGTGTCTGTAACAAAGGTGAAAAAGGTGTCGACCGGTTAATTTTCATATAATGTCAACGTGTTGGTTTGTTTGTGTGTGATTCTTTTAGCTAGCCAGTGAGTTAACTAGCACTAGTTAACTAATAGTATTCCACCTTTTTAAGAAAGTGCATATTTCTTGCATGAGAATGTCTGGCCTCTTCTTTTGGTACTGCTATGACCCAATTGATTCTCGTAGTTTTATTTATTTATGTATTTATTTAATAAACTAGGCTAATAATGCTACAGCCTATTCAGTAGAGTGCAATTTACAATATACAAAAAGTTGTAGGCTACTTTAGCAAAGTATTTTTCTTTTCATGCTGCTTAATACAACCACTACTTGACTTAATTACTTAATTAGTTCATCTGAATAAAATGAATTGGCAATTCATAAAGGATATTGTTTAAGTGAATTTTCCTGCACAAATTGGGGGGGGGGGGGGGGGGAACGTATGAATCGATATTAGGCCTACGCTGCAGCCCAGGACTACATCCAGATATTTATGTGTATACATAAATAACTGTAGTTACATTGCAGATTCAGCAAAACAGTTGATCAGCTTATAACAAAGGAAAGGTTGACTTGTCATATTGACATATCCAGCAGTTTGTAGTTAAACTAGCTCCACCTCCACCGGATATAACAATTAATGTTGTAGTGATAATAACTACTGAGACTGGGGCCATTCTCCTGCCCCAAGGAACACTTTTACTTTCCACTAAGTACATTTTGCGGATCACGGTTGCAAATGAAGGTGATATTTTTTTTAAGTTTTTTATTATTGATTAATCTGCAGATTCTTTTCTTGGTTAATCATTAGGTCTGTGAAACCTAAGAAAACTGAAAAATTGCCTTTGGAATATCCTCTATCCCAAAGTGATGTCATCAGATGTCTTGTTTTGTTCAACCAACAGTCCCAAACCTCCAAATATTCAATTCAGAGTAATTTATATATATATATGTATATGTGTGTGTATATGTATATGTGTGTGTGTGTGTGTGGTGTGATATGTGTGTGTATGTATATTGTGTGTATATGTGTGTGTATAATATATATATATGTATGTATATATGTATATATGTGTATATATATATATTGTGTGTGTGTGTGTGTGTGTGGTGTGTGTGTGTGTGTGTGTGTGGTGTGTGTGTGTATATATACACACACACACACCTGGACTTAAATTCACACCTGGTCACTTTATCACTAAAACAATGACACTTTAATAATATTATGGTCTTTTTCTGTTTATTTGACGAATGTTGTTATTGTTGTTGTTATTGTTATTTTGTTGTCTTTATACTGTCTTTTTTTATCTATTTTTTTTAAATTCTTTTTATTTCTTTTTTCTTGCTAAAACTGCTGCTGGAACTTTCAATTTCCTCGCGGGAGTCTTCCCAAAAGGATCAATAAAGAGAAGTCTAAGTCTATTTAGGACCACATAGAGCAGGAAATGCTCCCATTTTTAAGAGCCTGTTGGCATTATTGCTAAAAGAAAAGATTTAATGTTCTCAGTACTTCTACCACCGGTGTGTTCTGATAGATCGTCGTTGCATCACAAGGGATTTGGAAATAAATAAGAGGTGTGACAGGTTTGTTTCAGTCTCGGCCCATAATAAACAGATTAGCGTGGCCCAACACTTAATATTCCCTCCTCAGCCAGCAGCTATGTATGCGGTTACACAACTCGGTCCTAGCCGACTGGGAGCTGAAGATAGAGCCCTGTGCCATTTTTAACACACTTTTCTATCTTCCAGATTCAGATATGGTGCCCTCGCCAACACTCTCCACAAATATAAACACAAATGTGACAGAGGGTGAGAACACTGCTTATTTAGCTTTGTTGTTTTAGGTATGTTATGAATGTGCTCTCACTAGTGATATCATAACCTTAAAGTCTGTGTTGCTTTATCAACGTGTCATGCTTGTGTTTTTTTTCTGCATTAGATATGGGGCCTTTAACATCCCTTCCTACACAAGCAAACACCACCATGATTCAGGGTAACTCCTACTCTTATTTTGTCTGTTCATGTTTTCTATAATTGGCACACAAACTAGACCCGACCGATATATCGGCGGGCCAATATTAGACATTTCCCCATATATCGGTATCGGGATTTATAATAGCTGATTAAAAAAATAAAATAAAAAAAAATAATGATTCTGATAAATTAATATTTAAAAAATAAAAATGGACTGTCAGCCGTGTTATGATTGTTGGCGTTGTATAGTCTGTCCACCAGAGGGCGCTCTACAGCGTCCCTGTTGGCAACAAAGATTATTATTATTTTGGTAATGCGTTTTTGTTCAAAGGACTTCAAGTTTAATATCTTAAGTTTGTATTTTTATACATTTTATTATCAGAACTTGAATATATTGTGATGTTCTGTTGTGACAATAAAACAAGTTATCATTATTTTAGTGGGAACTCATAAATAACTACAAATAACTCATGTTAGGTAGATCTGTTTGTTTTGTTAGGTGTTTCTGGATTTTTTTAAAAATATATCGGCCCATATATACGCATATTGGATTTTTAAATAATTAAATATTTGTATCGGGCTCTAACACAAACCAGTCACTTCCTGGACCCACGCAGCAGTGATACATGGTACAGTTTAGTTCCTCGCCTCTACAGTAGAACAATTGTATTGCCTTTTCACATGGTCTGTAACTTCACCAGTGGTTTGAAAATCTCTTTGCTTTAATCCCCCCCCCCCCCCCAGTGGTAACAACAGCAGCCCCCGCCAGTCCAGACGCCGCAGTTATAGCAGGTAACCATTCGCACTTTATTGTAGACTTTGTCTTGTTATAAGGTCTCAAAATTGCATTTAAAAAGAAATCTACCATTTTTGGCCTTATTTTTCCAGTGGTTATTGTTCTCATCCTGCTGACGGTAGCTGCTTTGGGCTTCCTGCTCTACCGGTATCTCTGCCACAACAAAGGAGACTACAGGACGACGGGGGAGCCGGCTCCGGGGGACGACCCCGATGACGAGTACAATAACCAAGCTGCGAGCGAAAAGAAGGAATACTTCATATGAATCTTGTGAAGACTTACAGAGAGTGAGTGGAGAAAGACAAAAGGGTCTGTAAAAGACTAAAAAGGATATAGGACGTTTTTTTGTTTGTTTTTTTAATGCATCTGCGTTTTGAGGGGAGGCCGCGGCTCTCTGGACACGGGGCAGAGAAAAACCTTGTTTTAGATTTTGTTGTGGATAAAAACGCAGAGGCGCACAAGTGATACCAAAGATCAGATTGTTACAGTAAGAGTGAATATTATTGAGGAATGAGGTGACAGACAACAGGTGTGCGTTGAGATTAGCAGAGCTAGGCATGAAACAGGTGGTGGGATTTTAGTGTGCCACAGTTACAGGATCAGCTAATACTCAGCAGCAATCAAAATGTAAGAAGTTTGTCTGCTACACTATTTATCAGCCAGGTTTTAGGCCTCTAGTATCTGCAATACGCTATTTAATATACTGTTTTATTCAGACTTATCTTTTTTTCTTTTTTTTTACACCAAACAAACCTTGTGTAAGACGTGTTGTGAAGCCATTGGGAGAAGTTACTTTTATATTGATATGCCTTTACAATTATAGTTTTCCTATGCAATTATTTTATAAGCAAGTTAAAAAAACAAAACAATGTCCTTTTTGAATCCAGGACAGCCTAAACATTGTTGTATTTGACTGTGTTGTACTTGGATTTGTATTATTGCTTGCCAGACAGTAACACATGACTTCCCTATTTGAGACAAATATGGAAGGCAATAAAACTGGATTCTGGGCTGGTGCCATTGTACAGTGTGACAGCGTACAGTGGTGTGAAATGCATTTCGAAATGGGCAGTGTCAGAAGCCCACAATCTGACTTTGAATGGATGATCAATGCACAAAGAGTTGAAATGTTTTAGAGATCATAAAGCACATTGAGTTTGTTGGACATGACTAGCTACATCCAATATTACCCCAAGCAACACAGAATCCCACTCTAATGAAGCTTATGTTCAGTATTTGTTGACTTTTAAGAGTCAACTGACAAAATATGGAAACACACCTTCGATACATGACATACCACAGCTTCAAATGACCAACAATAGATGTGAATTAAAATCTGACTGTATCAACAAGAACTGAATTTAATAAGCTTATTAAAGCTGGGATTTATTGTGGGTTGTCGGAGTAAATTGCGGTAACTGGCGACTCAGTGTAATGGTAGGTGATTGGGACAAAAATACAGATCCGTATTTGACTCAATACCTTTTTTATATCAAAGTGACAATATTTTGGTTATTGATTCGTTCATACAGTATGTATACTAAACTAAGGTGGGTGATAATTAGTTATGACAAAAAATCTTTAGTGATATAGGTATGAAGGCCAAGCAAGTAGAAGCATCCACTCACACAATCAAGTAAGTTGGTGAAACGATCAATTACCTGTGATGCAGTCCGGCCAGGGAAAGACAACATTTAAGCTATAATCACAACAAAACAATAACCAAATTCCCAGATGTTATCTCAGGTCACAGTCTTGAAATAAAAAAAAAACAAACCCTGCCCTGTTCTAGTACATTGTATATGTAAATCAAATTAAACAATCATGCAGCATTTCAAATTTCCAAAATAACCTTTATTCTAAACTTACATTTTAAATTTTAAGTTTAGTATAAAAAAGTTAAGTGCACCTAAGATCTTTTTTTTTTCTTCTTTTTTTTTCAAAGTACCCCACCTTTGACACTCATCTCCTTTAGTAATCTTAAAAGATCGAACGTGTACCAAAGTCTATCACGTCACTTTAGTACATACATCTATTTTACAAAATATTGTAAAGAGAATCCCTGAACTATATATGTCCATAATCCTTCAACAAAGAGTAATCCATTTGCTGGCTGTGGTTGGCATAGCATCTACTGGTCAGCTGTAGTTTACAGTACTTCATATTGCTGGGACAGAGCCACCAAACAGTTGGAGCAGAGATGGAATAATTTTTTTTAAAGTTTTGATAGCTGTGGCCTCTCCCCCAGCAGAACTGTGTGAAACGACAGCACGAGTGAGAATGTTGAACAGCGAGCCAATTTAAAAAACCACTCGAGTGACACGTCTGAGTAGCGTAGCTTGGTGTATGAGCTGCTGTGAGGAGTTCAGATGAATGAAGCACGTTTCCAGACAGCTGGTCTCTCCCATCTAACACCGAAATCACTGAAAGTTGGTCGACGGCAACAGCGTTTGTTTTCTGGTGGCCACAGCTGTTAAAACTTGATACGGTGCGTCGGATACCCAGTGACACGTTGACGCTACCAGACACCAAAATGAAGAATATCTACGAATATGTTTGTGGTATCCATGCTGACTTACCTAGTTTCAGATACCTTTTTTTATTTTAAGTTTGCAAGATAACGTATTGTGGAAAGATTCTAAAGTTTAATTAGCAGCACAAAAATGTCTTGGAAATGAACAATTATGCTGACAGTGATATAGCCTCTTTGCATTCACTTTCAGGCTACTACTACACACCTAGACATTTTCAATGGACTAGACTAGATGAATTTTCTAAATCTAAAAAAATTCTCACAGCTTTCTTTAAAAAGGCATGAAAACCAAATGAAGAGAAAAAAAAAAAAAAAAAAAAAAGTAGCCCCCTGTCTGCAACCTCTCAGATTTGCTTTGCAGTGCATGTCAGATAAAAAGTATTTAATCAAATCTTTTACATAGCAAAAGGTGCAAAAGTATGCAACAACTTAAAGATGTGATTGACTCACATAAAGTGACGTTAACGCATTAACAATTGCAGTCATGGTAGAATGAAGGTCTTGTACCAACAATCTTATATTTGCTTATTCAATGATATGTTTTTTCTTTTTTTTCTCCAAATTGTGACATTTCAAATTCCAAGTCCCAACCAAACAGAAGTGCATTGTAGACCAAATCTTTGGTACAACCAGCTCATTGGTTATACTAACAAATGTATTAGCCTAACTAGTCATGTAAATGTGGAAAAGTAATGAAGGAAAAAAAGAAACACTGAAATATTTATTAAAGTCTCCTCAACCTTTGAAAAACGTTGACAAGAAACTAATGCTATCACAAAGGTGACATTTTTCTACGGTGAATAAATACTTTAGAAATTGGTTTAATGATACCAAACGATACGGTGTGAAAAGACAGAGAAAAAACAGCGGAGGATAGTTCTTGTAGTCTGTACAATAAAACATTAGTGTATAAACTCTGGGTATCCGACTGTGAAATAAAAACAGGAGACTGCTAAATGCTAAAATGTTACACCAACCACGCTTCCCATTCAACTTACTATTTGGATTTTCTTAAATTTCTTTCCTTTAAGTTTACTGAAGTTAATTTGCTTTAAATTTGGGCTATCCCCAGTGCTCTTTGGCACTTGACTATGTTCATCTACAAATTGCCCAACAAGGTACAGTAAACCACTTTGGATATTGCATGAAATCTTTTCTTTAATTATTTGCCTCAGTTTAATTGGTCTAAATTTACAAGTGATTTAAATGTAACAATCTGTTAAGACTGTACAACAAATTAGCTGTAATATTTTGGATACTGTGCAAAGGACAAGACAGTTCTAGCTAAAAGCATCCAAGATGCCACTTCTTTTTCTTTTTTTTTTGTATAGTTGAGATGTAATTTCTCATGGTCATACTGGTATTTACATGAAACTATTACACATCTACCAATTTAACTACACTAAAAGTTTTCAAAAAAAGACAAATGGATTATTTTTTTTGCGCTTTTACTGCAACTTTAACTGCATTTCACTTTCACCATAAAGCAGCTAAACTATATAATGCGGGTCTGATAGTTCAATGTTTTATTTATGTAGCTTTTACAGGTATACAAGAACATCTCAAGGTAATTTGCGATCCATTCGATCAAATGAGACCAGGTCTCTTGAACGACTACAGATGCCTGAAAGAGGTCCAATCTGGAATGACCAAAGAGGGTTAGACCCAATGGACAATTATGGAATGAATTCTGCGACATTAAAAAGTTGCATTTGTCCTCTCCAGGCAGTAGCATTCATCATTTGATCTCTAGGTCAGAAGTGGAGTACTGTACCTTTCACAAGGGCTCTACAATATTACATTCCGTTAGGTGATATCAGTATTGTGGCATGACCAAGCAGCCTGAAGAGGGAGGCGTATGGGGATGGGGGAAGAACTGGGGCATCATTTGGGACGGGGACACGGTTTAGGCATGAAGGAGGAGTTGAAGAGTTGCTGTTACCAGATGGTATAACCTCCACTGGATCCACCCAGGAAGAAGTTATTCTTGCGCTGTGCCATTACAACATTGGCACCCTGCATGGCAGCCAGCTGAGCTGCATTGGGGGGATGTCCAGGAGGTGGGGGCTAGAAAATGGGAGAAACGGGCACAAACACTTAAGAGAGCTGATCAACTTTGGATTTTATACTGCAATAAAGTCTGTCTCCTTTTATTTATAATTTAGACTAGGTGGGTACTCACTGGAATGGAAACGCCGCTGCCTGCTGTGAAGCGAGCACCAGCATCATAGCTGCTATCCACCATCACTGTTGAACCATGGGGGTACATGGCTCCCATGGGATAGTAAGCCATGGGGACATTCTGGCCCATTTGCCCAACAGGCATATGTTGCATGGGCATAAACATCTGAGCACCAGGGTAGTGAGAGGACATCTGTGCCACCTGACCGGGCACCTGATGTGGAAGCACATATCTGGGCTGGTATATCTGCAGACAACAGAGATGGAAAGTCAGACCTGTTCACTGAGAGTATTGTGTTATTATTATGATGACATAAATGTAATAGTTACCTCAGAATATGCAGGTGGTGTGTCTGTGTAAGGAGGGGCCTGAGGAGACATTTGCATAGCAGGGGGGTATACAGGTGCAGAGTCTGCTGAGGGTACACAGCCTGCTGTTGATATGAACCTGCAAAACAACATTTTACTTTCAGCAACTGGTTTTCTTAGCAGTGACTGACCCAGACATCCCCAGGTTGAGTGAGTGATAGTTTTTTTTTGGCAGTGTTGAATTATCACAACACTAAAGAGACATTTTTAGAGGTCAGAAGTTTATCAGAAGCGGTCTGTCACAAAAAATGTATATTTACTATGTAGTTAAACAAAGAATAACACATTTTAAAACAGTAATAGAAAATATCTTATTTTAATATTAACAGAGCACTTTAATACAGCCCATAAGCAACATTTATTTTTTACAAAAAGATCAAAAGGGTAATGTTTTTTTTCTTTTCAAGGGTTTCCAAAAATTCTATAATGACATAAAACTATGAACTAAAGTATTGAAAATACTGCTTAAATTATAGTTATTTCAGGAACCAACGTCTTTCAAAAACATAAATGCATCAAGACAAACGTTTAACATCTACACAGAGTTGAGGAAATAATCGGTAGATTAATCGATAATAATAAAAAAAAAAAACGTTAGTCGCGGGCCTACTTGTGCACTTCAAACCCTGAAAGCAACAAAAGATCTGTTCAAATGAGGGGCATTTAGCGGAGAAAAAAAATATTACACAATGTATGTACCGTTACATATAAATATACTTACACACATTCGACATTATGCAAAATAACAATAAAACATTGGACTAGTAGTCAAATTGTTAGATTTAGATTTGAATGCAACGTTTAACCAAAACAGTAGAATCTGCCTGTATTGAGTGATGCTAGCTAACCGAAAATATGTGACCTGGCCACTAGCTAATGCTGTGGTGATATAAGGTGACTGACAGTAAATTTAGGCATTTATTATTTCCATCTAAAATATCTTATAATGAACTAGATGCCCAAAAATCAACGTGTGTGCTACACGGTTAGCCAGCAGACGTCAGTTTATTGTCATGTAACAGTTACGTAGCTAGCTAAACGTGAAGTCCGCTTCAGATGTAACGCTAACGACAGCTCTTCATCTGTAGTTACATCGTCAGCGCCGTAAAACGGACAGCTGACTAATTACCTAACCGGGGTCTGGGTAAATACCTTTGTTGTTCATTTTTCTGGATTGATCCGGAGGCTGAGGAATTTCTGATTAGACGGAGCTTTGCGTATCTTGTCACGGCCTTATAACAGGTTACGGCTTCACAATCATTCACTTCCTTGTTTTTCAGCTTCTTGTTGTTGTGGAAGTGGTGACGTCAGGCGTTCTCTATCTGTGGTACGAGGCACTCGGTGTTTTAAATGCGCGCGCCCTCTACCGTTAGAAACAGAGGCGTTCAGGGACTGGAGGTGAACTGTTGACTTCTGATGCTGAGGTTCTGGGTGGATATTTTTCCATCCAGTAAGAAATACATTTATTTGCACTTAACTAACTTAACAAAACGCACCTCAGAACAGCAGGTGTGACACTACTACAAAGTCATAGTCAAGTTGTTGGCAGATGGAGGTCTTTGGCTACTCTTTAAAAAACAAAATAAAAATAGCAGGCCATCAAAAAGCAAAGGATGCATTTTCCACAGTAGGCTAGAGTAGACACAAACATAGTTCTGCAAAGACATTGAGCAATACTAATTCATAGAAGTAAATAGGACTGGGCAATAGATCGATATTATATCAATATATGAGACTATTCAATTTTTTATATCGTAAATCGCCATGTGACACATGTGTTCTTTTTTTCACGGTTTTAAAGACTGCATTAAGTTAACATTTTCGGAACTTAACAGCCTGTTTTAGCTGTATTCTTTAATTTGCCTTTAGTCATTTTCCACATGACTGACGATTATACATCAACAAAGAAAATATCGCCGCAATATTAACATCGATGAAGAGCAGTAACTGGGCAACTGTTCGTGTAGCAGCACAATGTTAATTTAAGCTATCTATTATTTCACTGTCAATGCTCTTTCCTCGGCTTTTATTTGCGCTACTTCCCCTTTAAGAGAACCATGGCGCCTCGCAAGTCGAAGCAGACATTTTTCAATGTAAGATTTTTTCCTTGCATAAATTATGTTCATGACGTAGTGCAAAAAGCCAATTTTGTGGCAATTTTGTCCGACTTTACAGCTCAGATAGGATTTTGTGAGACCCCTGATGGATTTTTTTATTATCTGAACTGTTGCAGAAAGGGCATCGTCATTAAATATTAAGAGAGAGGAGATCCTAACATTGCAACCCTCCTTATCAATGCAAATACCTCTTTTGTGTGCAGTCACAGCGCCTGTCTGGAAGCTGAGATGAATTTTTAATTAGGTGTGACTGAAACAAACTGTGACAAGGACCTTTATAAAAGCGGGGGATTACAGAAAATAAGCTCCATTTACGCGGTAAGTTGGATATTTTACCCGGAGTCCAGTCGAGTCTGCTGCTCGCGCATAGCAGCGAAATGGCGAGAGGAAATGAGTTTTGGTTAATATGCAATGTTCGTAATTAGCATAATTTATATATTTATGATAAAGAGAGGGAAATACATAATATTCGCCCTCTAGGCATGGGTAGAGATGATTTCTGTCGCCTGTACTTGGTGGTTAGTGCTGGTGTTGAAAAGTGGCCGACGCGGCGAGACTTTTATTGGCCAGGATGGGGGTGGGGAGCTCATCAACACCCGATGAAGTTTTGACAGATCCTCATTCCTAACAGGGCATTGCAGCGGGATATGCACCATCTTGAATCTCTTTTTTTGGATCTGCGATACAAGAAATGTAACCACTTCATGGCCACGATCAGCGTGTTTCATTACGTTCTCTGCAGCAGAAGTGAACACACCATGGCCTGTTTATAGGCCCCTCCAAATAGTCGGGTCCTGCAATGACAGAAATAAGTACGAACAACAAAAAAACAGCCCTCTGCATGTGGTTCTGTTTTAACTAGCATTTGCCCAGGTAGTGGACACACTGTGGGCTAACAGGGGTCACCATCATGTAACCTGATATTTAGTTTTAATTTCTGAAATTGCTGCAAAAACATTAGGAGTGGATTAAGTAGAAGCAAGACATTTTTCAGAGTTATTTTTATAATGATACCATACTGATAACAATGTTTGTTTACCCAGAATGTCAGGAAACAGTGACTGTGGTGGTGCAGTGAGCCATGAACTCCAAGGACCCCCCTGCCAAAGATGCCCCACTCACTGTCAATGAGCAGGTAACACTCACCTGTGTGTTAAAGCACGACGAACGGCCTTCTCTTCCCACTATAACCACACTAAACTTAACCAAACCACGAAAACCTATGTTGTCCTCAAGTCCTCTGCTGCTGTTTGCGCCCGCCACCCTCCATGTGTCAACATACCATATCACAATGGAATGATTAACCTTCACAGAAGTCCATTGAACCCAAGACCCACTTTTGTGTTTGTTTTATCGCCTAATAATTCCTGCGACTGTATGCTTTTCAGGGATAGCAGTCTTCAAACTGCCATGCTTGATAATAATTTGTGGTTTTTCTCTGTCTATGTAGTCAGCAAACAAAAGAAACGCTGTGGAGAGGAGCTTTGACGAAAGCTCTTATCATTGTTTTTTTGTATACCCATGCCTTCCTGTGCTTCTCATTTGAGTTTCTTTTTCTTGTTTGGTTTGGGTCATTGTATCTAACGTGCTCGGCTTCTCTGTTTTCCTTAGCCATTCACTGTTTGACTGCAGAAGTCTTTTTTTTTCAGCCATTTAAATCCTGCACTTTGAAATTCCCTGCTAAAGACAGCCAGGTATGCCTCCTCCTCCTCCTTCCTGCATTGTCTCTCCGCACCTCCAGCCTAGGTTGTCTCGCTGTCTTTCATATTGGCATACCATGAATCATCTTAGAAGTCAAAATCAGATTTCCTATATGTAGCTGAAGGGGGAGTTGATGAAGTAGAGAAATACTAAATTCAGTTCTTGGCAATTTTTGTGACCCTTCAGGTGCTAGATCAAGCAAGACATTTAACATTACTTTTTAATTTATTTTTTATTTATTTACGTAGGCGTTTCACACACTAATAACACAATTATAACTAATTTATCTTTTATAAAATTGTAGAACCCTGAATAGAAAATAGAATAGTGTACTGCAGTTTATTTTGAATATGAGTCATGTCAACTTTTACTCCTAATTGCCGTGCAGGTCATTGTGATGTCTGGCCATGAGACGATTCGTGTGCTAGAGGTAGAAGTCGATGCGACCCTGCCACCATCCGTACCTGATGTGAAGAGTGAAGCCAGAGCTGAGGAGGGAGTGGCTCGGCCTGCAGAGCAACCTGAGGCTGGCAGCACGCAGGACGTGCCCCAGAGCACCGGGGTAGTAGGTAAATCGCGGTCATACTAGATAATGACGAATAGCAGATGACTTATTATTCATACATGGACATGACACAGGTGAACTGAAATGTTAATGGCAGCTGTGAAAACCACTTCAAATGTCAGTAAGACCCGACCGTGGCTGTGCTCCCGCAGTGCTGGGCGAGCAGCATGTGGTGTCTGTAGAGGCTCCTGCCCCTGCTGTCCAAACGCTGACTCCCGCTGTTCCCGTCAGTCTGTCCCTGTCGCAGCCGCAGGCCGCCATGCCCATCACCGTACAAGGCTGTCCACAGGTATGGCTGGGAACTCACACACTGACTACATAGTCATCATAAGTCATCAGAGAAAGAAGGTTGTAGTCAATAGTTTTCTTGTTTCATTCGTTTGTCTTGAAACCAGGGACAGAAATTAACAAGAGTTCGGGGATGCATATCATCCCAAACACCTGATCATACAGCCTCAGGCAGAGCATTTTTTTTCAAAGCATACCACTGCAACAATAAAACATCAAATACCCAATATGTTAAAAAACAAAACAAAAAAAACCTCCACAGTGGATTGGAGAAATATAGCATAGTTGAGTACAATGCGATGAAGCATTTATTACTGTTATCAGTAAAATTACCCCTGTAAAAACACCAGAATGCAAGTAAAAAGAGACAAATAAAGTAAAAATATTGTCTGAAAAAATCAATACTCTGTTAATCCCAGTCACAACTCTTTTAATATACTACCTTAGGTGCTGACCCAGGAAAGTTTGGCCACTCTGATGACTGGAATGATGGCCCAGACTGGATCCCTGGGGCAGCCCCTGCTCATTCCCCTCAGTATGGCAGGCTCCATTGGTGGCCAGGGTGGTCTGGCTGTTCTCACCTTGCCTACCACCAATGTAGCTACCATCCCCGGGTTCACGACAGCTAACGCGGCCGGAAATCTCCTCAAACTGCCCTTTGCTGGCCTCCAAGGTAAAACACAAACTCTCTGTGTATGTGTGCTCCCCATTTAGCTTCTCATATGGAGATTTCAGACTACAATACCAACATTTTTAATTGGTCACGCTAGTGGCCAGTAGCTCCGGCAGCCGTAATCCTGCACGCACCATGCGTCACTTTTTAATGATGATGATCACACAGTTGGGAGTTCTGGATTAGCAGAGCCAGTCTGTCATCTCCCATCTCCCTGCCAATCACGGGTATGCATGGCACATGCACGGTCAGTGTGCATGCTGGTGTTTGGTGGAGCAGAGGGCGGGGGGGGCAGGTCTGGCCTGCTAGTAACATAATCTCTGTTGTTGTTGCTCTTTCTTTGAGACATTGCGACACATCTTTAAGTTTTTCCTGCACTGTTTTGAGTGCCAGAGGAAAACAGTAAATGAGAGAACTTTACTCTTGTCTCCGACTTGTAATCAGAACAGTACAGTGAGCATGCATAGCCTATATGCAACTGGGAATGAATAAATTCACTACAGATATGATGACATTATTTTGGGGTGTATTTGGCCTTCTGCAGGACTCTTTTGCGAAAAGCTACTATATGAAAACTGCCATGATGATTGTGTTAACGTGTTTCGTGTGCATACTATAAACTAAAATCCTAGGAATAGCAAAGTCAGTCCACCACTTTAGTCCACACTCAAATATCTCAACAATGGGTGGATTGCGATTACATTTAGTTCAGATTTGCCTTGGACTTTATGTCTAGCACCAACAGGAGGTTGACATTACACTATTAGATGGATTGTCATGAAATGTGGTTTAGGCATTTATGTCCTCCTCAGTATGAATTGTAGCTCATTTGGTGATCTGTTAACTTTTTAGTTAGTGTCATCATCAGGTCAAAATGAATGAACTGTTTCTAATGCTTTTGGTTTATAACCAAATACCTGCAAATGTAATGACATTCCTATCCGCCTCAGCTGTAGTTTTTGTTTACTGTTAATTAGCAAATGTTAGCATGCTAACACACTAAACTTACATGGTGAACTTGGTAAACATTACACCTGCTAAACATCAGCATGTTAGCGTTGTCACTGTGAGCTGGTTAGCATGCTGACGGTAGCCTTTAGCTCAAAGCACCGGTGTGCCTTAGTACAGCTTCAGAGACGCTAGCGTGGCTGTAGCTTCTAAGTCTTGTGAAAATGTTTTGAGTCTATATTGTGACACTGAACTACAGAAAATAACAGGCTGCAAACTCTTGACCTTTTACTCAGCTGCGACAGTCCTGAACTCTGTTCAGCCCCAACTGCAGACAAATGCCCAGACAATGTTCCAGCCGCAAACAGCTTCCATGCAGCAGGTGCAGGTGACGTCTCAGCCAACACAGGTGACCAATGCACAGGTCACCGCTGCTCAGGTGGCGGCAGCCCAGGCCACCGCGGCCGCCACTACGTCTCTCAGTCCAACATATCCTTAGCAGCACTCCAGACTGCAGGACTCTCCATCAATCCTGCCATTGTAAGAACGCTGCCTGTTCATACTTTCTGTACTGTTTATATTGTGTGAGTCGTGCGATTTATTTTTCTGTGCTATTGACAGACGTTGTGTGTTTTTTTCTCCCCAGATCAATGCTTCTTCTTTGGGAGCTCAGCCCCAGTTCCTCAGTTCCCTCACCTCCACTCCCATCATCACCAGTGCCATGTCCAACATGGCTGGCATCACCAGCCAGATCATCACAAATGCCCAGGGACAGGTGGGTGTCATAAAATAATGCCACTCAATTTCTATAATGTTATGTGATGTTCTATTTTGGAGTTTGGATTGGAACTATGATGTCCGTCTTGTGTACTTCCTCCCAACCGCCTTCACTGCTCTCTACGTTGTACTCCATGCTGAAGGAAAGATGCTTTAAATATGAGAAAATAACATCATCTCTTCCATGGTAGTGTATCATTAGCCAAAAAGACTTCTAGGGCCCTATTTTAACGTTCTAAGCGCACATCGTGGAGTGCCTGGCACAAGTGCGTTTAGGGCGTGTACAAATCCATTTTTGCTAGTTTAATGGCAGAAAAAATGGTCTATGCGCCAGGCACATGGTTCAAAAGGGTTGTACTTATTAATCATAGTGTGTTTTGTGCGTAACATGCAATAAAACAATCAGAGGGCCATCTCCCACTTGCATTTTTTGAAATATGCCAGGTCCATATGTGTTTGTGTTATGTTGTGAATATGTAAACAGCGGTTGTGGCTCAGCGGTAGAGCGGTTGCCTGCCAATTGGAAGGTTGGTGGTCCCATGTCGAAGTGTCCTTGGGGCAAGACACTGAACCCTGAGTTGCCCCTGATGCTGCGCATCGGAGTGTGAGTGTGTGTGAGTGTTTATCTGATGAGCAGGTGGCACCTTGTACGACAGCCTCGGCCACAGTGTATGAATGTGTGTGAATGGTGAATGTATCCTGTATGATGTAAAAGCGCTTTGAGTAGTCGTTAAGACTAGAAAAGCGCTATATAAAATACAGCACATTTACATTTACATTTAAAAATAATGCTCCTCTGCTCCTCTGTCAGCTCTAGCCACTGAAAAGAAATAAGAGGAAAAATCAGGCGAATTACAACAGTCTGATGTCATGTTGCCGGAGCTCATTACTATTCATGAGCTTGCCCAGTTGAGCTAGGTAAAGGATGCTGATAGCCAGGCTCTCATTGGCTTGCTATTAGCCAATCAGAGTCAAGCAGCTTAGCTCGGTGAATATTAATGAGAAATCAAATCGAGCTGAGTCTTCCTGCAGGCTTTCTATACCACAATAGAATGACTTGAAACAAGGTAACCAAGGCAGTTTTTCCACAAAATGTTACAGAGTCCATTGTAGAACTTCAGACATTACAAAAGTAATTAAGTACTTGTGGCAGGGCACCTTTAAAAGCCAGGCGCGTTTGTATCTTGATGCATTGCATAGTGTGTGCGAGCTGTGTGCCTAGGCACATTTTACTAATGCTCTGTAACAATAACAATGAAATGCTGCGTTGTTGAATTTGGACCAGGTTTTTTGTTGGTCAGTGGCGCAATCACTTTCCGCTGCCTCAAAATACTATAGCAATACGCCAAGAATGCACCTGAACAACCCTCCCTGTAAGACCAGCTCTCCCATGGTGCCGGGTGCAGGATATGGCCCTTAGACTTTGATAGACTGAACACATCTCACATGTTCTCCTCACATAGTTCCATTAACGTTTTTTGGACATGATCCTGTTGAATCACAACCTCTCCAAGGACAGTGGCAATGCTTTTGTGTCTGTCGGGGGGAATAAAAAAACCATCCTCTAGTTTACATCAATCAGCAGTGCTATTTCAAGTCAGTGGAGCATAAGACAATTTCTCTGAAAACAGATTTGTCCCCTAACAGTTCCATTACTCAATTCGACCCTTATTGCAGTTTGGGTTGGTGTTTATTTTTTTCAAAGGGACTTAATCCAAACAGGCGTACTTGACGGTTTACTTTTTTTTTTAGGGGGTTTGTGTGGCAAAACCCTCCAGAATTCACTCTTTAATTTTTTTGTATTTTTTTTTAAAAATTCAAACCATGTTTCGGTTTGGGGAACCCCCCCCTTTTTTTACACCCGTTTTCTCGGGCTGAGGCACGACAACACCCCCCCTCCAGGGTTTCCGGGGGCTCCGGGGGCTCCAGGGTCTTCGGGGCCTCCGGCTCCCAGGTCTTCGGGGGCTCCGGGCCCCAGGAGTCCAGGGGCCCCCTGGTCCAGGCTGTCACCCCCCAGCTTTTTTTCAACGCCCAGGCCAATCTTGCCACACTAGGAATGGGTCTCATTGGGCAACCTCTGCTGCTGGGGTTCTGCCAAACCCCTGCTTTTCCAACCTTACCAAACCTTCCCACGGGTGAAAAACAAAACTTTTTTCCTTTTTTAAACTAGGTCTTAAAGGCCAAAATGCAATCCGTTTATTTTGTCATTTTGCATCAAAATTAATTATCCGATTATTTTTTTTTTTTAAAACCAAAAAAATTTTTCTGCATACTATTTAAACTTTTCACATCCTTTTGCTTTTACATTCCTCTTATTTGAAGTTTTTTTTGTACCCTGTTTTCTACCGGACGAAATACCACGGGATTTTCATACCTCATTACGGTGCCCTTAAAAAGTCTGTGCTGCTCTCTGATCCCAAAACAAATTTGGGCAACGAAAAATTGCTGCTATCCTTTAAATTAGCACTAAACTGGTTAAAAACAAATAATAACACTTCCTGCAGGACGTTAAAGCTAGCTACAGTAGAACTGGATTAAAAAGGCTAAATAATAACACGTTTCCTGCAGGGAACTTAAAGCAGCTCGTAGGAACTGGATTAAAAAACTAACTAAAAACCCCCTACACAGCAGTACCGTTAAAGTTGCTACAGTAGGGAACTGGGTTAACAAGGGTAAATAATAACACGTTACACTCAGGGGAAAGTTTAAACCAGCTCGTAGGAAATGGTTAACCAGGCTAACAAAACCCACACTGCGGTAACGTTTAAATTAGCTACAGTAGGGAACTGTTAACAAGGGTAAATAAAACCCCGTTCACAGCGGAACTTAAAGTTTGCTACTAGGACGGGTTAACAAGGCTAATAATGACACTTTTCCAAACGTAAAGTTAAAGTTGCTACCTAGGGGCTGGATTAAAAAGGCAAAAAGCTTAAAAAAAAAACAAACAAAAAAATTAAGTCAGAATGTGGCCGGTGCATTTGATCGTGGGGCCAAAATAGGGGTTGTGATTAAATTTTGACTTTTTGTGCGCCCTAATTTACACTGTTGCCTCTCAGCAAAAAGGCACTGCGGAGTACTGGGTTCTATCCCGTCTCTGGGCAGGACCTTTCTGTGTGGTTGCATGGGTTTCCTCTGGGTGCTCTGGTTTCCTCTCATCACTACAAACATGCGTGTTAGGTTAGTGCTTCTGTCAGTGGCAAAAAAACTGGAGTTGGTCCCTGGCCGCTGCGCTGTGGCTGCCCACACATTTTGTTTAAAAGTGTGTAAAGGCCCTAACACACCAACCCAACGGCTAAGCTTTGGCAGAAAAGGCAGTCGGACTGACTGCCTCCCTCAGTTCGCCTCGGAACACAGCGAAGCGATGCTGACTGCCGACGGCAGCTGATTGGCCGAACGCGTCACGCGGGTCTGGTTTCTCCAGAAATTCAAAGCCAGACTGTCATGCGCCTTGTTCACAATACGATCTCATATTTTACTAAAATAGTTCACCAAAACGTGTTTCTGAAAACATTTCAAGCGAGAAATAGGCCGTGCAGCTGCTGAATCTGTCTTCATTTCAGATCGACAAAGGTCAGTTTAAAAGATTTTCATCAGCTTTTGAGAGACTCTAGTCCCGCTCATCCTGTTCTGACGACTGCCGGCAGTGCCCGCCTTCCAACCGAGCATGTCAGGTCGGCCGAAATGATGGCCGCCGGTCCCTCCAACGGACGACAGCACAGAACACAGCAAACAGACTTGAGTCACAGACCTCGCCAGACTGTCCGACGGCCAATTATTGGGTTGGTTAGCGCCTTTAGGGCTGAGAAATGACAATAACGGAATCTTATCTCATCTAAAAGCTGAAACAGACCAAACTGCTGAATCTTTGAATAGACACAGCTAATTGGCGGATTGTTTGACTATTCCTGATGGTATTTAAATATGATAAAACTTTGCCATTTTGTCATCTAAGAATATAATTTATTTGTTCCCCCGCAGACTTCGGTAACAACTGTCAGTCAGTCACCAATTGTCATCGCCCCGCAGCCGTCTGTACTGAAGACTGCCACCACGCTCTCCTCCACAGTACCCATCACCTGTGGAGACATTGCAAAAGTGGGCCAGCTTGTCAGCAGTATGTACGCCTGCTTCTCATATCCAAACATAGATCCATTTTAAGTAGGTAGTTATTTTTAACTAGACTCTTTGCAATCGTAGAACCCCAGCAGGTAGTCAGCAGCGAGGAAGGCATTAATCTGGAAGAGATTCGAGAGTTTGCCAAGAATTTCAAGATCCGCCGGCTGTCCTTGGGGCTTACTCAGACACAAGTAGGGCAGGCACTGACTGCAACTGAGGGTCCGGCCTACAGCCAGTCTGCCATTTGCAGGTAAATTACTTCCCTGTTCATGTTGTCTTACATATGGAAACTTTCCTCAGTAATGTAATGTATTTTCTTCTCTCTTTATAAAAGCGTGTATACAGTGCATTTGATATGTCTATAGACTGACCCAATTTCACGCACACAAATAACAATTTAGAAGTGGAATGTAGTTAAGGCCCCCCCATGCCAACATCTACTCTCATTATGTCAGTGCAGTCATGCTTAGTGGAGTGAGTGTATCACAGCAACATATACAGTATATGACATTTATATGTAAAAGACTGTAGTATTACATCCTTAAATGAATGTATCTATGTGAATGTGTTCAGGTAACTTAATCCAAACACGTCTTCATTGCTTTAGCTACATTCGTCATAGAATTAAGGAGATCTGTGAGTATAAATTGTATTGTTTTGTGACATATTTTTTATATTGTTTATTTCCTATATACATAAAAATGATTTTACAAAATCCACAGTAGGTGGAATCATATAGAGCCCAAGCTAGCTGTTGCCTGCTGATTCCACTGTTTATGCTATGCTAAGCTAAGCTAACCAGTTATTGGAAAAGAAAACAATAAGCAGGTTTCCCAAAAGGTGGAACTATTCCTTTTAAATTAACATTTTCATTGCTTAGGCTACTTCCATACAGAAAAAATAAAGACGTCTAGGAGAATACATCTTAAGATTTCTTTTTTTTTAATTGTTGATCTTAAAGTGGCTTTTAATATGAACAGCAATTGGGAATGGCCAATATTTAGAGGTAAGTAAATTAAGTAAAATAATGAGACATTTGTCAATAGGTTGGTTAAAGCTTGGTGAGCTAATACCCAAAACAATCACAATTTAATTTCTGCAATGTGCATTCATAGGGAGGAAATTGAGATAAAAGTGTGTTGTCGGGAAATAGTTCAGACTGAATTTTCTTTCATACCGCAGGTTTGAAAAGCTGGATATCACGCCTAAGAGTGCTCAGAAGCTAAAGCCGGTGCTGGAGAAGTGGCTGGCCGAGGCCGAGCACTGGAACCAGAAAGGCCAGCAGAATCTGATGGAGTTTGTTGGCGGTGAGCCATCCAAAAAACGCAAGCGGCGTACTAGTTTCACGCCGCAGGCGATAGAAGTTCTTAACTCCTACTTTGAGAAGAATGCCTTGCCAACAGGCCAAGAGATTACAGAAATTGCGAGAGAGCTGAACTATGACCGAGAGGTGGTGCGAGTATGGTTCTGCAACCGGCGACAGACGCTGAAAAACACGAGCAAAATCAACGTCTTCCAGGTTCCGTAGCGACCTCCTTCTGGGAGGGTTTGCCGCTGATCTTTTGTCGCTTTTTTTAGGAAGTTGGAACATTTAATACAGCAACACAGATGGGAATTGTGTTGTGAATACAAGCCAAACTCTATTAAAGAATACAAACTTTTTCAGAAAAGGAAGGAAATTACATAAAAGTGTGTAATTTAATAATAATAGTGTTATGAAGCGGTATATGTGTACACAACTCCTGTGTGATGGGTACTAAGTCAAACTGCATGGTCTTTTTTTATTATATACAGTGATGATAATACACATGTCATATTTAAAACATTTGGATAACTTTTATACAAGTGGTTTTCTAGGCTATCTCTCTGACTCATACTAAGTGACAGTGCATTGAGTCACATTGATTTTAGTCACATAATTGTCACTTTGTCACAAACTCTGAAATTACGCTGGTATTTAAATAACATGCTTTTGGCACCATGGGTGTTTTCAAAATGCTTGCTGCTCATTTATTTCATATTTAGGTAGTATTTCTATTGCGTGAACAGCTTTGCAAACAAATAACTATTCTGACAGGCATAAGATTTGTAGACTAAAATAGCTTATTACCTTATTTTCCTCAGAATTAGTTGTCCAATTAACGCCAGACTTTGCTAACTTTGGACTCCTGACTTTGCAGCAGTGTTTAAGGACAATCATCATTTTGATATTTCTTCATAATTACAAAGATGAGCTTAAAATCTGTAGTAATTTCCTCTTGTGTGGCTTTGATATTTTTATTCAGCAGCGTGAAAGGTGTCACGCTGCCGTGGCTGTCAATAGAGAGGTTCCTTTCTGAAGGACAACCGGTTCTTTTCAAAATAATGCATACTTTATTAAATACAATAAAGTTGTAGCCTCGGCTATTGCCTATGATGCCACAACTGTAAACTGATTTTAGCTTTTTTAAATGATTTTTTCATTTGTAAGTTACTGGTCATGCAAATACACATACTGTATGTGTGTGAATCCACCACAGTATGTCCTGTTTAATGTGCTTCTAATACTCTGAGGGTGTTTTGTGTTTTCCTCTTTATTCACTGTTGTCACTCTTCCCCTGGCTTGACAATGTTTCTGCTGCATTTTTGAAATCTTAAGTTAGATAAAGTATGTTTTAGGAGGAGTTTAATTGGCCAGTTATGAAATTTGAAATACTCTCTCGTTGCCTAAAAACATACTGAAAGCGCCAATATTTTCTAATTAATCTTACTAAGCCTAATATCGATCAAATTACTGAATTAAAAAAAAAAATGTAATCGACTGTTCAGCCAAGGAAGGTGTTTTGTGGTTTAATGTGTTATGACTTTCAATGTGAATGAGTTTGAAGAGTGTTTGCATGTGCAGTCGGAAGTTATTTTCTGTAGGAACCATACTACGGCGTTTTTCTTTGTATTTGCCAATTCTTCAAGAATTCTTTGCACTTTAGTGACAGCAGGAAAAGTACAGTAAAATGGTTACGAATGGTTTATGTACTGTGCAAGGGTTCAGTTATGTATTTCTGCATTTCAATGTTTATTGAACGGCAAGAAATCTTTGCTTTGCAAAATGTAGCGGTACTGGCAAAATTGCAATCATCAACATCTATCTCTAAGATTAACTTACTTTTTTGCAGATGAAATGTAAAATACTGCAGATTAAATATAAAACCTAATATGCATTAATCCCGTTCTTTGATTTTGTGACTTACATGGTGAATTTGATGGTCCAGCAGGTTTTTTTTTTCTTCTTTTGAATAAATAGACCTATTATATTGCAGTGGACATATACATCCAGTATATGCTTAACCATACAAACTAATTCATATTGCAAAGGTTATGCTTTAGTGTGTTTTCCTTCATGCTCAATATTGGATAACAATATTTAATATTGTTTAATGAAATTATCAATAGAGAAAAGAAGATCTAAACTAACAAGATATATCAGCTATAAGTCATTGGATTTTTGCAAAGCACATAAAATGTGAGAAAAGGCGATAAGAAGTTGAATGCTATCTGTCTTTCTGTCAGAAAAATCCAATAAATCCTGTTTTTATTAACCACTCCTTATTGTTTTGGGTATATTTCCATATGAGAACAGAACTGATGAGGACAAGCTGACGTACTGGACACTCCAGGAGATGACAGTAGTGAAAAACATTAGGATGCAAGCTGGCGGTAAACCCAAGATGAAGAAGAGTGGGGGGGGGGGGGGGGGGGGGGGGGGGCTGACAGGGAGATGAAAATGCTAATTTTTCAGGCCATTATCAGGTCTGCTCTTGATTATGGATCAGCTTCTAAAACTGTTCTGGCTTGGTTAGATGTGGTGCTGGCAAAGGCTTTGAGTAGGGTTTCACGAAATTGACAAAATGTGATATTGAGATATTGATTAGGAATATTGCAATATCGAATTTAATTTTGCTATTTTTAAACAAGTAAAATTACAAAAGTTATGGGAAATAGCATCGTACAAGGTTTTATGTGGATTTCCCAAATTTCAGTATGACACGTTATGCTGTAAACCATTTAAATCTGAGCATGTGCAACTCACATCTACACTTGACTCACATTGGGTAGTGACTACCTGTAAAGGACGACGGCCATTTTACAACCCCCTCTCCAGATGTTTTGTAAACATTGTAGGGGAGTTTTTATTTCTAACATTATTCTAGCAACAGACATTTACATGATAGTCTGGCGTTATAATTTATTTGCCTTTGGTGTACTGTGGAGTGGGTAAGACTGTTTTTAATGGCAGGCTAGCAGATACTGTTGACTTGCGCTAGCCTAGCACCAGAAAACTCTGCAACTGGAAGGATGAAAAGTGTTGAAAACTGTCTCCACAGATAAAAAACACACTGGCTAACCTGGAAATAAGGTCCATCTAAGAATCAATTACCCCCCCCCCCCCCCCCCCCATATAATCGCAGTAAATGTACTTAGATTCCACCACTGTGTGTGTGATATGTCAGTGATTAGCACAAACATGGCTGCAGATGCTTTAAAGACAGCAGAGCCCTGAAACATGACAACATGTCTCCATCTGATGGGAAATATGAAAACTACAGTTTAAAGCTGTAGGCTGAAAATCTGATTTAATAATAAGAGTTTATGCTAAATTGGTTTTGTTTCAAAGACACATTGAGTGTTTTAGTTACTTAGTTTATTACAGATTTTAGTTTCAACTAACTACTGTTAGAAGAAAAACACTCCCAGCTGTTCCTTTGTCCTGTTTTAGTTACTCGGTTATTACAGACTTATTATAGCAGCTTTAACTAACAACATTATAAGGAAAACACTCCCCACTTTCTGTTGTCAGGATACACTTTAAAAAGTATAAATACATTATAATATATATTATATAAATATAATAATATAATAACTGTCCCCCAAACAACTAACCAACACTCACTCTACTACTCGTTCTACTACTAACAGACATTGTAGGCTACATATTTTTTTGTGGTATTTTGTTTCCATTTGTATCATTTTATTAGTCTATTCTCTAGTTATGTTTCTGGACTATTACAGTAGCCTACTTGTAATTTCCCTTGCGAGATTATTATAGTATAAATTATTATTATCCTTATTTATTGATTTAGTTTAACCTCTCTGGAGGTTTCAAGCAAGCTGACACAGCTAACAATGTTTGGTTCCCAGAATGTTCTGGGAACATTCCTTTTTGGTTGTGTGAACGTTCCCTGAAGGTTAGGTTTGGTTAGGTTTTGGTTGTGTTTTGGTTGCATAAGAAAGTTGGCTCAACGTTCCGGGAATGTTAGTTTTTGGTTACATTGAAGAATGCCCAAGGTGACGTGAAAACCTTCCAGACTACTGATTGATCCGAGAGAATCGTCACTAATCACTGCGTCATCATTGCTAGTGACAGACGGGAAGTGTTCCACGGATATATTACAGGTTTTTTCCCAGCTGCTCACACACATTTTCAAAACTTTGTCTCCCCATTTTTTCAAAATTCTACACCCAATTCCCGAAACTGCTGGGCACACAAACTGCTAAATACCTCACATCTCCTTCAAAATGAAAAACCGTAAACACATCTCACAATGAAGCATTTACATCAAATGGCAAACACTTTTTTCATCATAGTACATTTTTGGATAAACACACACATCCATAAATCTATCCATCTTCATCAGAATCAGAATCAGAATCAGCTTTAGTCGCCAGGTATGAGGACACATACGAGGAATTTGTCTTTGGAGCATTGTTACTCACACTGTGCTTACACATACATATCAACCAAAACAGAAATATACGCACTAATATATACACAATATATACATACTCTAAACAGAAACAATATAGAGGCATGAGTGCAATGAAGAGATCAATACAATTATTTAAATGTGCGTAGTGCAAGGGTACTGGGATAAAACAGTATTATGTTATTATATTACAATATGAACAGTATGAACAGTATGAACATATGAGCAGTTCGGAAAAATAGGAAATGAGAATGATGAATAGATAATAAAATATATAATTGAGATGTGAGAATGATGAGTAATACTAAATAAGTGGAATAATACAGGTGCTGTATAGACAGTGTTACAGTGTTATTGACCAGAACTGAACCTGACACTGTGGGTCAGAAGTCTGCTGTTCATCAGAGAGATGGCTTGTGGGTAGAAACTGTTCCTGAATCTGTTGGTTTTGGCGAACAGTGCTCTGTAGCGCCTACCATCCGCTTAACCGGTATTGGGTCGAGGGGGGAGCAGCTCCAGCAGGGGACCCCGAACTTCCCCTTCCGGAGCCTCATCAACCACCTGCGACTGGGGGATCCCGAGGCGTTCCCAGGCCAGGTTGGAGATATAATCCCTCCACCTAGTCCTGGGTCTTCCCCCAGGCCTCCTCCCACATACACACACAGTTGTTCTAATTTGATGGTGGCAGTATCTCAGTCAGTAGGGAGTTGGGTTGAGAACTGAAAGGTTGTAATTGTAATTTCCCCTTGCGGGATTAATAAAGTATACGTTATCATTATTATTATTAAATCTAAAGCCCTTTTGTCTTTCATAGGCTTATATCAACATTTACAATGCTCTAGAGGTAAAGTAATCTGCTGATATTTTGTGCAAGACACAGTCGGATTGATTTATTATGCTTATTAGACAGATGCATACCTGTTCTCATTTCTGAAGGTTTGTGGTTAATCCGTGGTTGATCACATGATGAATACAGTAAGTATTCTAATCACATAGAGATGGTCTCCTCTCCTCCTCCTCCTCCTCCTCCTCCTCTCCTCTCCTCCTCCTCCTCCTCCTCCTCCTCTCCTCCTCCTAGTCATCCCCTGTCTCTCCCTCCTCCTCCCCTTGCTCTCTGTCTATTGTCGGCATCCATTGTTCAAAACTAGTAATCTGACCTTTGAGGCCTATACTAAAGCATTGATTGGTTAGTGTAGGGGAATGTGTGTGTGTGTGTGTGCGTGCGTGTGTGTTGTGTGTGTGTGTGTGTGTGTGTGTGTGTGTGTGTGTGTGTGTGTGTGTGTGTGTGTGTGTGTGTGTGTGTGAGACCTGGGGCCTGTTGCACGAAAGTAGAATAAAGATATCCAGGATAAGTGAAAAAGCGCAGCTTGACTTAGTGTGATCTGCTCATCCTGGCTTAATCGGTTGCACGTTTGCCGAGCCAGGATAAACAGGTGAGCTATGTCGAGCCGGGTGTAGATACCCCGGATAAGTGCCCGTTCAAGGTTTTCCCTCAATAGCCCCACGAAAATCGTCACAATTTTGATGCGGATAGAAAAACGCAGGGCCCCAAAATTTTTAACCCATTGCAGCATTTTCAAATGGAAAAAAACGAGGAGGGGGAAAATAGGGAAAAAAGGGAAATACGGCTCTTTTTCAAAAAAAAAAAAGTGTGGGGGTTTAAAAATATCAACTTTGCCTAAAAAAGACAGAGGGGAAATAAAGTTTCCCCGGGAAAAAGGGCCCTACGGGTTTAGGCTTAATTTCAAAAAACCCCTTTTCACCCCCCGTGAGAACTGTTTTTTCAACCAATGCACAAATCTTTTATAAGTTTATCTAATTCCCTTTTTTACAATTAATGTTCTGCGAACAATCAAAAAGGGCAAAAACTAGAAAAAAAATAAATTTACTTTAATTTCACGCTGTTAACATAATGTAAACAATATTTATGTTTTTTTATTCTTCTGACAATCCCGCAAAAAAATAAAAGATTAAAACATTGGGGGTGTTTCCCCGTGTGATAATGTAACCTACACTCCCTTTGTGCTGTAGCTATATTTGGCCCGTTATTAGTCCGTTATGGGGGGAACCCTTTTTAGGAAGGTTTTTTAAACCAAATAAGCCCAAAACAAAAAACCAAAAGGCCCCCCTTATTTTGGAGTAACACAAACAACCCCCTTAATTTGAGAAGGACCAAAAAAAAGAAATGAAACCATGAAAGTATTGGTCTCTGCCAGGGCCATTAAAATCATCTGAGAAATTTTGCTACAAATTTAAAATTTGTCACACTTAAACTCCCGGGGCGCGTCCTGATAAACCTGAAGCTGGGCCACGGGCGCTGCGCTGCTATCTCTACTTTTAAAAAGAGAGTGGGGCCGCCCCACTTTGAAGTCTGCTGGCGCAAAAGCCCCCGGCCCCCCGGGCCCCCGGCCCCAAAGGGACCGGGCAGCCAAACCCGGGGGCGGGCCCCACCCCCGGGACCCGACATAGTAAACCCCCCACCGGGAAAAGTCCCACCCGCATCGGGTTTTTTCCAGTGCAAACCCTGCCTAACATCTAAACAGCTGTATTTTGGGTTTTAAAACAAACTCGCGAAAAAAAAAGTGACAAGTGGCTAATCATGTTAAAAAAATAAAGCAGAAAACCCCTGCAGAAAAACAAGGAATAACTGTTAAAAACGTTTAATTTTTGGTCAGACGGCAGCTGATTTTACACTAGACTCCAGGTTAAACTTTTCCGGGGGTTTGCCCGCCTGGACCGGCCCGGCCCGCAAAAACCCAAATCCCATGGGTTTCTTGGCTGGGCTTATTCAATCTTGGTTTTTGTGCAACCGGTCCAAGCTAAATTCATCCAGGATACCTTGAATATCTCCGGCTTAATCCCTATCCTAGTTTCGTGCACAGGCCCCAGGTTTAATAAGTGTAGGGATTTTGATTGGGTTTTGTTGGAAAAAGGAACAAGTCACTTCCTGTACATTGTTGGTCTTAGGTAAGAATTGGGCTGTAGTGTTTTTAAAAAAGAGTGTTTTATGCAATTGAAACTGGTGAAAGGCTGAGAAAGCTTGGGTTTTGGGGATTTGGTGTGACATGAAAAGATTTTTTGTGTTAGCAGTTGGAAAAAGCAGCTTCTTTGAACACAATGGTGTCTTCTGGCAAACAGCCCCGTGAAAGGGGGAAAAAAAAAAAAAAAACACAACCTCCCGTTAGGGGTCCACGGCAGTTTCCTGCGGCAAAGAATGAGTTTAATATTTTGTGTAAGTCAATGAAACGGGTTGAGGATAAAAAAGCCCTTGAATTGATCTATTTACTTGAAACTCTTAACTTGATTTGAGATAGCCCCTTCTATTTATTTTCTCTTATTTTATTTTTTTTTTGTTGATTTGTTATATATAAGCGCCTAGGTTTTGTTTATATGATCGTTCCAAGGTAATTGCTCTATTATTAAAGTGGATTTGTAAGTATGCCTTGTTTGTTTGTATGTTTGTGTTTAAAAAATGACTGTATGTAAGAATGTAGTTCAAACTTTGACCTGTGGAGGGTGGGGCAGTGGCTCTGACGCTGAGCAGCGTTCATACTGTCACTGCCCGATGTGAGACAAGTGCAGATTTGAGTTGCGCATGCTCAGATGTTAACAGTTTACGGCATAACGTGTCATACTAAAATTTATGAAATCAATGAAACAATACCTTTGTCATTACAAACAATGACAGAAGACGGGAATCATTTCAAAAACGTTTCAGCCTTGTAGGCTACGAATGTTTGGTTGCTAACGTTAGCTCACAACGCCATTCAAGTGACAGCCTTTCTTGTGGTTGATTGCAAGCTTGTAGCTAAGCTAGCAGTCATTTGTAAAACGTTTTAGCTAGCTATGATTGTTAGCTAACGTTAGCTCAAAACACCATTCAACTGACAGCCTTTGTTGTGTTTGACGCTAACTTGTAGCCAGCAGTGAATGAACTTGGTTAAGTAGATCCTTTTTTACTGTATTGACATGACAGAAGTCTCTCGTTAGCATCTTGTATGCTATCACAGACAATTTAAGAAGTATGCTACTTGTTGCAAAGTTACGCATGCGCGACTCAAATCTGCACTCGACTTACATCGGGGAGTGACAACACCAAGGTCTACACTGCCGGAAACCTAAAAGAAGAAGAAGCCCAAGAAGAAACGGAAGTTACGGAAGCTTTTTTTCCCCTGAAGAAGCTAGATAAACAAACACAAGCAGGACGTATTTTATTACATATATTAAGGAGTCTGGACAAATTTAGATATTTTTCGATGAATATATACGTCTACCAGGAATACATCCGTGAATCCCTCATAGGTGAGGCAAAGAATAGCTAGCTGTAGCCTTGCTTAGCTAGCTGGCAAGCAAGCTGTACGAGCTTGTAGCAGTTAGCTCGTCATGTTTGTTCTGGTGCTGGGGCGAAGGAGCGCGACATGATGGCATGAAACTGGCGCAGTGTTAGCTGCACTCTCACGCAAAGGTAGGATACGTTTTTTCCAATTGTATTAGGCTGCTTCTGTTTTATTACGTTATCTGGCTAAATAAAAAGAGCAAAAACTAAAGAATGTGACTCAACACGAGTTATTTTTGTATCCGAACAGAACAGAAGTTTCACGGCTGCATGAAGCAAGCGTGCATACCGTTTAACCTCAAGAGGAAATGTGCATTCATCAGTATGACAACCTGTTCCTGTCAATTACACAAACTAATGCTAATTTGACCCGCTAATCTCGTTTTTGTTCAATACGTCCTTCGACTAAAACAGCCACACGTTACCTTGTTATAACCGTTTTAAAAGTTGGAGCTACGTTCAATGATAACACACGTCTTATTTCACTTTCTCCACTAAAGATTGGAAGGTTGTGGGAAACTTGGCGCAAGTTTGAACCGGAACTGCACTCTGAGATCTCCATATCGTCACCATGGCGTGGGCTCTGAAATTACCTCTCACTGATGAAGTGATTGAGTCCGGACTGGTCCAGGACTTTGATGCCAGTCTCTCGGGCATTGGGCAGGAGCTTGGTGCTGGGGCATACAGCATGAGGTACTGTAGGACATTCATACGGGTGCTCGTGCATTATCGTCTTGCAGCTAGTGCTACACTTTGATTTTTGGACCAAAATATTGTCATGTGATTTGTGACTTTTTTAAAATTCAGGTCAAACCTTTTTATTGATTTAAAAACAAATAGTTTAGTTTTATTTAGTGGTATTAATTGGTGGGTGTATGTGCAATTCAGTGTCCCAAATGATGAGGGTCTTATTTGAGACGGGTTAGGGTAGCACAGGTGGTTTAGCAGGTTCACAATTAATTAAGGACATTGTATGGGAATTTGGGACACTAAACTGCATGTATACCTAATTGGTGTACATAGTGACAGTAATGCCACCCTCAAAGTGACGCCCTCTTAAGTTGTCACTTTCTAAAGTTAGTAAAACTATCACCTGCTTGAGATTTAAATGTCAGCAGTGTGTGTTTTCACTTGACCTCCGCTTATAAAATCACAGTGTGATTTTATGACTGTTGCTTTGTAGTTCACGTGTAGTATAAGTTTCTTAGCGGTTTGCTTCTCATAGTTGTTTTAATTTGCTGAACACGTTGGAGCACTATTATTTGAAATAGATTGGAGATTATATAAAAAGGTATTTGGTATCTTCTTTAGATAAGGGATCAAAGGTTTCTGTCTAACCCAATGGGTTTTTATTAATGTGCAGGGTTTCATATTTTTGTCTCAGATAGGCTTTGTGTTCACATCCGTGTGCAGGTTGAGCAGAGAGCTTTCCACTTTGAATTCTTACATACATTGCATTTAAAAAAATATTAAAATCCGTTCACTCCCCCCCACCCCCACAGACACACCTTGTTATGTAGCAGCCATATGCTAACACAGTTTAAGTAATGACTAAGCAAAAACAGGATTTTAGAATTTTTTGCAAATTTATTAAGAAGAAAACACTAAAATATCCCTTTGACACAAGAATTCAGAGCCTTTGCTATGACACTTGAAATGTTGCGTAGGTGCCTCCCATATCTCTTGATCATCTTTGAGATGTTTCTACACCATGTTGGGTTCAATCTGTGGAACTCTCAATTGATCAATCGGGGGGAGAAGGGCCTTGGTAAGAGAGGGGACAAAGACCCTGATGGTCACTGTGGCTGAGTGCCAGAGATCCTGTGTGGAAACAGGAGAAAGTTTCCAATGGATAACCATCATTGCAACACTTGACCGATCTGGTTGAGTGGCCGGTCGGAACCTTTGTCAGTGGAAGCCTGCTCAGAGTTAGCAAAAAAGCATCAAAAGGACTCTTAAGACTGTGAGAAACAACATTCTTCTGGTTTTATGAAGCCAAGATTGAACTATTGGCCTTGATTCTAAGCATTGGGTCTGGAGGACACCAGGCACCACTTATCACCAGCGCGATACCATCCCATCCGTGAAGCATGGTGGTAGCAACGTCATGCTGTGACAAAGATATCCGTCATTAAAATATGCTTCCATCAAGGTGTGCAAAGCTTTGCTTGTCATACAGAAGAAGACTTGAGGCTGTAATTGCTGCCAAATTTGAGTTAGGGTCTGAAAACACTGTCAGTGTGACATATTAGCTTTTTAACTTTTTAATCCATTTGCCAAAAAAATCATATCCTGTTCGCTTTGTCATTATTATTTATTGAATGTAGAATGATGAGAAAACAATCATGTATTTAAAGATTTTTTTTGTATAAGACTGCAACATAACAAAATGTGAAGAAATAAGGGGGACTGAATGCACTGCATGTGAATTCCTTCACTGATTAATAGCAGAAGGGCACATTAATTACCACATGCAGATGAATTGCAAAGCAGTACACTGCTGGTCGATTATCAGATGAAGAATACTCTTTGATGAAATTTGTTTGGGGCGTTCGACTTAGCCTATGCAGCATATCCCTGATACACACACACACACACACAGTTCTGTGCTTTTGGCTGTTAATCAAGACTTAAAGTCCAAATAGATATTTGTGAGTCTTGTGCTCAGTTTTTCATGATGGGAAACATGTGAAATCCTTTTAGCTTTTGCAGACCTGAGCACTTGCTGGAGAAAGATGCCTCTCTTTTTTTTTTGGCCTTTCCTGGCTGGCTAAGTGCTCTCTCAAATGCTACAGTACAAACTGCAACGTCGGAAACGTTTGTTCATGAAATTTTTCTGTTGAGAGGAAATACTCACTGGATACCTTGGTATTTAGAACGTTGCCTCCATTATAATTAATGAACTGCAAAGCTGACAAACACAATAATCCGTCATTCGGCCTCAAGTGTTGTGTAAGACTCTCCGTTTGACTTAACCCACGTACATTTTTAATTTATTGTGAGGTTGTAAGTAATGAGCTTGAACAGTTCAACATCAATTTAAATCTTCTGTAGACTTGTTTTTATAAAAAATGAAAGGATGAATGTGTCCTCACAGGGATCAGCAGCTTATTAACAGCGTTGCTCGTTTGTCTCTGTTCTCCAGCGATGTGCTTGCCCTCCCCATCTTCAAACAGGAGGAGTCCAACCTGCCTCCAGACAGCGACAACAAGATCCTTCCCTTTCAGTATGTTCTGTGTGCAGCTACCTCGCCGGCCGTTAAACTGCACGATGAAACACTCACCTACCTCAACCAAGGTCAGCGCCAGGGTCCCGGCCACACTTCTGTCCAGATTTGTGGAGACTTGATGTCAGAAAAAACTGAAATCAAATTCAGTTACCTTTTAGATTAGTTATTCTAGATATATTTCTTACCTGGATGGAAATCTTTATAGGTGGGGGGATATATTGCAATATGGTCTGTGGGGGTGTGTGTATCTGAAACACTGGCACCAATATAGGGATACATTTTTTCTGGCAATGGCTATTTTCTGTTACACAGATATTGTGATGTATCATCTTCATCTCTGGTCATGTGGTACTGCATAATTGGCTTTATAGTCATGGTGTTACCATGGGCAACATATTACTCTCGTCTGTAAAATGAATAACTAAACAAGAATGCAGAAATAGTTTTATATTATTGTGATTAGTATGACTACAAAGGTTGGATATGATCTGTTAAAGCTTATTGAAATCTTTTTATTAGTGCTGGGTATTGTCACAGATTTTCCAATTTGATTCTGAGTCACAAGGTCCCAGTCCGATTTATAAATCGTTTCGATTATCGGATATTTCAGTTAGTTAGAGAGATTCTCAGAGCGCTATTGTTGTAAATTGCTCTTGGAACCCTCTAACCTGGAGCATTAGTTGAAATATCAATGTTGACATTAAGAATTGATCCCAAAGGCGGATGCATAACAATGTACTTTTTATTTAACATGAACACACTACAGCGGCCACACAATAAAAGGCAACTCTAGTGACCAGAAAAATGTACATGTGCTCTCTGTAGTGCAAGACAGTATTCCTGAAGCCAAGCATCCTGCACGTGGCCACGCCAGTTTTCCTTTGCTCAAATTGAGCCGTACTTTAGAGCGTTATTAGGCTCCCTTCCCGACGCGCTAGCATGACCCGTGGATGCCTTAGGTAGTGTAGCTTCATACGATACCTTCGCTCTAGCTTCAAAACGTAGCCTGCAACAGTGTCTTAAAGTCAGTAATATCTTTAAATATTTATAATATAATATTTAAAAATATTTCAGATCAAGCCCTACTTTTTATTCACTATGTGGACTTGTCATTACAGGACAGTCCTATGAAATTAGAATGCTTGACAATCGGAAAATTGGGGAACTTCCTGAAATCACTGATAAAATGGTGAAGGTAAGATCCAGAAATGCCAGTACACACATACACCACACACACACACACACACACACACACACACACACACACAGACACACACACACATAAGGGCTGCAAAATATATATATATATATATTTTTTTTAAATCATCATAACAATATCAACTGGCACAATTTACACATTGCGAAAGGCTGCGACGTATTCCAATATACACAAAATTGAAAGAAAGAAAAAAATAGTAGAAAAGTGCACATTTAAATGTAACTGTCATTCTTTTTGAAGTGGTGCCTTTTATTTTTATTCAATGCTCAATTTGTTATCATAAAAGAACGCTGGAAATGATTTGTTTTGAATTCCACAAGCACTGTGTTGTAATTTAGAAGAATACTGAGAGCAGCAGAACTGAGTACATGTTTTAATACCTGTTTATTTATTGCAAGTAATATCGTTATCTCAATATTCAACAAAGCAATCGCATATTTTCCTCATATCGTGCAGCCCTAACATATATTACAACATATTTGCACAGGTCGAACGGGACAAACCAGAATAAACCATAGCATTAAGATCTGCCTTGACTTTTGTGTTTTATAAAAAAAAAAAAATCTCTGAATTTCAGAGCATCATCCGTGTGGTGTTTCATGACCGACGACTTCAGTACACAGAACACCAGCAGCTGGAGGGCTGGCGCTGGAACAGGCCCGGGGATCGCATTCTCGACCTGGGTGAGCACTGAATGAAAAATGGCCGGTCTAATTTGATGGCTCCCGAAGGTTCTGGGTCTTATACATACATTACATTAGATCTGTGTGTGGAACGAATGTGGCTGTGCAGTCTTGTATGCATATTAACCCTCTGTTAGCCTGAGCCATGAGTTCACGGTTTAGATGACAATAGTGATATTATGGAGAAGATGGTGTCCATTAAACTACTCTTTTGATAACTGCTTGTTTTACATTGATCCATTGCAGATATCCCCATGTCCGTCGGCATAATCGACCCCAGGGCTAACCCTACTCAGCTTAACACTGTGGAGTTCCTTTGGGACCCATCAAAAAGAACCTCAGTTTTTATCCAGGTAGCATGATGGACAACACTTTTGTTTTCCTGAATTAATTTATAAAGTAATCAGAAGCATGAATATAATTCTGCAGGCAGTAATCACTAATACAACAGGTTTACCAAGATCTGTTTATTTATTGATTTAATTGAAGTTTTATCTTTTGTTATCATTCCTGCACAGATTAACATTTTTTATCCCTTTTTTTTCCTTTTTAGGTACACTGCATCAGCACAGAATTCACAATGCGCAAGCATGGAGGAGAAAAGGGTGTGCCTTTTCGGGTCCAGATTGACACGTTTAAAGAGAATGAGAATGAAGAGTACACAGAACACCTCCACTCTGCCTCCTGTCAGGTCAAAGTCTTCAAGGTGAGGAAAAAGAGGGGAAAAAAACCCATTGATGTACTGCACACATTTATTATTTATGACCATCACCTAAATGACTCCCACATGACCTGTTTCAGCCTAAAGGTGCAGACAGAAAACAGAAGACTGACAGGGAGAAGATGGAGAAGAAGGCCCCACAGGAAAAGGAAAAGTACCAGCCCTCTTATAAAACCACAATCTTGACGGAGGTTAGCAAATTACTTGTCTACATACACAACATTCCACTTCCGTATTTGCCCCGTTGCCGCAGGAAATTCCTCCTGATGTCCCTCTTTTTAGGCGGCATATGCGTTGCCTCGGGCTTTCCTTGTGTTGGCATTTTAAACCCCGGCTGATTTCTGAGGACTACGGTTACCTGCTCCTCAGATCTCTGCAGGGTAAATCCTGACAGCTAGCTAGACTATCTGTCCAATCTGAGGTTCCTGTTGCTCGACTAAAACAACTTTTGAATGTACACGTTCCACCAAAACAAGTTCCTTCCCGAAAGCCATTTTGCAGAGGCACCGTGTCTGTGTAAGGCGTTAGTGACGTTCGTGACAATTGTGATTGGTTCAAAGAAATGCCAAGAAACCAGAGCACGTTTTTCTCCCATCCCAGAATGCTGTGGGGACATTCACTTTACAATGACTTAATACAGAGAGAAGCAGCAAATCCTCGATGTTTGGCAGGTTTGATTGCAGAAAACAATAGATCGATTACACAGACAGTTACAAATAGTTGGTTAGAAATTAAATAAATTAAATAATCAATTGTCTGTCCATCTAATCAAAACATTTCAGCAATTTAAAAAACTAGGAAATACAATTGTGGACGACACACTAACAGAAGTTAAATGTGGGGAAAAGGGGTAAAGCTGCATCTTATAAGTGTTGGCAGCGGAAATGTAATTCTGAGGTGCCACAATAACACAAGTGTTCTTTTGCAGTGCTGTCCCTGGCCTGAGGTCACATATGTGAGCAACTCCCCATCTCCTGGCTTCAGCACAAGCACACACAACAGCTTCCCAGTTGCGGAAGGGTATACATTCTGTTAATGATTCATGATTAAAGCTGCTTGAATTTCATTTACCATCAAATCCACATAGTAGCCGTGTGGTTTTGGTTGCATGCATTTAAATTCTGCTTAATGTGGGTTTCTGTGTTTCCAGGCTTCTAACGTGGTACATTTTTCATCCTTTTTAGGAATGGATCGCCAACCCATCAGCCTGAGCCTGTCGTTCAGGTAGCAGATGTAAGTACAAGTGCATTTCTGCTTTCTGGATTCACTGCCTGGCTACCTCCTGCCTCCCTGAACCACTCCACATGAATATTAATGTTGACAAATGCAAAGCTGACATCTGGATGTTAAACCTCTGCCTCTCGGCACTTTGAAAACAAACAAAAATGAACCTCAAGGTGTGGATTGAAGCATTTAATAATAAAAAATCTAAAATACTCACATTTATCCTTTCTATGCGTTACAGGGAACCAGCCCATGATTCAATGTTTCTATTAATTAGCCTTGAAACGGGACTAGTCAGAATATTTCATGCTTTACACTTTTTTTATTAAGTATACAGTTTCCTGTATTGCATGAGAAAGTTTTAGAAAATGCCATTAATTTTGCTCGTGACTGCTACAAGCAAACTCTGAGATAATCTTTGAGATGAAGGGTTTTATTCTGGATTCTGTCTCTGTTTTTTCCTCCCCCAGAATTTGTTACCCACAGCAACACCACAGGATGCACAACAGTGGCTTTTGAGAAACCGCTTCTCGCCCTTCTGTCGTCTCTTCACCAACTTCTCAGGTAATATGGCTCCTGAATACATAAAAGTTAAACACCCATTCATTTTAGTATCGCCTGTGTCACTTGTGACTCTCACAAAAGCTTGACTGAAGCCCTTGTGGGCTCTGGTCATTTGTAAAGAGACAGGACTGTGAGTAGAAATAAGCATCCTTCAAATGTGCTCCTTGTTGTGTAAATCAGAGTCAGAAATACTTTATTGATCCCCGAAGGGAAACTCTGTGTTACAGTTGCACAAATAGTAGAAATATAAATAAAGAAATATTAGGAGTGTGGATATTTACATAGTTAAAGGAATATTGTGATACAGTATTTACATGATTAACATAATTAAGGTGTTGCAATGGTGGAAGTAAATAATATAATATAATAATAATAATAGTTAGTATTAATAGAGTATTGCACACATTACAAGCCAGTGTTATTGCACAAAACAGATAATATTGTCCAGTTTTAACCTCTAAGTGTCTTTTAACCTCTAAGTGTCTGTGTGTCAGGGAGAAGTTATAAAATTTGATGGCCACATGCAGGAATGACTTCCTGTGGCGCTCTGGTGCATTTTGGGAGAATGAGTCTATCACTGAATGCATGCAATGTGGTTGTAATTGAACGTGTGGGTCTCATGCAGGGCCTGAACTTAACACCTGACCACCCGCCAAATGAGGGCGAATTTTTCAATTTCCGGGTTACACTGGCAGGTAGCCAATGAGAATTGAGTGATTCAGACGCGTAACTTCCTGTTAGCAGGGTACGCAGTTGCTTACAGGTCCGGACCAATCAGGGGCCAGTATCACTGGAAGACATTGATTGACAGCCGGGGCCCCCTATTGCATTTTGTATTACTCGCGACAATCCCAGCAGTCCCACATTGCAGCCACTGACCAAGCGGGAGTGAGAACGGGTTAAATTAATTTCCCTGTTTCTGATATGAAGTTTCTGAGTGTGTGACTCGAACATCTCACATTTACCAACTAAACGTACAGCCAAACACCGTCCTGCCAACATGTATACAGTTGACCATCAATGTACGCTGGAACGTTTTTTTCACTATAAAGTCACTGAAACTGCTGTTTCAATTCTGTTGGCTCGCTGCAGTGGGCGTGGCTGCTGCTCCGTTCCCCCCCCCCCCCCCACCGTGTCTGACTCACGCACGCGTACACACATAAACACACAATCACACACGGTGGATGCAGAAAAACCGCAGATGAGATGTACAGGATGACCTAAATTAAAGACAGCTACATTATTGTAGGTATAAGTTAAAGTCCAATTAGTACTTCATCAAACCTTATGAATGTGTCCTAGCCCAGGATAGGAATTGATGCCTTTATGCTGAATTATCAAGGTGACCCCCTCCTTACTACAGCAATGTCCACAAGTAGGCTACCATGAACAGGATAGGATCATAGAGACACAGCAATTCCTATTTTTCACCTTTTTATGATGCAAAACACTGGCTGGTAAAAACTGACTGGTAGTCAAAAAACTTGGGGTTGTTATATATAAGACCTGCAATCTCTCCTCATATTTTAGATTTTAACTCCCAACTGCATGAATGAATACCTATCCAGCAAAACAGTTCACAATTACTAAGTAATTACTTACTCATCAGATAGATGTTAGAAGCCAGCAGTGATACATATTCCATGTAAAAAAACAACAACAACTAGACAAGATATCCGGTTTTATTAAGAGGGCACAGGGTGACAAACGAGAGACCTCAACTCTGAATGACACCAAGCACCCCCTCTTCTTTTTTTAAGATTATTTTCGGGGCATTTTAAGCTTTTATTATATACGACAGCTGAAGATGTGAAGGGTGGGGTGGGGGAATGACATGCAGCAAAGGGTTGCAGGTCGGAGTCGAACCTGAGGTCGCTGCGGCAAGGTCTGAGCCTTTGTACATGGGGGGGGGGCACGCTCTACCAGGTTATCTATCCAGGCACTCCAGAATCCACTCTTCTTTAGTGTCCCCTAGCAAGGCACTGAGTCCCTGCCAGTGCCTCGGGCTGTAGTCTGGGGGTGATGTGTATGTATGCATGTGTATGGTGGACATGTTAACTGCTGGACCCTCCAGTTGTTGAAACAAATTGTTGTGTAATTTTTGTTGAGTTGTAGAGGGAAGGGTTTTGCTTTTCTTCAGCAAGGTCTTGTGTTTTGTGTACCAGGGGCAGACCTGTTGAAGCTGACCAGGGAGGATGTCATTCAGATCTGTGGGCCAGCTGATGGTATAAGACTCTTCAATGCACTGAAAGGACGGTGGGTCTTCTTTAATCAATTCAATTTTATTTATACTGTAAAAACAGAAGGAAACTTTACAGATAGAGTAGATCCGGCCCACACTATGATTTACAAAGACCCGGCAAATTTCCTACGAGCAAGCATTTGGTGCGACAGGGGCGAGGAAAAACTTCCCTTTAGGGAGAAATCTGGGACAGACCCAGGCTCTTTGTGCCGCTGCCGGTTCGGGACACAGAGACACAATCACAGAATCCCATCTTATAATTTGCCATTTACCTGATGTAGTATAAGAAAGGCTTCACACATGTCTGGACATATTGTTATTTCCTCTCTGTGGATGCTGATTCCAGGGTGGTTCGCCCGAGGCTGACCATTTACGTTTGCCAGGAGTCTCAGCAGGCCCGGGAGCAGCAACCCAAGCATGAAAACGGAGATGCTGCCGCCAACACTTTCTTTGGTCAGTGCACGTTCATGTTTCAATTATGTTTGTTATAGCAAAAGCATAAATTCAATTTGTAATTCAGGACAGGATGCCTGAGAGCTGAGAAGCTAGAAGGCACACCTCAAAATCCCACAATCACTGTATCAAAAGTAAGAGCGGCCCAGGGCGCCCACCTCAGAAATAGTTTGGCAGCTTCTTATAAAACTTTGACCTTTTTATATCTCTGTTAATACGGACTAAACAAAGAAGATAATGTGTTAATTGGTGAACTTCAGAGGTGCTGGTAGGCTTTCCCTTTAAGTACAGATTTTAAGGTCTGGAAATGGCAGGTGAAAAGTGCTAAAGGTGAAAACGTGCTTGCCTCTTTCATTCAGTATATCACGCCATTTACCTGGAGGAGCTCACAGCTGCTGAGCTGACAGAGAAGATCGCTCAGCTCTTCAACATCTCACCCAGGCAGATAAATCAGATCTTCAAACAGGGACCCACTGGCATCCATGTGCTGGTCAGCGACGAGGCAAGTAATCCCTCTGCTCTCTGCACCAAGGCTCCACTTCCGCTCCACTTCACAGTCACAAGTGATGCGAAACTAGTTGTCACGGAACATGCTCATTAACAGCATTAGCTTGTTTTCCCTCCTCCATTAAACATGTACTCTCTTTTTAACAGATGATTCAGAACTTTCAAGATGAAGTTTGTTTTGTTTTGGACACAATGAAAGGTATATGATGCGTGGCATTAATAAATGGTGATTTATGTGTTTCCATATTCACCATGATTATCCTTTATCACTGCGTGTTCATTTATAAACAATGTTTTCTTTTCTTTCCAGATGACTCTAATGATGGCTACCACATCATCTTGAAGTGAATACGGGGCAAGAGAAAAACATTGCCCTCTTCTTTAGACTCGATCCAGTCAGCCCCTCTAGAGCTTCATATTCCTCACTGTCCCTGGAATATGTGGGGGCGTCCGGAGAAACATCTTGAGGCTGCTAGGAACATGCGACTAAATCACCTGGCCCTCTTCTCACTATACCTTATTGTCTTACTTCTGAGTAAGTGACTGTTACCACAGTGAAGTGGAAAAATCTCCTTCTCGCCTGCCATTGTCTCCCTTAAACGGTTGCATTTCCTTCTGTCGCCTATGTCTCATGAAAGAGGTTAGAAGCACTGCAGCTGCTATCACGGTTTATTTGTTAGCTGAGCAGCTGGTGTGTCAAAGCTCTGTGCTTCAGAAACAGTTTGTCATCTCTTTATAAAACCAACAACCAAAAAAAATCAAAGCGACAGAAAGGGAGATAGTTACCCTGATAGTAAGTGACTTTCAGCCTGCAAAGCAGCATGATTTCTCCTCTTCATGTTAGGTGGCCTTACCGGGATCCACTTAAGGGTTTCTGCAAGAAACATGGTGTAGCAAACACAATCAAACAGTCGCAAACAAAGCACCACAAGAGACAGCAAATCAGCAATCAGGACATCAAGGGAAACGCTTGGCATCCAGCTGTCCTCCAAAACATCTGGGATCCCTTTTTAAAAGCTAACGATTTCAGTATTTTCCTGGTTTGAACAGTTACTTTTGAGAAGATTTCCCAAACACTGTCAGATCCTTGTAGTTAGTGTGGAGCTCACATTGGCACTCGTGGTTGTTCCTTCTGAACCTTGAACGATGATGAAACACTGTCTATGTTAGTGATCACAGTGGCTCCACCAGCAAACCGTCTCTGGCCCACGTACTTCCTGTCCCGATCAGCTTTTTAGCACATCGTCATGTTTATTTTTGGCCATTTTCAACATCATTTGTAAATAGATTTGAAAAAAATCAAATTTCACAAGGAATCATGTGGCAGTTTTTTTAAAAACATACTCATGTCCCTTGTTTTTATTGTTTTTGGATGTTAATAATTTGTTGGGCACACCAGAGCTGCATGTGAAGAGATGTAGTTAGTTTATGTTCAGTCCATTGTGCTGCTTACATGAAAATGATAGCATGTCATTTTAGATATCCATCTTTGCCCCATCTCATCAGCGTTTATTAAAAGACTTACCCATGTACTGGCTGCCACTGTCTGTCTCCTTCAAATGTTTGCAAAAATTTAAAAAAATGAGATTTTGACAATATCTAAACGTTCTTAAGCCCCCCCCCCCCCCCCCCCCCAAAAAAGGAAGTATTTAATTCATATTAAATACATAGCTTTCCCTTTGCTGGACACATGAGAAGGCCTGCTACAGACATGCACATTCATTTTGTCGCTATGGAAACTAGCTTTAACAAAGACAGGACACAATAATGATAATGTTACATACTGTGTGTGTACAGATGAGTCAGGATTATGTTAAGTCCCGGACAAATTTTCTACGTCTGATTCTGCAAAATATGAACAAAGGAGCAAAAAAAAAAAAAAAAATCACTTCATTTCCCAGCATGCTCCGGCGCAGTGCATGCCTGTGATGTCACAATAAGTGTATATATACGGCTACGGGGAAGAATTTCTTCCTCTATTGTTACATTGTAACAAACGGGGCCGGGGCGGAACGGGGAGAAAGGCAGGCGTCTTCTCGTTACGTTTGAAACATTTGAAACATTTTGACAGCATTCGATATAAAAAAAAAAAAAAAAAGAAGAAGAAGAAGCCAAATTCCGCGTTAATGCGAGACGAAAGCGAAGCAAGCACCGCCGACTGAATCCGCCCCGGCGAGAAAAAGGATAACCGAACACAGATGTCAGCGGATTTCTACATCGCAAGCATTTCAAGCCCATCACAAAGATAAGACATTCGGCTAATTATACCTATCATTCACGTTCGGACATTAAATCGCAGCTATTCGTATGACGTCCTTATTTCTGTCGTCTGTCCTTTTAAATGCACAGGCATGCAACATTTAAATAAAAGCCGCAGGTCTAGTAGACAGCTTCTGCTTTCTTCGTGTGTGCAGAACAATGAGCATGGAGCCTAAGTAGCCTACTACAGTCACACACAAGTGGTGCAAACTGACAGTCACGCAGGCTTCCACACAGAGTGCTTTAGGATCCAATTTGCCCCACGGTTGCAGTCTGGATCCTCGGTTCAGAGATATCGGTTTTGTACAACAACAAAAAAAGGGCATCTCATAAGACGTTGGAAGATTGATGTGCAGCTCACATTGGAAAGGGAAACGACCTACAAGTTGGGTGGAACAAGGGTCCTTGGTTTCTGCCCCAGGTAAGAGGGTTTCCATTAACCGGGGGGTTTGCCATTGTATGTGCGTGTTTGGGTCTTTTACGCGTGTGTCTGTATATAAAAAAAAAAATGGGTAGAGCTGGAGATAGAGGACGGTTGAGCCTGCTAGACAGATGCCATCCAACCTTCTCCAACGCAGTCAGTTGCTGCATGTGCACAGTGTAACCAACACACCATGTAGTCCCAATTGTCTGGAAGCATACAGTAAGTCTGTCCAACTGAGTCCTTAAAGGAACAGGAGGGCGAGTCTGATTTTCATAAGGGAAATGAGCAGACTATCACAATTCTGCCTCTGCTCCATTTGGCCTATTTATATTGGGAGTCCCCAGGTGGAAAATGGTTCACATTGATGCTATAACCACACTGGCATCTCTACTGGACATGGAAGACTTTGCAGCCTCCTCTGGTGTGTCAAATTAGGTCCAATAGGAACATAGACGGGGTATCCACATTAAAATATGATTTGTGTTCTGTTTCAATGAACACAGACGACATGACATCTATCCTAAGCATCAAGGCATGAATTGATTCGTTCCATACTCAGAGACATCACCACCCATTTTAGGAGTGTCCTCATATCCTAGTAAAATCACCATGGCTGCAGCAGTTGTTTTATTACTCACTGTCCTCAGAGCAGCTCCAGGATTTGTCTCTACATGACATCATCCCTACATTGAATCTCTGATTTAGATTGAGGACAAACTACACTGTACACTATTGTACAAATGTTACATGTTACTCCCGTGTGAGGCTGGGTTTTCCCTTCGAGATCTTGGAAAACGGCTCATTTGGAACTGTCCCCTTAAGGAATAAAGATGCAGCATGTTGCTGTCAGTAGCCTGTTAACCCAGACACAGTCAAAATGAGCCTCATACATACTACGGATGTAGATTTGCATAGTAAACTATTAATTACCATTAGAAGTACCTTATTCATAGGGAATATATAATAGAGATAAGCATGACCACACGTCTATATGGAATATCTCTGTGATATTCCTTTTTTTTGGATTGAAAATTCAAAGCTTTGTGGGATACAGTTTGACCACAGACCTTTAGGGCATAACATAATATAATATAATATAATATAACATGCTGCTTTACATTCACTCTGTTTGACCGCAACCCACTGCTGTGATTGATCAATTCCTTTTGCACTGTTAATAGCAGAACTAAGATTAAAAAAAAAGAAGAAGCCATGGCCAGTCATTTGCTTCAAGGCTGTGTGCTTTAAACCAGCTTGTCTAGTTGCCATGGTGACGTTGCTAGACTTGATGATTTTAAAGTAGGATTTCATGTGAGGGAGGGGGGGGGGGAGGGAGGAGGGAGGAAATGATGGAAATGATGGAGCTGGAATACAGATGAAAGGCGACCAAACAGAAACAGCTGATGTCACCTTTTTTTTTTTACTTTCTGTGTTTGTGCCGAGAGCTGACGCGACCTTTTAGGGGTTTAATTAGCAAACAGATACAACACAGTGTCACAAACATGATCCACTTTGCCTTTCATTTATGAAAGGGTTTTTTAAAGTATCCACCGAGAAGCCACTTTTTCCACATCTCTGGGTTCACATCCACCGGAGTGTGTCGTCTGTGGCCGGACGTGTGCTCCCCTGTGCTCTCACACACCGAGTTTCCATGGAGGCAGACTCGTCCCTCAGCCTCAAACGAAGATATGAAGAGGTGGACAACAGCTCTCCATTCTCTACACCTAAGGATTCCGACGATGACATTACCAGCAGTGACAGCGCTGACAGCTGTGACAGCCTCAACCCCCCCTCCAGCACTGCATTTACCCGTAAGGAACAACCGGAGACACACGCTAAAGGCAATACACTCTAAAACCCACTCAAAACACTTAATTAGCTTAGTTAAAGTATTTAATGACTCAAGTATAACATTGCATTCCAAATGTCTCCCCCTTTTTTTTCCCTCCCACTTCAGCCACCTCCATCCTCAGACAGCACAAGCCGTCACCGGGGGGGAAACGGGTACGTTTTGATGTGGTGACGGTGTATTACTTCCCCCGGCGGCAGGGGTTCACCAGCGTGCCCAGCCAAGGCGGCAGCTCTCTGGGCATGGCCCGCCACCACTCCTCCATCAGACACTACACGCTGGGCGAGTTCGCCCGAGAACAGGAAACGAGCCACCGGCACACTTTACGCCAGCACCTGCGCCAAGAGAAGCTCAATGCCCGCAAGATGAAGGTAGGTTTCCCGTTTGGTCTCAGACTGTGTGACTGATCAGGGGGGTTCAGAGAGGACTTGAGGTAAATCAAAATGCCTTGTTTTGGGTCAAGTATACAGTATTGTTTTTGTCTGATAAAATGTTACGCACCCTTGATTGATTAAGACTATGTTTTTTTGAATGAGCCCAGTGTCTTGTTTCACTTGAAATGCAGAATATCATATAACATAAGGGTACATATACAATTTTTAATTACGTGTACCTTTCATTTTATGCTACTTTATACTTCTACATGTATCTACATTTAAATTTCAAGTTGCTGGTTACTAAGATTTATCTTGTGAAAGGGCGCAAACATTACCCCAAGAATATATATACTGTATATAGTTAACACAACTGAACCTCGATCCAGATACACGTTTATGGGCCCAATATTTTGCAGAACAAGTACTTTTTGGTGATAATACTCCTTTATCATACTTAACTAGGTTTCTTATCTTGTGAAAGGGTGCAAACATTACTCCAAGTTTGTGTATGTGTATATTTATATATATATATATATATATATATATATATATATATATATATATATATATGTGTGTATGTGTATACTGTATATAAATATGTACTGTATATGTGTATATATAAATGTGTGTGTATATATATATATATGTATGTATATATATATATATATATATGTAGGCGTGTGTATGTATGTATGTATGTATGTGTATGTATATAAACGTATCTATGTATATTTATGTATATATCTATGTATATATGCGTATACTGTATGTATGTGTGTGTATGTATATATATTGTGATGTCACGAGAGGCTGCGTCTGGAGGGCCGCTACGTACCCTGAGATGGCTGCAGTCACGGGCAGTTTTGGCACCATCTGCTGGTGGAGTTGGGAACTCACCCCTCAAGCACACGGATCCCAACACACCTGAGACCAATCAGGGGCTGATGAGCTGAAGGGCAGCTTAAAGCCCAGAGACACAGTTGGTGAGGTGTGTTGTTTGGGAGACAAGCTCAAGTTGTGCTCTCAGAGGAACAACAGATGATCGAAGCGGCACTTTCATGGAAGGACTAAAAGACTGGAATACTTACCTGAAAGACTGGAGTTCTTACCGACAGATAGGCCACGGGCTGCGACGCTGTCTAAAAGTAAGGCTGAAGACTTGTTTTCAAGAGAGATTTACCTGAGGGAATCAGGTCTATGATTTTGGTTTTGAAGAGACATTGTTTAAGTTGGACTGTTGCAAGAGCAACCTCATACTGAGTTACCTTTTTTGAACTTGACTTATCGTTTTGTGTTAATTCCCAAGAACATCATTAAAAACCTTTGTTACCCTCTAACTTGTGTCCTTGCACTGCTGAACTGTCCCGCCGAGAGCCGTGTAGCCTCTCATGATATCACATATGGTGGAGAATGCGGGCGCGTTCAGACGCTAACAGTGCATTTCAGAGAAGGACACCGACCGTTGATATTCGGTTTTCTGGAATCGGCCATAAACCCCTCCAGAGAAACAAGATGGAGGCCATGTTGGAAGCCCTGGTGGCCGGCAGCAAGCCCAGACGCAAGCGAACATGGCTCTCTGGAGGAGCAAAGGAGAGCCAATCTCCTGAAGGCAGGAGGAACTACAATTGCATAGGACAGTTGGCCGTTCGTAAGGATCCGCCAATAGAGCGAGTGACTTTATATCTAAGATGGGGCCTCAGATGACGTTGAGGCGTATCTGTTACGCCTTTGAAGCCACAGCCAACTAGGGAAGCGTGGCCCACGGTACAGTGGGTTGGACTGCTAGCCCCCTTCTGTCGGGGGAGTCGCTGAATGCTGTCGGGGACCTGGCCTCCGACGGGCGACTGACTACGATGCACTAAAGGCGGAGATCCTCAGCAGAAGTGGACTCACCAAGTTCGGCATGGCCCAGCGGTTCCACAGCTGGATCTTTCAAACCCGACCACCTCCGCGTGCCAGATGCACGAACTTGTCGGATCACGCGGAGATGGCTGGTACCGGAGAAGAGTACGGCGCTGCAGTAGTGGAGGCCGTTGTGGTGGACAATACTTACGGGCCCGCCTTATGAGGCGAAACGATTCATCAGCCAACAGGCCTTGACTACAGCGGACCGGACTGTGGAAGCCGTGGAAAGGTACCAAGCCCCGACCAGAGATGCTTCAGGCTTCCCGGAAGGGGCAACAGAGTGCGTCCACGCCACAGATGGGAGGAGGCGCGTCCAACGAACCCAAGGGACCCAAACCCAGCCACTTAGGAGCTGTCCAGGCGGCAGGGAGCCCGACTCCCGCCGGCCCCAGGAAGAGGACTCCGGGAGAGCAAAACGCGCCAGTGTTACCGGTGTGGGGAGATGGGACACCTCTCTGGCAGTGTGGGGAACGGTGGATGAACCTATGCCCACGGCTGGGTCCTCCGGCGCACCACCCACCCACCTTTTTGCTTCGTCGTGGGAGTCATGGATGACGCCCAGGACCGACCCCCACCTGCCCGGTGACGGTGAATCACCATGATGTAGAAGCTCTGCTAGATTTCCGGTAGCCGGACCACCCTGGTGCACAGGATTGGTGGACCCCATCGGGTCGGACTTCAGGGAAAGTCCTCCGGTTACCTGTGTCCATGGAGACACCAGAGACTACCCACCACTGAACTCACAATGACCACCACCAGGGGAACCATCCACACGACAGCGGGAGTGGTTGATTCCCTACCCGTTCCGGTCCTAATTGGACGAGACTGCCCCGCCTTTCTCCCGCTGTGGAGGGAGAACAGAGGAGATCGCCCGAGTACCCGGAAGCGGAGAGGCAGACGTACTCGGGAGAACGCAAACACAACCTCAGAACCCCTCACCACCAGCCTGTGTTCTTGCAGGGATGGCAGGTGCCAGGCTGATTCGGAGTTCTGGTCCAGACACGGAGGAAGAGAACATGGTCCCAGGAAGCGCTCCAAGCTCCAGTGAGGAAGACGCCCAAGGCACCCAAGAGCTTCCCCACTCTCACAGGCCAGTATGGTATCCGCCCAGTTACAAGATCCCACTCTTGCAAATGCCTTGAAGAATGGCAGGTGATAGAAGGTGGTACTAGGGGATAGGACAAGCCCTACCTACCCCATTTTGCAGTAAACGGGGGTTGGTTGTATCAGGTGGTACAGAAAGACGGCGAGGTGCAGGAACAGCTCCTCGTACCCCAGCCCCACCGGACCACCGTGCTCAACCTAGCCCACACCCACCGCTAGGGGCCCACCAGGGGTGGAGAAGACGAAGGAAAGGATCTTGCGACGTTCTTTTGGCCAGGGGTGCACAAAGAGATAGAGAACTACTGTCGGAGTTGCCCTGAGTGCCAGAGGGTGGCACCAAAGCCCACATATAGAAACCCGCTCATTCCCTTACCCATTATCGAGACCCGTTCGAGAGGATAGGACTGGACATCGTTGGACCCTTACGAAGAGTGCCAGGGGACATCAGTACATTGGTCATCCTGGACTATGCAACCCGATATCTGAGGCCATCCGCTGAGGAAGGCTACGTCCAAACAGATTGCCAAGGAGCTATTCCTTCTGTCAACGAGTCTGGGGCTCCCGAAGGAGATATTGACAGACCAAGGGAGTCATTCATGTCCAAGGTTATGAAAGGAACTCTGTACTCTGCTGAAAATCAAGCAGCTGAGAACGTCGGTCTACCACCCACAGACAGACGGCTCGTCGAACGTTTTAACAAAACCCTAAAATCCATGCTGCGGAAGGCGATCGGGGAAGACGGGCGCAACTGGGATCAGCTACTACCGTACCTCCTGTTTGCGGTGAGAGAGGTGCCTCAGTCTTCTACTGGTTTTCACCCTTTGAGCTCTTGCTATCTTACAGGCCCGAGACTGCTGGACATTGCCAAGGAGGCTGGGAGGAGCAACCGTGCCGCCAGCGGACCCTGATCGAGCATGTTGGGGGCTATGAGAGAGAGAATGAAGGCTATCATCCATGATGCGTGAACACATGGAGGCTGCTCAACGGCAACAGCAAGCCTCCTACAAACAGATTGCTCAACCCAGAGAGTTAAGCCCGTGGGGACGTAGTGCTGGTCCTGGTGCCCACCGTGGAGTGCAAATTCCTGGCCACTGGCAGGGGCCTACGAGGTCATAACGGGTGGGAGACGTAAACTACAAGGTGAGGCAACCAGAATAAAAGAAAGCCGGAGCAGATATATCAGTGTCAACCTTTTAAAAAAGTGGCACGCCAGGGAGGCGTTGTTCAGTTGTCTACCCCCCACAGAGACCAAGGAACCAGGGAGAGAAGAGGTTCAGGTGGGTCCAAGCCTGTCCCCCGCATCAACGGCAGATGGCCCTGGAGTTGGTGGAACGCAACCAAGATGTCTTCTCCTCCTACCTGGGCACACGGAGGTGGTTCAACACGAAATCCGCACCATGCCTGGCAAAACGGTGAACCAGTCGCCCTTACCGCGTGCCGGAGGCTGCCAAAGCGGTTTATACAAGAGGAGGTAAGGAAGATGCTGAAAACTAGGGGTGATCGAAGAGTCCAATAGTGCCTGGGCAAAGCCCCATCGTACTGGTTCCCAAGCCGGACGGCTCGGCACGGTTTTGCAATGACTTTCGGAAAGTAAATGAGGTGTCTGAGTTTGATGCATATCCATGCCTAGGGTGATGACTTAATAGATTCATTGGGACATGCACGCTTCCTAACCACCCTTGACCTCACCAAAGGATACTGGCAGGTGCCCCTGACCCCGGCGTCAAAGGAGAAGACGGCCTTTGCCACGCAGGGGGCTTTACCAGTACACCCGGCTCCCGTTTGGTCTCCACGGAGCGCCGGCTACTGTTCCAGCGGCTGATGGAATCGAGTCCTCGCTCCCACAAAAGGTACGCAGCAGCATATTTGGACGATGTGGTCATACAAAGTCCCGACTGGGCCAGTCACTTACCCCGAGTACAGGCAGTGGTGGATTCACTCAGGGAAGCAGGGCTCACGGCAAACCCAGAGAAGTGCAGGCTGGCCTTCAGTGAGACAAACTACCTGGGGTACACCCATCGGCGGGGGTTTGGTCAAGCTCAGGAAGCCAAGTTGAGGGCCATACAGGACTGGCCCGGCCCATCACCAAGAAGCAGGTGAGGTCGTTTTTGGGCTTAGCCGGCTATTAAGACGGTTTATAACGGACTTTGCTACATTGCTGCCCTCTAACAGAGTTGACGACGAACCGCCACTCTCGGATGGTGAGGTGGAATCCGAGGCGGAAGCGGCCTTCATCAACCTGAAACAAGTTCTGTGTTCCGGTCCAATCTGTGTGGCGCGGACTTCGAGAAGGACTCATGTCCAGGGGGGATGCTTCGGAGGTGGGTCTGGGGGCTGTTCTTGCCCAGGCGCATAACGGTGAGGAACATCCCGTTCTCTACCTCAGCAGGAAGCTACTGCCAAGGGAGAAGAACTATTCCACTGTGGAGAAGGAGTGCCTCGCGGTAACCTGGGCCCTGGAATCCCTGCGGTTCTACCTCCTGGGACGACGGTTTCGGTGGTGTCCGACCATGCCCCTCTACAGTGGATGGCCAGGAACAGGGAGACTAACAGTAGGGTTACCAGATGGTTCTTGAGCCTGCAGGCGTTTTAACTTCTCTGTTGTGCACAGGGCGGGCAAGAGCCACGGCAACGCGGATGCCCTTTCCCGGCGCGACGCCTTCTTCGCCTCCTTCACCCGACGAGGACGCGGTCTCGAGGGGGGGGATTGTGTGATGTCACGAGAGGCTGCGTTCTGGAGGGCGCTACGTACCCTGAGATGGCTGCAGTCACGGGCAGTTTTGGCACCATCTGCTGGTGGAGTTGGGAACTCCACCCCTCAAGCACACGGCATCCCAACACACCTGAGACCAATCAGGGCCTGATGAGCTGAAGGGCAGCTTAAGCCAGAGACACAGTTGGTGAGGTGTGTTGTTTGGGAGACAAGCTCAAGTTGTGCTCTCAGAGGAACAACAGATGATCGAAGCGGCACTTTCCATGGGAAGGACTAAAAGACTGGAATACTTACCTGAAGACTGGAGTTCTTACCGACAGATAGGCCACGGGCTGCGACGCTGTCTAAAAGTAGGCTGAAGACTTGTTTTTCAGAAGAGATTTACCTGAGGGAATCAGGTCTATGATTTTTGGTTTGAAGAGACATTGTTTAAGTTTGGACTGTTGCAAGAGCAACCTCCTACTGAGTTACCTTTTTTTGAACTTGACTTATCGTTTTGTGTTAATTCCCAAGAACATCATTAAAAACCTTTGTTACCCTCTAACTTTGTGTCCTTGCACTGCTGAACTGTCCCGCCGAGAGCCGTGTAGCCTCTCATGATATCACAATATATATATGTATGTGTATATGTATGTACTGTATGTGTGTGTGTGTGTATAATATATAGTTAACACAACTCCACCTCGATCCAGCTCCAACAGTAAATTATGAATTATGAATCAGTTAGGTGGGCCAATATTTTGCGGAACAAGTACTTTTTGGTGTTAATATTCCTTTTATTATATATTAAGTAGTTTTTTGATTGCAGGACTTACTACTACTGAAATAAAGGATCTTTCTTTCATTTTTAACATTGTCCATTTGAAAGATTCAGTATGAAATGATTAAGATGCAGATAAAGCTGTTTTGGAAGTACCATCCTTAACTACCAAGCTCTAGAGCTTTAAATAGGGAATTAGTCTCTTATTGTCTCCAGCTCACAGGTCTCCACTAACTGTCGTCCACAGCTGACAAGGAACGGCACGGTGGAGTGCGCTCAGGCAGACCTGCTGACTCTGGAGGACGTGTCGGATGAGGACCTGGACGTGGACGAGGTGGAGGTGGACGACTGCTTCTTTCTTCAGCCGCTGCCCACAAAGCGCCGGCGAGCCCTCCTGCGAGCGTCCGGCATCGCCCGCATCGACGCGCGGGAGAAAGCCGAGCTCAGAACCATCCGCCTCTCGCGGGAGGAATGCGGCTGCGACTGCCGCCTGTACTGCGACCCGCGCCACTGCGGCTGCAGCCAGGCCGGGATTAAGTGCCAGGTAAGGCTCGGTGTGTGTCTGTGTGCATGTGCAGAGAGAAGGGAGCCACTGTGCACTATTGACTGAATCAGTCTTCACTGCTCAATGAAATATGTGCCCTGTTTACAATACTTGAATCATTTAAAACCATGGGCAATTTATATTCCCATTTGGCTTTTTTCAGGGAAAATCTTTTGACATCACAGAAGACAAAGCACAAGTATAAATGAGGAAATTCATGATGGCCGTTTGACTTTCAGGGTCCCTGTATTTGTGCATCCTGACTCACTGTCACCCTGTCATGGCTTACTGGGACGCTTGAAGTGCTAATGGTATTAATACCACCTGGGCTTTCCTACTATGACCCGTTAAAAATGTCTGCTTTGATCTAAGACAGAATTGTGTGTCCATGAAATAAACATGTCAATTATTCCAGTGAGACCATCCTTCTAGTTTGAAAATATGACAGCGTAGATATATTTTGTTCCTGCAGCACCTCTGCTGTTTTATTCTTCTTGCCAGTCACTCTCTCTGTCTTCCATTTGCTAAAAAAAAACAGTGTGTGTACTTTGTTTTTCAGTATGGGCACCAAGACAGTCTCTACTTTACTCTCTACGGGAAGAGAACAACCTCAAAGGGTCCTCTGTGCACGCGTACAGCAGTTTAATTTAAGTTGGTAAAATAAATCAGTTAGTTCATTTGTTCTTTCTCCTGTTAGGAATTATGAATGCTATATTCAAAGCACGGTATGATACAGGGATCCAGCCAGAGCCCTTCATTGATCTTAAAATGCAAATTCTGTTTTATTGATCAATGCGGAGAAATGAGCTGAATTTAACTAAATCAACCCCTGTTGATACAGCAAATCAAATCATAGTCAATAACACCAGCATGCATTTGTACAACTCATTTATGTAATGTGATATTTGGGGGCGAGGTGAACAAGAAGTGATGATGTCTTAGTCTAGGAAATTGTGATGGACATTTTTTGGATGTTTCACAAATGTGTTATAGATTTAGAAAATAAAAAAATATGAGAAAAAAAATCCGTCAGCCCCAGTATTGTTGATGACAGTGGCACACCTGTTAGAAGAATCATCAAGGTCCTTGAATGTTTTACTGTATGAAAGATTTTTTGAAGATATTTTCACCTGATTAAAAGGAACCACAACCGTATATAACAGTAAACACTTATATATTATCATATTAAAATATAATAACATAATACTACTTATACACTATGCTCCAAAAAATAAAATAATAACTATCATAATTCACTCCTGCAGACTTTGCACTCCTCATGCACTCATTGCACTATTGCCTCTATATTGTTTCTGTTTATAGTACATATGTATTTGTGTGTATATATTGTTGGGTTGTTTTGTATGTTCAAGCCGATTGTGAGCAACGATGTTCCAAAGAAAAATTCCTCGTATGTGTCCTCATACCTGGCAAATAAAGCTGATTCTTACTCTGATAACACGTATGTAAAAGAGTCAGTAAAGTGTGTAGCCTCTCTGGTTGAAATCGTATAAAACTGGACCTGAATGACCCCTCCTTTCATTCCCAGGTGGATCGAATGTCGTTCCCATGTGGCTGCTCTCGGGATGGCTGCGGCAACATGGCGGGCCGCATCGAGTTCAACCCTCTACGCGTCCGAACTCACTACCTGCACACCATCATGAAGCTGGACCTGGAGAAGAGGAGGGTGCTGATACAAGGGGCCGGAGACCAGTACGCTGAATCCGACCACATGTCCTCCCCCTCCTCCACTTGCCCCACTTCTCCGGACCTATCCTCCGTCGCCTGCCTGGACTCTGAGCTGGAGGAGAGCGAGGCGCAGACGGCGGTGGAGGTTCAGGATCTCCTGGCGGAGCGGGACATCCTGGAGCGAGAGAACGAGACCGCCGTGCTGCACCTGCAGAGCGCCGAGGAGCAGGAGAGGCGGGAGCGGGAGGAGGCGGAGGGGGAGGCGGTGCAGCAGGAGCTGGGCGCGGAGCAGCCTCTCTGCCTCCTGCCCGGGCAGGCGGAGGTCCCGGGGGTGGAGCAGGTCCTCCTGCAGGGTCCGTTCCCCACGGGGGCCACGGTGCTCTGCATCACCGAAAACCAGGATGAGAGCCCCTCGGCCCTCCTCAAAGACTCCACTTCTCTGCTCTACTACCAGCTCGGCCCCATACAGTCGGGAGCCTTCGAGAGCCTGCACAGAGCGCAGGAGGCGGAACAGGAGTAGCACTCTCTGGGAGAACAGGGTTCAGGAGGAGGCCAAAGGAAAGAAGAAGAAGAAGAAGAAGAAGAAGAAGAAGAGGAAGGAGGGGGAGGAGGAGAGGAGTCAAAAGATGATTAGCCTGAATAGATCCTCTGCAGGCCTATTTTGGGCAAATCTTTAACTAATGTGATCCTGTGCTCGGAGGGATACATGGCAGTAGTGGGGGAGAGGCCCTCGAGTCCCCTGCAGTGCCAACGGGAGGGGGGTCGGCGGGGGATCTTCCCACTCCCCCCCCCAAAGTTTTACTTGGCTTCTCTGAGATATTTGCACAATGCTCTCTAAGATAAAAAAGAAATTACACATTACATTATCACTGTATTATAAAATTATTCAGGTTGCAATCTCTTTAGTCCCGTAAATTTTTGTGGAAATAAGGTGGTTTTACAATCGAGGGAGGGGGGGGGGATGCTGAAAGCACATACAGACTACTCCCTAGAAGTAATATGGATTCTGTTACAAGGAAACATTGCGCGTAATACAGTTTAGGGGTGAGGAATACGGCCTTAATGGAAAACCATTTAAAAAATACACTTGTGTGTAGGAGTCATTGGTCGATGGGAAAGTACACAGCAAGTAGTGATTTGTTCGTTTCCATCGTAGCGAACGTAAAACACAATGTGTGAATGCTGACATAAGCCTTTTGTTTGGTGATGATAAAAAAATCTATCAGTGCTAAACCCAAATTGTCTTGCATGAGCCTGGAGCTTATGAGTTTGGATACCTACTGGCTCACTTTCCCTTTCAGCACGCCTGTGCTGTAGTCAAGCCAAATAAAGGCCTCCGATAGCATCCTCCGCTGAAAATAGACCTAATTATCCTGGAAATACTTGTTTTTGTGTACTGTATATGCATTTGCAATGTGCAAGACAGAGCCGAGGTTGCTGCTTTATTTTTATTTTTTATTTTTTTAACCGTACGCACATTGTTATGCCGAGGGCGAGTGTTAACGAAGGAAAACCAACACAGGGCAGCAGACCAACACTGTACTTATCGCTCTTGCTCACCTCGCGCCGCTTGTGCAAATGCCGTTGATTTGTCAACAAAAACTCTAGTTTACCTGTAGTTCCCATGCCTATGATATTACTTATTATTTCCGTGGGTAATGTTACTTTTGTGGATTAGATACTGTTGGTTTGAAGTCCTGAGTCTTTGTTTTCTTTTGTTTCGTTTTTTTTTTTGGTAAAAAGGGAATCTTTTATAGCTTACCGTAAAACCAGCGTCGGCTGATGTTATTTGGGAAGATTTCTCCGGCCCTTCCTCTTTTTAATAAATTATAAATTATGGGAAGCAAGTCAAATTGCATTGAAAAATAGCATTGAAAAAAGCAAAGAAAGTATTTAACAAAAGATTATTTACTAACTTAAAAGATTGACAACTTGACTTTTATTTTTTTGGGTGTGGGTTGTGGTGTGTGTGGGTGTGGGGTGTGGGGGTTTTGGGGGGTTGTGTGGTGGTGTGTGTGTGGTCTACTTACCGTCCCTGTGGAGAGAGCGATTTTTGTATGCACCGGCGTGTGTGTACATTAGTCGTATTATAAAAGGGGAGGGGGGGGGTTTATGTGAGGAACAAATTTTATTCCTAAAAGGTGTGGTTACTATTTACAATTCATTTTTTTCTCTTTTCTTTCTCTCCACCATATGAAAATGGGTTTTTCACACAGAGGGTCCTCTAGGGTGTTTTTGAAGTAAAAGGTTTTCAGAGCCTCTGCAGAAAGCAATGCTACTGCGCGCCAGATTCCGCGATTTTATTTGGTCATGAGATGTAAATGCAATCGATAACCTTGGGCCGTTTTAAATACTTTTAAACGATGTTGTTAAACGATCTGCGTAACGTGCCCACTTCTTTTCAAAAATCGTCCCCTGTTTTGTTTGCCCCCAAATTTCAGGTTTTCTTTTGGCGCGCTCGCCGAACACGGGGTGCTGCGGTATGAAGTTTATGTGTTTTTTTGCCTTTTTTTTTTTTTTTTTTAATTTAAATTTCTAAAGAGTTGCACCAAAGCAGTGGTTTCAACCCTAATTAGACGACGCTTTTTTAAACCTCAAATTGAAAAAAACCCCCAAAAAAAACGGTCCTTAGTGAAGGGGGCTTAATTTTTTTGTGGCCCTTTGTGTGTTCGCGTGACTTGCCTCAACGTAGTACCATCTTCAAAGTGATGATGATGATTAAAAGCTGCCTATTGTTGAGCTTTTGTCCTTGGCTTTCTACTAATAGACCTAGGTCTGGGACCACTGCATTAAATTAACTCCAGTACACTATGTGATTGTGTGTTTCTCTGCGTGAAAGGGGTGTGTGATTGTTAGAAAAGATGATATGTTTAGACTTCACCTAAAAGCTGTGAGAACAACTCTCATGCTAACTGTTGCCTAAAGGGGACAAAAAAGGTTTTTTTTATACAAAAATAAAAACAATAAAACGCTGATTTTAAAAGGATAAAGTTGTGTTTGTGTTGTGTTGGTTTTAGCAGGCAATACGTCTTTATTTGACATGAACACAGGGTGGTTAACCCTTGTATTGTCTTCACTTTTTGGGACCTCCTTGTCAAACTGACCCGTGACTTATTTGGGGTTTTAAAAACAATTCTGAAATAAAATTTCACTTCATAATCTCTTAACAAATATTGTCTTTAATTCAATTTCAAACAATTGTGATAACATATGTTCAGGGAATGCAATCAGTCTCTACTAGAACACAATTAAAAATGGAAGTCTGATTCGTTTTTTTTGTCACAAGGTTATTATATTCATGTTAAAAATCTACTATGGCAAAAAACAATAGTGGTCACGTCCAGAAAATTTTTCTGAATTGAGTCAGGAATACATGTTTATTACAGAAATAAGATAAGGCCATTGATTTTCAGGTAGAAAAAAATGTGACTTGTACCATTTTACTTCTTGTAAAAATTTGAAATGGGTCAATTTGACTCGGATACCATACAAGGGTTGAGCTGCCATTGATGACATCTTGCTAACATCTTGATTGGACTAATTATGGGATTTATAGTTATCATTTATTCACAAAAACGTGACTTCCATGATGATGATGATGTTCCATTTGTGATTTTTGTGTACTTGAACACCGTTTGAAGATATAGGAATTCAAATGCAATTATATGTGGTTTCTGATAGAAAAATGGTTCAATAGTTCTTTTACTTAGTGTTTATCTGTTTGTTTTGTCATTACTAGGGTCACATGGAAACTGGGGATGCGGAATTCCGCAGAATTTTCCTTTAAAAAAAAAAACACATCAGCCTTTGTCCTCATCTAGATCCTGGGAGGGGTCATGACTGACTGTATGCTGTGTGCAGTGCAGTCTCCGACCAGTAGATGGCAGCATGAACTCAGTGCATTCCTCTAAACACATCCTCTCCACATGCAGATGTGGGTGTCACATACTGGGTTCACTCACTGCAGCTGTTACTCTGAAATCTGAGGCTCTGCATGTCATCCACGCCACAGGATTATGGTACCACTGGAGATAGTAACATCTCTGACCTGGCTTTGATTCTTAAGAATGATCAGGCATCCACTACCATCTTTTTTCTGAATCAGCTATGTTATCTCTCATGTTATAGGAGCTCTCTCGGTATTTTCACTTTGTACAACATTTTTTTAGACTTGTATTTAGATTATGGAAGCCAAAACATTGGTTCCCTTTTCTCTTCAATAGGAGGAAGTTGCTAGCTGGCGTAAGTGACACAAAGTCTCCCCTCTCTTTCCCATCCACCTGATCCAGAACTGGCTTCTCATGAGCGGCCTTTTGCAAGTGTGACCCACACAGCTCCGACGTCTCTGCTCTGGGATGCAGGATGCACTCTCCCTGCTCTGACAGTTACTTCCCCTCAACTAGCTTCGCAAACCAAATACTGATAACCCCGGTATGAATAACAGTCACGTCCTTGATTGCGAGAATTCCTTTAAGATTGGTATTATCTTATCGTATTGTTATAATAAAGGGCACACCACCCATTTAAAACATGAAGTTACCCCTGAGGGGTACTTCTCAGGTTGCGGAAAATAAGAAAATGATTGTGGAGGGAAGGTGCTGTTCAGTTGCATTCTGGGAAGTGTAGTGTTTTTGGAGGTAAACATCTGGATAGCTCAGCCTCTGCTGCTTCGACGTTGACTATTCTGCTTTTGTTGTGTTCCTCACAAACTTTCCCAACTTTGGGGAAGTGCAAAACTAAATTGCTGCCGTACCCCTTTAACCAAATAACAAGGATCATTCCATACAACATTCTTCAGGTAAAATGAATGATTACGTTCATTGAATTTTTGGGGTGTTTTATTTAATCTTATAGCATTTGAATTCTTTATTTTTTAATGGTTTCAACAGTATCCAGACTAAACTTTGACATATACCCATCTGTGATCCACTCAACATCCTCTGATCTTAACTGTTAGTCAAAATAATTCATAATTTATGCCTTTTTAACTAAAAACTCATGGATGAAATGAGGATTGCTGACCATGAATTCCAAGAATAAGTGTAAAACCTATTATTAAACCAGCTCAGGTTTTTAAAGAAAGCGCCAAAAGCATGGAAAAGGGACAAATGCATCACAAAAAGCGACAAAAACATCTGAAAAAGCACAAAAATAAATGACCTGAAAGGACAAATTCATGGTTAACAGGAAGACAACACAAGGGTTGAGTGTGTTTCTTTACCTGAAGTTAACAGATTAAAAGTCCCATTCTTTTTTGTGCCAGTCACTGTGTGACGTGAATCAGTGAGCCAACAGTCTGAGAGTAGGCCCACACACACACACACAGAAACCCCCAAAACAAATTAGCGTTGAAACAGTTCTGGCAGCAATCCGCAGCTCTGAGAACCATGCATTGTCTGATTAACCTTTCCGGCCCCTGGCTTTCTATTGTTTCACCTCTCCAATGGCCGGAAGAACTCAGCTGGGCCCGATGGCTCTAGGGCTGATGATGGAGCCCAACACCAGCCTGCGGAAATATTTTGAGAGGACATTTAAAAAAAACATCATAATCAGGAGAGAGTCATCTCAGAGCGTGTTGACAGATGTGCAAAATCACCGGCTTTATCTGGGCTTTAATTGAACTGTTGTGACTGGACACAGCCGCGGAGAGCAACTGGGCGTTAGGGGTGACGTATGCGAAATGGAAAGTTGCCACACCACCTCACTCCAGTCTACCAGTCTCAAAGTGCTGCTCCAGCGCGTGGAAAGAATGCTCTCTCTTTGCCTCTCTCGCTGTGACGTTAATGCTATGGCATCATTAGGCCTTCACCGAAACCAATCCCTTTTAAATGGCACTATTCATAAAACTGGCTCATGGTATTTTCACTGGTCTTCCGTGCTCTTCACATGCTGGCTGAACTGAGGAGAGAAATCCAGACCCTCCGACACACAAAGTTCACTCTGTGTGCTCAGAGACAGGATCCAAATGCCCTCCTGAAAGCAGGAAGAAGGAAACAATGAGGGCCGTTAAGGTCAACACAAAACTGAAAGCTGCTCACACTTTCTCTTTGGGCCCATCAGTGAAATGGCAAAGTATGTCCTTAAAAATATTCTTTTAGATTCTGTCATAGCCTTGGTCTTCTTGTATGCAAGCTAATTTATATTTTAGTCAGGGATCTGCATTCGGAAGGGCAATACCCTTTCCCACTTCTCATGATTTCCATAGTAAAAGCTGGCTGTTGTCACACAGCGAGGGGGATGGGTTGTCAACAGGACGTAGTAGCAAAGATCACTGGGTTTTGAGGTTAATAATGTTATCTGTGGTTACAGTTGGCCGTGTTGGGAAAGAGGCATCTTTATTCTAAAAAAATAGACTTGTATGTGTAATAATGTGTGCTGAGGCAAAGATCCCACAGTCCCAGAAGAGTGCAGCTCCTTCTTTATGTGCTGTGGCAAAACAATATATAAGACACCAATCCTTACAATTGCTTCATTATTTTTCTATACATGTACATTCACTCAGTTGCCCATTTACAATCCTCCATGAAGGATATGTTGTTCAGTTTTTGTTCACACTGTTTAAGAGGGATGTTGATTTAACTATATGATCATTATGGAGGTTGTTGTTGTTGTTTCTATTATTCACTCCTCCCTCATTGATATAAATGGCTTGGATATGATATTAGATTTTACAGCATTTTGCATGCGATTCATTTGGGATTTTTGACTCGGTAGCATCGAATGCAGTCCAGGTTTGAAATGTGAAAGAACACATTGAAGCCAAAATCAGAAGATTTTTATTATGTCATCCAGCTCTGGGTATAAGATGGCACTGCCTGAACAAGCACAAAAAGGAAACTGATGCATGGCAGCGCAGCCAAACGACTCCCAGCAGAACCAGAAAAAACAGCTGTGTCCACAACTGTGTGAAATATGGTGTGTCTTGCTCTGCCTGGTGGTCCCCAGGGACGTGTCCGTCATGGCTACATCCAAGTTCCCCAACATGGACTCTGAACATCCGTACACTGTGGAGGCTACTAGCGTGGAGTTTCTGTTGTTTTTATTGTTAACATGTTCTTACTTCCTTTCAGTTGTGTAATTAAAACCATCCCAATAGCTGAGCAACTGGCTGTGTGCCCAGCTATGCTCAAGGTGGAAGTTTAAATATCTATATGCTTACATAGCCTCTTAACAACAACCAGAGGGTAACCTCGTGTGAGTGCTTCCTATCTCTACCGAGAAGAGAAAAGAGGTGACGTCATGTCAGAAGTATCTGGAGAAAGAGAAATCTGCATCTCTTGAAGCTTTGACGATACCTTTAATTTATGGGGGTCAGTCTTTGCAAATTGGCTGTTGTTAATTATTTGAAAGTGTTGAGAAATGTTGGTTGTTGACTATCTTAGCTTGGACAAAAGTGGCAAGTTTCAGGGACTGATGGATGAATAATGACATCCCCTCTCATGTGGTAATATTGTGTCATTAAAATAATGTTGTTGCAATGTCATATATCAATGCAGTTCATGCTCTCACCACCCAAACCACATTTTGACCACACCAGCAGGGAGGCTCGAGGGATGGTTGCTGTCCGCTGTTTTGGTCCAAACTAAAATTTCTCAATAACTTTTAGTTGGGTTGCCATGACATTGGGTACATGTCAAACTGTTCCCTTTTCTAAAAAAATACATCCACATCCACTGTATGGATTGCCATCGAATGTGACACAGACATTTGTGTTTCCGTCATGAATTGTAATAACTTTGAAGATACCCTGATGTCTCATCTAGGTCAAAGGTTACTAACAAACTTGGTTCATGAATTTATTCCCATCAGCCTCAGCAGAACTTTCATAACTGATTTTTTGGCCACTCTGGGGCAAAGGAAACATGTTGTAAAACAACACTGACATGTACCTTTTAAGTTGAAATGGGGAACTCAATAGTACATTGTTGCTTGTTTACACATCAAGTTCTGAAGCAACATTATCACTCTTCGGGGTCTTGTTTGTGTCCACCGGATGAATTTAAGTCCAATATTCTCTCTATTTTAGCTCTGTTTTTGGTCTCCACCAACTCCTGAGTGAAATCTCTGTCTCTTTATTGGCTAAATGCTCCACTATGTTCACCAGCTCGTTGTTAACTCTGTCCTTGTGCTGTGTGGTGCTGAGCAGGTAGTAAACAGTACAGTTTTAATTGGCAAATGTTGGCATGCTAACACTAAGGTAAGATGTTAAACATTATAAACATTGCCTGCTAAATATCAGGACGTTAGTGTTGTGTCTGACTTAAAAAATTGAATCAGGTTCTGTCATATGGGTTCAAATTAAGCACTGTCACATGACCAAAAGGTCATTGATTTATATCTTATATAGTGATATTTTGAAGGAGGTATTCTATGTGGAGAGCAGTGATTGGTGGCTGTATAGGTTCAAGGGACTTTATGTTAGTTTTGGTGCCCCTTCTATAGACTTTAACCTGCCAACTCACAACTTTCAAAATTCTAACATGTTACTTAACAAATCCTATATTAAGTATGTTTGAAGTACTGAGAGACAGAGTGTGCATTTGGGCTGGGTCACTCTCCAAGCTTCTGCAGAGCTTGTAAATTAATGTTGAAAAATCTTTGATATAATAAACCAAAGACAGTGTCAAGCCGGATTCCTTATCAAACACATCATCCAGCATTGCTGTTCAGACACCACAAAGGATACATCATTGTCGTTGGGGACATGTTACCATGCTAATATTAGCATTTAGCTCAAAACACTCCGCAGGCTCACAGAGCTGTAAAAGAAAAAATTAAGGATATCAAACAGTTTCACATTGTCTTTCTACAGATGTGTTTTGTCTCAATGCACTTTCCAACCATGCTGTTACAGCTCTGTTCTGCTCTTGATCCTGATGCTGCTGTCGCCCGCGGGCTCACATGATCAACAGCATGTTTGTGGGGGTCAGACTTTGGGTTGTAGATGTGGTGGGAATAAGAGGGATATATGTTTTTGCAAATCTGGGAAAGGATGTAGAATCGCTTCCTGTCCATGCGCCCCATTCCCTAATGGACAATTAAGTGAATCATGTAAAATTCCCTGCTTGTGGCAAATGTCTAACGGTCTAACCCCTATCACGGCGGGCAAGCAAGTCACTCCTCAACCTTAATTAATACCATATTCCTACAGTACTTTTTGTGTTTCTCTCTTGCTTGCGCAAAACTGGCAGCGATAGTCATTCCCAGCAGGGGCCGGGCTGCGCTGACGTTTATAGTAGTTCAGTTTTCAGTAGCGGCCTTGTATTTTGAGTGTTTTATCAAAATGCCCTCATTTCCTGTCACAAAGGGCTTCGCTGGTCTACCTGTAAAAACAATGTTGTCTTTGTTGAGTAAGAGTTTCCATACTCTGTGTGTGTGAGTGTGTGCTGGGCTACTACGTTTTTCTCTCTCTCTCATCGCCCTTGGTGTCATGGAAACATGTATGCAGAAGCAGAAGTGTGTGTTTAGGGAAGGGATGTAGGAGGGTGGAGGCTGCTTTCCATTTATGGAGTAATCTGTAAGGGTGGAGTTCACTCAGGAAATGTGCCGCTTAGGGTTACAGGTGCCGTTTAGGTTGAAGCTGATAAAGAATCTTGTATTTTGGCTAACTGCTTCTCAGTGATTAAAGTGATGAGATAAAATATCACTGATAACCCTTCACAGGACCATAATTTTAATACAACCTAGCTTTTGCACAGTGTACACAGCCACATATTAAAAACACTAACTGCCATTAAAAATACTTAAAGAATATGTTTCCAATTCTAAATGTATAAGGGAATTCCGACCTAGACAAATTCTATTTTTTACCTGCAGTTTCATTGGTGCAAATGCATGCTGGGAAGCAGGGCCTGTTCTCGGGTTTCTGCTGGGAAAACAGGCGTAGCATGAGTCCAACAGGTGATGGGCTTGATCGAGTGGCTTGTCATAACACTGCAGCGCTTCATCACCAGGGAACTACTGCTGAAAATTAATTACGCATCAGGGATGACTTCAGAAGATTATTTATAGCCTCTCACAAGGGTTTTAGCAGAAAGAGGATCCCCTTTGGAGAGAACGAAGGTTTCAGAGGCCTAGCTGCTCTTCCGTTTGACTTGGGGACTATACATAGAAATGTGAGGTCATTCATAGTTTGGATTTCTTAAGATGTGCTCTGCATGTCGGCTGATGTCAAGTTTTAAGTGTTAGCAAATGGGCAACAGATAACAAATCCGTTCAAGGGTCATTTCTTTAAGTTTATGTTTCAGATAAATCACTGAGAAAGCATGCCAGATGCCAAAATACAGAGCACAGAACAGAAGTAAACATGTGTCTCTGTCCTCATTGTGTCTACAGAATTCAGGAAACATCAGTACTGTCACGCAGAGTCACCTGAGCTGTGTAAACTGGTAAAGAGGAGAGAGTTAGAAGGCCATAACACTGCAACACTGAATGTCAATTTGATCTCCTTCTTTTTCTTTTAATGACCAGACACTCCCAGCTGCTCCCAGAGAAAATGTTATGGTTCAGCACTTCCGTAACGCGATGGCTTTCCCACCGACCTCTCGAGGGAATCAATAAGAAATCTGGCGGAGGGGGTCCTTCATTTGTCTGGGGCTTTAGGAGTTAAAGGAGACTGATGAGGCAGTCTTGAAAAACATCAAAGGACTCTGCTGTGATCTTGGTACAAATTTACTTGACTCCAGTGTCAGAAAGCATCCTGGGAGCTGGTCAAATATTTCAATAGAAACCCTAAACACCCTCCCAGAGACTAAGCTCCGCGGGAGAGAGAGAGAGAGAGAGAGAGAGAGAGAGAGAGAGAGAGAGAGAGAGAGAGAGAGAGAGAGAGAGAGAGAGAGAAAGAGAGAGAGAGAGGTTCAAACTGCCATGTATTCTTGGTCAAGTAACATGAACTGGAGACAAACTACATGGTTAATGATTAGAATATGTCCCGATCTGCCTCATTTCACCCTCTGGTGCTGTTTCCCACAGGCTGCCACTTCTCCCCTGAGGTTGAAACACTGAAAAGTCATTGTTTTGGAATGAGCCCAAAGGCTTGAATTAGGTGCCATTAGTCTTCTCTTCCTGGCCTGTTGACACATTAAGATTAGATCTTTGCCTGTGTACAGTTGGTGTTGGAGGACTACATCCCTACGAGGTAGGTGCAGACTTTCCAGGGATGTTTTGGATATGTGAGTGGATATTATGCTTACTCTTTTCTGAGCGGAGGCCATGGCTGACATCCAGGCAAGTGATGGGTATTCCCCATAATCCATATCCTTGGCTGAAATCTTTCTTTTCCAACTATTCCACTATTAAAGCGATTTTCCTCTTTAAAGGAAATGATTTAGACAAAGTGCGCTTTTAAAGGGCAGGTTTACTCTAAATTATGAAAGACCATGTTTACCCATGCAGAAAGTTTGACTGAGCAAACTCCATCTGCTGATGAAGAACATGTGATGTGATCAAAAGCTGGTCCTTGAGGTGAGATTGTTTTGCCAACATATCATTTGGAAACCAAAGAAGTGCTCAAAACGCTCAACGAAATGAGCTGTAACTGTAGCTTTGGATGTAGAATACACATGAAAGTGGTATTGATTTTCTTGTCTAAGTGGATTTACCAAAATTTCAAACCATTCTTTTTGCAATGTACTTTGGCGATTATCCCAACTATCTGGTATACTGTATACTGGTATAAGTTTCCCAATGCTGTAAGTATTAAAAACAAAAAGATCCACCTCTACAGTTGGGTGGCGGTGGCTCAGTGGTGGAGCGGTTGCCTGCCCATTGGAAGGTTGTTTATCTGATGAGCAGGTGGCACCTTCTACGGGAGCCTCGGCCACAGTGTATGAATGGTGAATGGTTCCTGTACTGTGTAAAAGTGCTTTGAGTAGTTGTTAAGACTAGAAAAGCGCTATACAAATACAGCCCATTTACATTTTACATCTATTGTATTGGAGTCTGATACACAATACGTGGACAAATTATATAAAAGCTATCTGCATGGCGAGATATCCCTACACACCACACACACACACACAACACACACACACACACACACACACACACACACACACACACACACACACACACAAGTTTGTGGCACTATATTTGTAGCAACCCATCATTGACATAATGCATCCCTAGCCCCTAACCCTAACCTTTACCATCACAACTAAATGCCCAACCTTAACCCTTATCCCCACCCTCACCATAACCTAATTCTAACCCTAATCCTAAAACCAAGTCTTAACCCTCAAACAGCCCTTTAAAGTTGTGGGGTCCAGCATTTTGGCCCCACAAAGCGTTCATGGCCCTACAGGTATACTGGAACCCACGAATAGAGTTAAAACAAGCACAACACACACACACACCACACACACACACCACACACACAACACACACCACACACACACACACACACACACACACACATTAATAGATTAGAGGGTTCTGTAGTTTCTCACCAACATCAGACTCTGACCCCTGCAGGTCTTTCTTTGCATTCAGGCCCCTTCATTAAGCTCCTGCACAGTGTGGCCACTCACCCGGTGAGGGGAGGCCATCTCCCAGCCTCTAACTAATCACAGCCTCCCCTCCTGAGCAGCCAGACCCCCTCACCAGCAGCTGGCAGGTGAATCAACGCACTCTTTTGTCGAATCACCTGAAGGTCTGTTTTCTCCCCCCCTGAATTGTTGTTTTATCCCTGATTACGGGGTAAAAGCTGGTGAGTCAGAGAAGCACCGTTGTTTGGTTTGAAGCAACAGCTGCTCCTCATTTATTTCCCTAATGTATCCTTTCTTTGTCATCATGGTGGACTCTTTTGAGGCACGGTATTGTATTTATGTGGTGACGTAGTATTGCATGTTCAGAATCAGACCAAGAAATCCTCCAGTTTTCTCTCTGTCCTGAATGTATGACTCGCAAATCGTGTATAGAACAAATCTTATGGAAAAAGGGGAAATAATGAATCGGATCCCATAGGGTAAAGGCAGAGGGGGAAAGGAGAATGATGATTGCAGGATTGCGACAGGTGATATATGGATGTGGAAGGTTTAGGAACTCTTGGCGTCAACGCTTGGCTTTAAACAATTGTTGGTGAAGGGTGTGTCCCTATTAGAGAATACAGGAAGTTAAAGCCCATGCTGTGCTATTAAGGGTGCCCGGTGCCTTAACACAGCATGAGTGCTCCTGCATGTGGAGAAGGCTGCGGGAAAATTGAGCCTCTGAGAGAGGAAGTCTACAGAATCTGGGTGGAGATACCAGGAGTAATAAGGAAAATGTTTCACAGTCTTAGAAATTTAGCATGGGGAAACTTTGAGATGGAGTCGGGGGAAGTCATGAGAAATGTCTTTCATCTGGATGGTTGAGTCATTGAACAGTGTCCATGTGCATTATCAATGTATCTTTAAAAAAAAAGGAATAACATTTGGGGAAACACACTTCACAGTTATAAAGCTATATGAAGCTGCGAGCAGCTGGTCATCTTAGAAGACTAAGGAACAGGGGGGGCAAAGACTGGGAACAGGGGGAAAATGTTAGCCCAACTCTTTCCAAAAGTAACAAAATGCCTCCACAGCATCTAATTAACACATTCAATCTAGGTGGTGTTTGAATAAAAAGTGTTCGTTCAAATCATGTGTCTTATAGGTGCACTATGAGTTCACGCATGGTCACATCTGTTGACGTTCCAAGTAAATTCAAAATAAAACAGAACAAGCTCGCCCCTGCCCTTATGTTTCCGTAACTGTCATGACTAACTGAGTAAAGGCCTGTCCCAATACCCCTCCCTTCCCTACATTTCAGCCCTAACCCTCGTGTTTGCGCAATCTTGTGTATGGTTAGGGTGTCCCAATACTTTAAGGTGCAATGAGAGTGCTATTTCTATCTTAAAAATCAACCCTCAAAACATAGTGAGGTCCGATGCAGGCTCAAAATGAAGTGGGAAATTTAATTAACCTGGATACTTTGTGAACTCAGCAAGCTGGCCAAGATAGTGGACACAGTTGGAAAAGAACTGTTGAATTCTAAGTACATTTTTGCAAATAAACATGTTGAACATTTCGAAATATGTTGGAATCTGTTAGTTTGATGCACATCCAAAGGACTGTTGAGTTTTGAACAATGTAATAATGTATTACATAATATTAATGTTAATCTGCCGATGTTCATGATATCTGTTCTCTAGCTAGCTAACGGCTATTTGCTATGAGCTAACAGGAAAAGTTAAACATAAAACTTACGGGAAAGTTAACAGGAACGCTAACGTTAAAGCTTACGGAAAAGCTAAACACACTTATCAGATCGTGTTGACCATTCAAAAATCTGTCTTCTTCTTTCCTGTTCATTTGCAAATCACTAACTAGCTGCAACTGGTGTCTTATGTTTCAGGGACTGTGGAGCAGACCCTAACTGTCAATAACCCCCACCCCTTCCTAAACCCATCTTCTGTGATTGGTTGAAGTGAGTTGTTGTATTTTGGTGCACAGGCTGTGCCTCTAGTGTTTAGTTGACATTTATGTCCCCTGTGTTGTCTCCCAGACCAGGCTTCCTCACTGTGTTTTCAGGGGGCAGGCAGCTAGCGGGTCAAGGAGAGACTCCTACATTTGAGTCAAAAATGAAATTGCGACGGAACCATGCAAGAACACACAGTGCACCTTTTAATGGATAAAAAGTGTGTCTCACATGTTTTGATGCTCAGCGTGTGGTTGCAGTTACCAGCTGACACCAAAATGCTTCTATATTAACCACGATGAGCCACCCAAAGATACTGTAAGTTTCCACGCAGGGGCTCAACGAGATGTGAAAAAAATGTAATCTCAAAGTGACTTCTTCTTTGTGATAATGAAAGAGGAAGAAACACCCTGAGTTTTAGCTTGGCTTTGCTGTTTTCACATCACCATCATGGTGTTTCAACACTTTTTATAGCAAGTGTCCAGGCCCACAGGGCAGGAGGGGGTAAATGAGGAAAAACGAAATACGCATTTTTGCCTTCTTGCTTTGATTTGATGAGAAGATCAATACCCCTCTCATGTCTGTCGTTAAGTGTTGATCAGTAGACATGGAGATGGTTAGCTTAGCTTCAAGATTGGAAACCATTGGACAGAGACAAGCTGGCTGCTTCCCCCTGTTTCCAGTCTCTGTTGTAGGCTAAGGTAACCAGCCGTCGGTGCTGAGCTTCATAAGATTTTGGCAAGGGAGCGAACCTGTGTATTTCCCAAAAAAGTCAAACTACTCCTTTAAATGGTCTATGCGTATCTCTGAGATAAGATGCTTGCTCTTTTCTTCCAGCCGGGTTACGGATGTTCAGTGGCTCTACCAATGTCTCTTCCGAGAGCATTTTTTCCTGTCTCTGTCTGCAGCTTTGAAATCATTTTTCCACAAACACGCACACTTTATAGTCAATCTGTTATTCACTCTGTCTAGTATGTTCGAAAGGTTAAACCACAGAAAGAGTCAGCAACCTCACACTGATAATAAGACTCCAGGAAGTCACTGTGCCTGGTCATGAAACCGTTACTGTACATGTAATGTTAAACTGTTAAACCACAACTTGTTTGTGTTGCATCACTCTCGCCTCAGACTCTGGGAGTGAATAGGAGTGGAGTCACAGACTGAAGACACAGATGAAGCTCTGCATCTTTGTCTTACACGTCCTCATCTGCAGGCCGTCTTTATCAAGAAACCCCATTTAACAATGCACTCAATTGTGTTATTAACAGATGATTTGATGTGGTGAACATCAGCAAAGTAAAGTGCAGGCCACCCTCAGATCAGTGGTAATGTGGTGAATAAAGATCCAGATCCCGGGAGTTGGAAACAATTAGCTATTGTTCTCACAAATATACTGATCCAGCTTGTTTCTCTCACTTCTCTGTCATTTGGGGCAGTGGTGTAGTCTATGTGATGCGCAGGTATATGGGGTAGGAGGCTTCAGAATTTCCATATACCCACTTAAAAATGGTCAATGATACTGTGACAACATAGTTTTGTGACAGAACTTTCCCATCAGCTATTTGTTTTCGCTGATATGGGCTAATGTGACCACATACTGAACAAATTCTGCAGAACATGCAGAATGACTATTGTCCCACTACAATAAACTAGACTACACCACCGATGTGGGTGAGAAAGAAGTTGGTATTAGTTAATCATTTCATTTGTCAATGCATTTTATTTTTTGCTTCTCAAGAAAGATGCATCACCTCCAGCTGCTCTTATCAAAAGGTATTTTCAGATAGATGGGAACACCTGGCAGATTGAAGTCAACGGAACCACATGGCCTCCTCACCTGCAGCCAGGGTGTGGAGCGTCCAAACACCTGGATATAGTCTGGGCACTGAGTTCATTCTGTTTGCCTAAAAAGATCTGGCTTTGACTGTCTGGCTCATGGTTTGTCAGACTGACACGTGTTGATAAGTGGAAAAAGAAATCTTCAGAAGCTCCTGCACATCACAGATCTTTTTTTCACTGGAAAAATAATACTTATATATTGATAATGAATCAATGTATCTCCATTTCACATGTAAGGTCCTTTCACAACTCAAAAAGCTGTTAGAGGTTTACATGGACTAAATTTACCTCATTCCTTTTTATCCTGAGAGCGTGGTGACTTTAATTGGCTGTAGGAGGTTGCGGTTCGAGACGTAAGGACGCCCGACATGACTGCTGTGGAAATAGCACGTTATGAGCAAAGGAAAGCCTTACTCATCCAGCACACACACACACAGGTCTCCATAGCTGTGTCATCAACGTGCAAGACTCTCAGCTGAGAGAATGGGCCCTCCACAGCCAGTAAATGACCCCACCCAGCTGGTCTCTGCTGTCCTCTCTCCACCTCTCAGTGACATCATGAGCATAGCTTGCACCACAACTAAGAGACATGGAAGCAATTATAGCAACAGGCACGGGAACACACAGTGTAGGCAAGTTGAATCTGAAAAAAAACCCAAAAGAAAATATTTTCTCTAACTTTGTGTTAGCATGTCAGGTTACTGATATGATTCAGGAGGCCATCAAGAAGAGTCCTGATCTTACTTTTTATGAATGTCTTGTATCAGAAAAGTTGATTGTTGGTGAGAGGGGCACATGAAGATCAGTGTACCTGTTATTTTACTCAGCCGGAGAAAACAGCTGTACAATGTCCACGTGTGGCTCTGCAAAAGCTTTATAAAGTAAGAGAGAAATAATCCTGATGATGTCATTAGGGTTGTCTCAACTTGGGCTAGGAGCCATCAAATATTCAACAGAAAGCCTGCATTACAAACTGTGGACGAGGAGTTTAAAAAGACGTGGGTGTTCACCAGGCAGGGAGGGTCTGACGAGTTGGATGTAAGTTCCAGATTTTTGGAGCTTGACTCAGTTTACAGACTCAATGTAAAGATATTTAGCCTTTGCTGCATTGACTCAGATTACGTTTATCTAAACCTTTTCCTTTAAAACTCCCAGTGCAATACTAAGATGGAGTGCCCATTTATAAGCACTATATGTTGTGTTTTTGCATGTTTTAGACCTTCGAAGGATCCTAACTTTTCAAGTCTGTCTCAAAACAATAATCAGGTGTCCACATGTACTTTACTTTGAAACTGTCAGTGACAAAATCCACAGTCCCGAGCCTTCAGAGGTCTGGTTAAGGCAAATAAAGGGAGTAGTGCAGTCTTTTTGTTTTTTATCTCACCACTGGGGCTCACCAAGGGGTGACTTGAATAATTTTTTGCACAGAATTAAGACTGTGGAGTTTTTCCCCATCTCTTCCATTGGAATAATATTAGGAAGTGATCTTTTGTTGACCTGTATGGACAGGAGGATCGATTAAAGCAAGCCAAAACAATGGCAATGGACTTATGGGCATGTGCGTTTTAAGACAGACTTGAAAATATGTGAACCTATCCTTTAACTACATACAACCTACTACTTTACATTACTGTTCCACAGCAACAGTTATGGATTGACTACAATTCAACTATATGTTGGTGAATTCAAGGTAATTCCAGATTCACCCACCTAAAAATCTTATTCACAGGTTTTTGTCTAATTTCTCTTGTGCTTAATCTCCCGATCCAACATGTTTGAGTTTTTTTTAGCCGCTGATTCTCAAATTTTGGTCTCAGCCAATATAAGACTTTTCAGAGCAGTACTTTCTAACATTTGCAGTACCATGCAACAATATCACAACAACAAATTAAGGAAACTAAGTGTGATTGAATCCAATTATCCCAACAAAGTTTACAAGTTTCATGTATACTGTAATGGCTTGAACTGAAGATGTCAAAGAGAAAAACATATCAATCATATCATAAGAAGCTATGGTATGTTTGAAAATGGTCTGCCTATAATATACGGAATATAAATGGTCCTTGAAATCACTTTTTGTTTCTGCATCCACACCAGTGATCATTTTTCTCACTTACTTCTCACAGGCTCCTCCAACATTTACTCTGACCCTCCCATCAAGCCCGTACCATTTTTTCTTCCTCTTCCACCCAGGCAAAGGTCATTGTTGTTCACATCACATGGGGTAATACAAGACTACAAGGCATTTCTTCCAAGAGTAACCCAACCCTACAGAGGATGGGGTCCGGCCAGATCTGGATGAGCTGAGGTGAGTCCGTCCAAAAAAGAACGGACACGCCCATGACAGCAACTCCTCGGGGAGTACACCCCTCCTTGTTAACCATGGAAACTAATGGATTAACACACACAGGTTTACTGGGAGACTCAAATGTTCCGGGTTGTCCATGTTCACTTGTTGCAGGGGTGGGACAGCAGGCGGGCAGCTGTGGATACCTACATATGTATATACATATTTATGTGCATATTGCATGTGCATGTGTGTGAGTCAAGAGAGAGACAGACCAAGGGATTGTAGCTGTGTTGTAAAAGGGAAATTTCTGCCTTAACAGCTCCCGTACTAAGGCAGAACGCACGCAGAGGCCTGTGCCCAATCTCTAATAGAAAGCAGACACATGGCGCATGAGCAGTGAGGCTTTCACTGCACAGCTCCAGAGAGAACCACTAGAGGAGTGACGGAGGAGAGGAGGTGGGGAGGGTAAGTCAAGTATAGAAAGAAAGAAAGAAAGAAAAATTGAATTGCGTAGACAACAAAGGGTTAAGTGTAATTTGCTCTCGGAGGCTGCCTGAGATGGGAGCGTTAACTTTCTACGTGAATCTGAGATTTCTACATCCACTCAAAAGATGCGTACTGCTGGCTGATAACGGGGAAGCCAGCATAGCACTTAACTGAGATAATTCTTTAAAACCAATCCCGCTGTATATGTGAGAAAATACTTTTCTTGACATCTTATTGATTTGGCTTAACGGATGAAGCAATATAACTACAACCACATGCACACACACCACCCAGCTTCAACTTTGAACTCACTGACAGCATATTGAAAAGTAGCCAGCAGAGTGTTAGAGGAGAAACATGCACAGGGAAAATGTGAAAGCTGAGTATGGTGTAATAGTGTTTTATTTTATTAGACAAAGTATCTCTCAAATGGGAATAGAAGGGGAAGAACCTGAGGACTTGTGTAATTTGGGACATTGGGACAGATCAGATGATTCATCATCATCATTTTGTGAATCAGATGTTTTCTCAAGACCACCAGACCGTTTACCCCCTCATAGCTGCCTCTCCTCTCCTTTCCTCTCCTCTATTGTCTCTTGTCTCCTCTTCTTTCCTCTCATCTTACTTTCACTTGTCTCCTCTTCTTTCCTCTCTCCTTCTGTCCTTTCCTCTTGTCTCCTCTTGACTCTTCTTCCTAGCAATCAAGCCTTTACTGTGCAGGATGAAGGCTCGACTCAGCGGCCTTTTCCTGCCGGGGTCTTCAAGTACTGTGCTTCCTTCCACTGTTTTAGCCTATACAGGTGACGTAAATGTTTTAGTCCACTGTCAGGAGGATGTTCAGAGTTTGTAGTATACTCTGTCCCTGTATGAGAGGGCCACATCTGCACGGGTGAACTGGGCTAAAAGTGAGGCATTGTTAGTAGGTCAGCGGAGAGATAAAGCGGTGCCCAGTCTGCCAGGGGGACTTGAGTGGGGGAAAGAGGGTTAAAAGTTTTTGGAGTGTTTTGGGGTTCTGAGGGGTTTGTAAAGAGGAACTAGGAGGGAGTGAAGGAGAAGGTGTGAGCTTGGTTGTCTAAGTGGCGGTGGTTGCTACCTCAGCTCACCGCAGGGGAAGAGTTTTGGTTGCCTTTACTCTTTGGCATAAGCTCAATGCTATTGTACCACCAAGAGGCCTGATGGAGGACGTTCAGAGAGCCTTGGTTGATATCTTCTGGTCGGGGAGGCATAGGGTTCAGGGAGCAGTTCTCTACCTGCCTGTTGTGGAAGGAGTCCAGGGGCTGGTGGATGTCCAGTCAAAACTTGCCTTCTTTCAAATCCAGACTGTTCAAAAACTATTGTAAACTGTGGACCCAGCTGGCTTGATATGGCCCGATTGCTGCTGAGGAGAGCTGGCTGGGCGGTTGGGATACAACAACCAGCTCTTTTCTCTTAAGGACTAAGGATATGGACCTCACTGGGCTCACATCGTTTTACAGTTCTGTGCTGGAGGCGTGGCAGGTACTGAAACGTTTGCAGGATTTAGAAGAAACCCCAAGGATGTGGCTTTTTGAAGACCCGTTGTTTTTCAATGACTTCCAAAGGACTCAAATATGCAGTCAGCCAGTCTGAGGGCCAGCCTCAGAGAGGCTGGGTGTACTAGACTGGGTCACCTGATGAAGATGACTGCCGTCTCTGGTGACCTCCATCAGGATGATCAACAGGCTCGTGTATGAGGTTTGTGCTGCCCTTGAGCAGCCTCAGCGGACACTGGTACGGAATCGGTCTCTCTGTGATCAGTGGAGTGAGGGTTGGGAGTACAGTTTCCCCATCTGTGGGGGAGTGGTGGGAGGAAGCAGGCCAACTACTGTCATTCTCAACCCTTCACCTGGAAAAGTTCCAAGATGCAGAGAAAAAAGAGCTTTATTATACATGCATAAATGTCCTGAACCTGTAGGCTCTGGCTGGGCTGAAGGAGTCAAGGTGGAATGAGTTTTTTGGTCCAGACATTTCCCTGAAAGGCGTTCGACATTCCCTGTACGACCTTCAATGGAGGATTATGCATGGGGCTATAGCTACAAACAGATACAGAGCAGCCTACATCGAACCCGAGCTAGGGGAGGGATGTATTATTTGTGGTGGAGACGCAAGCACATTTTTTTGTCCAATGTCCTCGGCTGACAGATCTGTTAGAGCTTCTTAAAAGGTGGGTTCAGGGTTTTGGTTGACAATACACAAATGGAACAAGGCCGTTCACGTTTTATTGAACTTTTTGTTTGCTGTGACAAAATTGGCCATCCGGCTTTCACGGAGAAACAAGGGTGCAGGTAGTGGAGAGCCAGTGCCAATGTTGGAAGGACTGGTCAAAGCCAGATGGAGGGTGGAGCATTCTTATTATCAGATGATAGAAAGACAATATGCTGGGTTTCAGTTGTTTGTGGGCTGCAGGGGAGTGTTGTGCTCTGTGGAAGAGGATGGAGAGTTGATCAGTTTTTGATTGGAAAAGCACAGAGTTTGTATTGATGTTGTTTGTTTTTCATTTTTTTGTTTAGGTTGTTTTTCTTTCTTTTGTATTCTGTCCGTGTTATGTCTGTTTTCTAAAAATTTGATCTGAAAATGGTCTAATAAAAGGGACTTTGAAACCTCAAACCTCTTCTTTCCTCTCGTCTCGTTTTCTCCCCTCTTCTTCCCTTTTGATTCCTCTCCTTCATTTTTATATAAACCCTAACGTGTTCTACTGTCTTCCCATTCTTTGCCTGGAGAAGCTGCACGCTGATCATGTGTGAGACATCGGGCAAATAAGAACAGAGGCTCCACTTCAGTCTTTCCTGCCTGCTTGAACTGCATGTCAGGTCATAAGCAGGGACAGTGAGAACTGATAAATGCTACTGAGAATTACCCAGCCTTATTTAGAATCCCAGTTGGAAGAGGGACTGAGTCACAAGGCATCGGCCGCACAGTCTCTCTCAAGGGAATTCATTAGGGAGAATGAATCAGCATTCAAACACAAACAGAAGGTGTTGGTGTTTATGCTCAGTAGTGTGAGTGTGAAATAGGTATTACCATGAATGGTCAATTCCTCCTCCAAGTGAGACATTTAGTCTCCAGGTGGTGGAGATGAATCAGCTTTCAGAGCTGTGCTGTCACTTCCTGGATGAGTCTTAGAAAGTGGAAAAAAATGCTCATATTTTATTTTTACTTTCGTTGTAACCAGCTTGCAATGTAGTGATGATTTGAATAATAACAACATGAAGGGGATGGATATGACTGAGCTGGTCATTACGAATTGTCAAGAACATCTCATTACCTGTCCTCTCCTGTTATTAAAGTCTGAATGAACCTGAAATACAGGGATTCAAACACATTTCTATAAAAGTAATTATACAAAAAAGGGAGGAGGATCTTAGTTTCAAGTTTGATTAAGACTGCCTTGAAAGATTATGTGACTATGTACTTGTTTAAAATTAAAAACAGATAACAAATATAAATGTGAAAACCTTTCTCTCTTTTCACAACGGAGGTTTAGGCAGCCGAGGAAGTGAGGAAGAGAAGAGAGAGGAAGTGATTGGTTGCTGTTGTTGCCTTTTTCGGGATTCTGATTGGCTAATGTGGGCTTGAGCTTTTCGTTACACTGCCACCTACAGGTTTGGCATGCTCTCGACCACATTGGCGACAAATGTACAAAACAAACACTTTTCTGAAAACTGACAAGTGTGCATGACGTTATTTTTGAAACAGGAGAGGTTGAAATGTCGGTTTATGAAAATAGCCGGCCATATGTAAACGTAGTCCGGCAGTGAGCCAGCATGCAACAAACTAACTCACCTGGATGGAATGTAGTCGTTTTTAATCAACTTGTACACCAATTCAGTTCAGTTCAATTCAATTCAATTCAATTCAATTCAATTCATAGTATCAATTCATAACAAGAGTTGGACAAGAAGGCACTGAGAGCTCTTCAAGATGAGATGGTGCTTGACCATTTAGAGCTTTATAGGTCAGAAGACCATGACAAGCCAAAATGCCTGCTGCGTAAAACGGTCTATTGTGTGTGTGAGAATGTTTTTTTTTTTTGTTTGCTGTTGCTCTGCCTGGGATATTGATCTGCTTAATCAGGTGAAGCCAGGTTTTAGTCATTATGTCCTCTTATCAGTGTGGGACTGGGCACTGTCAAAGAAACATAGGTGAGATTGTTCTAAAGTAAATCACATTTTATTATACATTTATCAACCGAATCTGTGTCTTTAAGGAGCTTTATAGTTAGATTTTAGCTCATTGTTACAGCTGTAAGTGTACTGTTTTTATTCACTCTCACCGCTCTCATAGCTCAAAACCTTAGTGCATTACCCACCAATCAACACACAGACACAGTTAACTGGTGAACATAGTGGAGTATTTAGCAGCTAAAGAGACAGATATTTCCCTCAGGGGTTTGTAGGGACCAAAGCCAGAGCTAGGGATTATTGGACATCCATTCTCCAGTTGGACAGAAACAGGACTCCAGTTGTTCACTGATGCTGAAAGTGTAAATAAGCAACCGTCTGCGGTTACGTTTGCCATATCAACATAAAAGGCGATATATGTCAGTGTTTATGGCTTGTTTCTGCTGCTTATTGCACGTTGAAGTAGTCCGTCTTTCCCAGATGTGGGCAACATACATTAGAGGTGGGAAATGTAATGCACATGTTTTTTTGGAACAGTAAGAGTAATAGGAATAGTATGGACGTTGTAGATGCTGCAGTTGTAAAGACCCAGCTTAGTGTGGGTATCAAGATGAACATTAGCTTGGTGGTTAGTAGGGAGCTTCATGGGAAGGTAGCTACTGGCAAGATAATGTTTTGCTGTTGTTTTCCACCTGGGTGTTCCACTATTAAAAAATAATCAGTGTGAGTTAAATCTCTGGATGGATATTTTGCCCTGTTTCCCACATGGAAGACACCAATGCTGCTCCGGTGTGTAGGTGGTCCTTCCCTAAGCCCTAAGCTGTGTTATATTACATTTCCAGTGTGGTCAGGAAAATGCACTTTGTCAATGCTATAGCTGGCATGTAATGCACATAATAATATCATTACAGCGGAATTTTGTCAATGCCAGATTAAAGTAAAGGGGATGTGATTGTCATGTTTTTCCAATGATAGAAATAATTGGGCATTCATTATGCCCATGATGCCCATTCATGCCATAAATAAGATGGAACAATCAGATATGGGGATGTCAACACATTCTGCCTGAACAACATATGACGTTAAATAAGCTGCAAAATGAGTCTCTTTTCTTTTTTTGAGGAGTAGGGGATTCATCAGCAGCACCAAAACACAACATTCCTCAACACAAATGCAGGAAGACACCATTGTTTGTGCTTAATACTTTGTAAACTGTGGCAGCATGCCACTCCTAAATATGCAGCATGTCCCCAGTGGTGGAATGTAACGGAGCATACTTAATCAAGTACTGAGTACTTGAGTACAAATTTGAGGTACTTGTACTTCTTGTCATGCCGCTTCTATTCCACTACATTTCAGGAGAAATTGTACTTTTTACTCCACAACATCTGACAGCTTTAGTTACAAGTTACCTGACATTTAAGACGTTTGCACACAAAACTACATGTAGTTTAAAAAAATATGTTTTATTATTGATTAAACTACCCAACAAAATAACAGCCTACACAAGTAAAGCTGAAATGATTAGCCCGTTAAACACTTAAGTTGATTGACAGAACTGTTTTGATTGTTTCCATTTTGTAAAATGTGAGGGTTCATCTACTTCTGCACACTACAATTTCATGATGCTTACATACATTAAGTAACATTTTCAATTTGGGACTTTTTACTTTTTTACAGTGTGTTATAAGTACTTTTACCAAAGTAAGGGATCTGTGTAGCCAACTTCTTCCCCCACTGCATGTTCCCGTATAAAACATGCTACAAGCACTGAATCAATGTAATATTCAGATTAGGGTTACACAGTGGTGAATAATACCCAGATCTGTGTTTGGGATGAGGTTTTGGATAAACCTACCTTTTACTGAGAAAAATACAAGGCAAGAGAAGCTATTTTTAGTCCAGAGCATTCCTTACAGCCAGGAGAGTAGTCGAACACGCTGTAGTAGATTCAGTATTAACGACAGTCCCAAGAGCAGAAAGGCCTACTAAAAAGATTTTCCATGGAGACGTCCCAGACCTAGATGCAGCACCAATAAAAATACCTGACTGGATTTTTTCCCCCCTACTGGCTATTGTTTAAATAGAAAAAAAGATGATTTTAAACTGAATATTCACATCATGTATTCATCTGATGCTTATAGCATCTGCCATATATTGTCAAATTATTTAACAAATAAATTTAGAGAACAGGTGGATCCTTCTTGGATATTTTAACACATAAACCTGTGATGGGTCAGATTTCAAGTGGAGAAAAACTAATAATAATACTACTGACCTTGTACCCTTTCATTAGAGAAGGTAGGCCTACTTCCCCAGTGTTGATTGTGCCCATGTTTTCTGTTTGTTTGGGATGTAACCCTATCCAGGCAGAAGACATGCTATGCGCCAAGACTTCTCTAACATCTTTATTAATCTCGACCCCCCCACCTATAAACTGATATCCTGAACATCTTGGACTACGACCGTTGCACATATTATATCCTGAACGTTTGTACCATCCCTGGTCAACATTTTTACACATCCTGCAGAAAACCATTCAGCATTCTTTTTGTACACTAAAAACAGTGATGATGTACATATGTATAGGTTATCATGTCCTTTACATATTTTAAAATTTTATATTTATATTCTAAATGCATGTTCTGGTCTTTTGCACTACTTTTCTTTATTGCTTGTTTCCTTTTTAATATGTTTATGTAAGGTACCATTCACCAAGGCAACTTCCTTGTAAGTGTTGTATTTCATTCTTCATTTATTGTACAGGAAAGATTAAAGGTAACATTAAGTTACAGTTCAACCGGGCCTGACTCAGTTTAAAAAGTGGTTTCCAGCAGGTTCCTTTTCTGCAGAAACACATACAATAAATAATACATGGAACAAAGTTACGGCACATGAAGACAGAAACTCTAGACAAATACAGACTACTGAAAACCACAATACAGACAAGACAAGACTTGGACAATACATGAACAATCAATGAGTGCAAGTGTAACTGTTGAGAAGAAACAGTTTGTCTGCCTTTTTGGAATTTGTAATGGATGGTAATGGTCGGATGTGATGGGGAATGTCATTCCAAACTTTGGTGCATGTATGAAAAAAGGATTTTTGACCATGGTTGTTTTTGTATAGGGGGGGGGGACTGGAATGAATGCCTGTGAACCAAACCTAATGAGGCGTTCTGGTGTCGTATTGTGTGTCGGGAGAAGCAAGTGTTGGGAAAATACTATTTTGAATTTGAAATGAAATATTAATAGCGTGGCTGTGTATGTAGTTCTGGTAAGTAACTTAATTGGTTCCTGCCTCTGTCAAACTTTAAACAATGCTGCTTGAGGCTGTAGAGATTGTGTTAGAGTTTCATGGTGTTTTACGGTGGGGTGGGGGAAATGTGTGTTACGTGCAAAATGTTTTTACCACGGGATGTGTGCAATACTTCACAGTGTGTGCAAGATATTGTTGTTACTGGTATAGTTGGTTCTGTAATGTTTGTTAATATGGGTTTTAATTTTTTTGTTCTTGTGTGGTGTTGCCTGGCCAGAGTGGCTGGGAAGGTGGTAGGTAGGCAGACTCAAACATTGTATTGTTTCCAGAGGGGATTATTTTATTTACAGTGGTCTGTAGTACACTGATAATTAAACAATCAAAAAAAAAACTTTAGGAAAATAACACATTAAACTAGTAGCAGCGCTAACAAAAGGCACGTGTTCCTAGAAGCCCAGCCTCACCTCCTTTTTTATTTTTATTTTTTTTATTTTATTTTTTTTATTTTATTTTTTTCCCTGGGAGCACACATCCCACTGTTTAGATAGGGTGGTCAATTCACATCCAACTGCTTCAGCCCATCCCATTCTGATGCAGGTTGATCCACTCCATAACGTTAATACCTAGAAATCTCTTAACACATGGAACTTAGTTACCAGTTCACTCCTCTCCCACAGACTACAAAACAGGGTCAGGGTTATTCACACATTTTTATATAATAACCAAAATCAACCAAAATAAACATTCCTATAAAGAAAGAAAACCCTCTACTTGACCTGTATGGCACAAGTGGTGAGCAAACCCACTTCATCTCATATTGTCAAGGCATATGTGTGCAGCTTTTGAATCTAAGACTAATTTCCTTAAGGTGACAATAAAGTGTATTGTTTTGTATCATACTTACTTTAGAGAAAAGTCTATTCTGATTCTGATGTTACTGTGCCAATCGTTTCCCAGGACCCCTCCTGCTCTGCCTAGCCTAGCTGGGACCCTTCCTCATATAAGGGAAGGGTATGCGCTATTTGACCAGACCACTATGGGATGTGACCTTGCGTTGACTTGTTCGTTAGCGAGATGACAGAATAGCCTCTGCATGTTGCTTCACACCGGCTGATGCACTGATCATATACTCTGATGGCTTCTATATAAGGCTGTGCAAGTGTGCATGACACCTCGGTGGTCTGGATAGCATTAACATCAACATTGACTTATAAGGAGGAGCCGCACAGATTAACGGGAGTCGGGGGGTGGGGGGGTTAGGTGTAACATTTTAGCGGCATTGTGACTCACCATCCCAGACATTGTTTTTTCATGTTTACAGAAGGTGACACAGCTGAAGTATGGCACATTCTTTTACTGCTAGACCTCCACATAGTTCAAGACCGACTGTGTTGTTGTTCATCAGCTTCGGCTAAGCACAGTGTGGCCCGGACATCACACAATACATCAGGAAGTATCAGAATGATTTGAAGTGCGAGTCACCAGAACACAGCATGGTAAATGTATTTGTTTATTTTTAGCCATGACTCTGGGGATAGGGATATTGGACTTGTTGTTAGTCCACAATGTCGATCCGGAAATATCTAAAAAAATTCAACTTTATTGTCACTGCACATGTAACAAGTACAGAGCAATGAAATGTAGTTTGGTAGTTTGGTTTTGATTGGATGTATTGCCTTGACATTTTTTACTTATTTATGGCCCCCAGAGGATGAATCCTAATTACTTTAGCACTTTACTTTCCTCTTGTGACAGCAACAAGTTTTCAAGTTGTTCTATTCTGTAAAATATCTCAACATCTACCAGATACATTTTGAACAGACATGCATTGTTCCCAGATGATAAATCCTACTGACTTAAATCCTACTGACTTTTCCTCTAGTGCAGGTTGCCAGTTGTGGTTTTGAGTTAAATATCCTGACTATTGGATGGTTTTCCATGAAATTTAGTACAGACGTTAATGCTCCCGTCAGGGTGAACCAAACAACTTTGGTGAGCCCTTCACTTTCCATACTATCATGACAGAATACCTGTAAAACAAATGACATTCAAAGCCTCAGCTAAACTTTGTTTAGTAGCAAATGGGAAATGTTAGCATGCTAACACGCTACAATGGTGAACATTATGCCTGCTAAAAATCTACATGTTAGCTGTGTCATTGTGAGCATATTAGCATGATATCAATTCACCGCTGCGCCTAAATACAGCCTCCCAGGGCAGCTGCACTCTCTACAGTTGTGTTACTATATAAATCAAAAAGAAGACAGCAGATATGGTATTAGCATTGGGCATGCTGTGTCGAAAAATGCTGCGCTGCTTGACTGTGATGCAAAATAAACCACAATGATAAATGAGAACCTCCACCACAGGAAGGAACCTGAACATAAGAACCAGAAACATTCAGGAAACTATACATGTTACACCCATCGATTCACTGTCATCGATACATGACAGTGAATGTTGCTTTTTTGTCCACCCGTCTTACTGCAAACATGCAGAGGAGACATTATGGGAAGCTTTTGTTTGCCCTCAGCCGCCATTGTTGGTCCATCAATCTCATCTAGAAATGTCTCCGTCAGTGGAGGAAGTGCATGTCTCCATTCAGCTGATGAAGTGTTGAAATTCACTGCGATGGTATTGTGTCTACTGATGCCATCAACCATCCATTATGAGATTTCTCAAGCCACAACACAAGTGGAGCCAAATGCCTTTTTAGTGTGTGTGTGTGGGGGGCCCTTTAATCATACATCTAATACAAATTTGTATGTGCTCAATACATCAGTTGTTGGCTGTTTTTGGAACAATAACTGTAAAATATAAGAATAAAATGCTTAGGTCTGTGATCATAAGGAAGAAACAGCATCCATACTTATCTGTTTTCCTTTTTAAGCGCGGTTTGTTTTTGTCATGAGAAGCCGGGTGCGACTGTTTCCATGTGCATTGTGTCAAACATGTTTGGTCAAGGGAGTGGGTGTGGGAAAGCAACAGCGGCAAATTGGAGGGAATGTGTGAATGGTTATACGTGTGTGTGTGTGTGTGTGTGTGTGTGTGTGTGTGTGTGTTTATTTGCGTGTGAAACACCCCAAGGCTCTCCAGTGATCACGTTGATTCACTGCCCTCTCTGTCTGTACCCCGATACACACATTTTACAGCCGCATTCCTTCACTCCGAGGCCCAGGCGGCGGCCTCGCAGCACGCCCGCCCCAACAGCAAAACACAGGAGGGGGTCAGGGGTCACACCATTACTCTGAGAGACAAATAGACCATCCAAATAAAACATGACACCCCGAACACGGGACCTGAATGCAAAAATGGACGACTGGCTGTGCACATACGTCTTGTTCAATGTCATCTTTCTATGAAATCATCCTTGTCCACGAGGTTTCAAATGGTTTTGACCTGGTTTTGGAAACATACCCTCTGCAGTTTATTTGTTATTTCATTATGATAACTGCAAATATTGCCTGCTGTGGTCCAGCTCAGTGTTACCAGTTTTATATTTCACTGTTGATTCGGGCATTTAAGACAGTTTTCTTACAAGCCCACCTTGTAGCATTTTTTGTAGCTGACTGCTTGCATCGTGTGTTGGTTTTTGTCAGCCCGGCCACTCTGCCTCAGTGACCCCCCATTATAGGATGTCAAGCCTTTTATGACGCCTCTTAAAGAGTTTTGTTTTCAAGCAAACAAGTCCAGTGAGCTGGGATGGAGACTAAGAAACTGGAGAACACTACGTGAAGCGGAGCGCTGGCTGTAAATGCAAGCGGGTCAGGAGACACTTGTGTGTTATGGAGTGTAGAACAAGGCTGCTGGAGCTGGGAGCCGGGTTGCCCCCCCCCCCCAGCAGCTTTGCAGACTGCTGCTTTACTGCTCCACTCCCTTGGACTGATTAGCACATGTACATAAAAACACAACTGCTCATTTTAAGGCATTTTGTGGCTGTTTTTAACTAGGCAACTAAACAATGGACGCTGTTTAGATCATCTTGGTCCCCACACACGTTCTCTCAATTTGTCTGGATTGACAGTTAATGTTTACAAGAGAGGATTAACTTTGCCTTGTAAGGAGCCTTTGGGATGATTTTTTTTTGTCTAAAACAATCGTATGATTCACTCAGCTACTACGTTGCTAAGAGCTTGTGTTGAAAACAATTGGCAGTCCACGCAGCAACACAGGCCAGCTCAGGACTTCCACCCCTTAATGACAAATCTGTCATCCTGTATGCAATGCCTCAGACTGGCTGGAGCAATCAGCAACACCTCACTACCCTCGTACATGGGGAATGTTACAGAGCTGAGGGGAAAGCAAAGCAGATTGTGATTGTGTGTGTGTGTGTGTGTGTGTGTGTGTGCGTGTGTGTGTGTGTGTGTGTGAGTGAGTGCAACAGAGACGCAAAGAGTAGGAACTCGCTGAAACAGGAAGCCCAGGCAGGCTTTACATTGGAGGAATTTCCTGTCTGTAAAGATGTGTATCACTTTGTTTCTATAGTCGCAGGGAAACGGAGAGAGGAGGAAGGAAAGTTGCCTCTGTGTGTTTGAAAGACATTTTAAGACAGAGTTCACTCTAATGGCTCTGACACAGCAACCCGATTATCAGCCATCAGACAGTTCCTTGACTCGAGTCTCTTCGGTGTGTTCCGTGCCGTTGTCAGCCGGAGGAGCCTCGGCCTTCATTAGGGCCAATATGACATGTTGAATCGAAAGGCGGGCAGTCGGACTCAATGATCAATCTGATTGGGGGAGTGTTAAACCTGGTTATGACGAGCGGGATAAGCGTGGCAAATGCCTCTCAAAAACGGACAAAAATCTTTTAAACTGACCTTTGCCGATCTGAAATGAAGACAGATTCGGCAACTGCACGGCCTACTTCTTACTTAAAAAGTTTTCAGAAACACATTTCGGTGAATTTTTTCGTAAAATACAAGATCATATTCTGAAGGAGCCACCATGACAGCCTGGTACGGTTTTACTTTTTTGGGCGATAATACAGATCACGCTGCCTGCTGTCATGGAGACTCATTACGTCTAAGGCACACGCAGAACATGCGCTCAAGTCGGCGTCGCTTCGGTGTGTTCCGAGGCACTTTTTGGATCAACTCGGGGAGGTTTTTCTGCCAACGGTCGGCCGTTGGGTTGGTGTTTCAGAGCCTGAGAATTACTGTACATGAGTGAGAGCTGACCGGCAACAGTATAACCCTCTGTTCAGAAACCACACTTTCCACCACTGACTTCATTTTTCTTGCTCAACGGGACTTCTTTTTACCCACAGCTAAATGTATCACATATCCAATGCTTCCGAAAGGAACTGGCAAACTGCCTAAAGGAACAAACACAAGTTAAATCCTCCTGATTGTTGTGACTGTTGAATTGTGTGTGTACGAAGTATCAAGTTGCCTGTTGTGGCCTTTATTTGCTGTCTCTTCCCAAGAGGTTCATGGTGTTTGTTCTGAGCCTAAAAACAAGACTTAAAACACTAAAACAGTTGCCTAATGGCAGCCATCAGGGTGTCTCCCCACCCTGCCCCCGGCCCGTGGAGCCCATCAGTGTTACTGTTTGTGCTACAAAGAGGAATGAGATGAGGGTGGGGGTGGCGGGTGCCTCTGGGAATGAAGATCTTTAGAAAGTGGCAGATAGATGTAGTGATTGTTTGCTGAAGAGACAATCTTCAGTTTGACATTTGACAAGCATTTTAAGGTTAGTCTATACACAGGAGGCATTTCAGCCACTTTTCTTTTCAGTTGTTTGTCTCATGCCCGTCTAACGGCACAAATAATCTTTTAATCAACGCAGCTGTCTACGCAAGCACTAAAATGGCCTGTATTTCACTCGGGTTGTGCTTTCATCACTGTCAATCAAAGCTAATTTTTAAGCTAAAATTGTATTTTCTTCAGTTGAACGTATGTGACTGCTGTGATTGCGTAAAAATAGGTGATCTATGATATGGAGCTACTGTGAAAAGCCTGTTTGATTAGTTTAGCACAAAGACTGTAAACGGGGCGACAGCTAGCTTTGCTCTGTCCAAAATCCACGCGCTAATTACACTTTTGTGTGTGTGTTTTTTCAATTTATTTTAAGCGTTTTTCCAAAAATGTACAACTTTTTCTTAAGAGGTTAAGGAGCAGTTAAATATTTAGGGAAATATTTGCTTTCTTGGCATGGAGTAAGATTAGAAGATCCATACCACTCTCATGTCTGTCTGCTGATTATTTAATTGGAGCCAGGAGGGGATTAGCTTAGCTTAGCATAAAACCTTAAACCAGGGTGAAAAAGCTTGCCCAGCTCTGTCGAGAAGTGACAAATTCCACCAACCAACATATTTAAAGCTAACTAGTTTAGAAATACTTTGACACATAACCCCTGTGCAGCCATAACTTACTATTTTTCTTCTCTGCCTAAAAACAATATATCCTTGTGTTCCAAATGAATCTTCTGATATAGGCCACGCCCATTGCCGCCAATACTTTTATGCATAGAAAAAGAATTCACAATCTATCAAAATCCTACTTTGCCAAACTCCTCCTAGTCCGTGCAACCCATCTGCATAAAACTTGGTAAGTAGCATCTGAAGACCAACCTGACAAAAATGTATTAAAAGAATTTCTATCAGATAAAAAATACGCAAATTACGGACAAACTAATTTGTGTAGCTTACTATGAAAACACCGACTTTGCCATATCTTGACCAAAATAAATGTTATAAATGCAAAACTTTTGATTCTTGTTTGCCATGACCATGTGGCGGTCCCCCACACATTTAATGACAATTGGCCACTAGGGGCCGCTACAAGTACAAAACGTTTGTATCTCATGAATGGCGCGCCCAATTGTTACAAAATTTGGAGGGTACCAATTTGGTTACAGTTGGGTAATGATTGGTCAAAGTGGGCGTGGCCTATGGCACCCACGTTTGGATTCACCACTAAGGCTAATGTGAGCAACTTTAAATTTACAGGGTCGACGTACAATGGGTCATGGACCACACTTACCAAAAATTAAACATGTGGATCCCTAAGTGGCGCTATGATGTGTTTTTAGCTTTAACTCCCACATTACACAGTAGAAATCCTTACATCCACGTGTTCCTTGAATTAGGAATCTGATGATGTAGGCCATGCCCATTTCTTCTGAAAAGTTTTTTTTGCAATATCACGCAATGCAAGAAACCAACTTTTTCAAACTAGTCCTAAGCCGTGCGACCAATCTGCATACAACCTGGAACATAGCATCTACAGATGGACCTGACCAAAAGTTTTAAAAACATTTTGCCACGTTAAAGTATGCACATTTGACAACCAAACACATTTTCCTAGCAGACTACCACACACATATCATATAATATCTCGACCAAATTAAATGTTATCAGCAAAGAACTTGAGATCATTGAGGGCAAATGAGAAACAATTGGAACACCCTTACATATCTTAATATATTTGCGTGAAGAGAACAGCACTAAGTGACCTTCTGATAGTCCCATTAATAATTTGTCTTACTATGTATATCGGAAAACATATGCTCAGTAACCAGGACAGAAGAGAGTTAATGGAAGTGTCTGTGTGCATGTGGTCACACATGTATACGCCTCGCCTTGCAGAAGTGCCAATGTGCCATGTCTATATTTAAAATAGTTGGCTAGCCGTGTAGAGTCCTGTGAAATGTTCTTTAAGTGTTTTGCTGCACTTCAGATCGGTTGCCATAGTGGCCAAATGATGATGTCAAAGCAGAGGCATTGAAACAAAATCCCACCCCCTTTTTTTTTAACGGAAATCGCAGTTGGAGGGAAATGGAAAATACTGTCCAGTTAGCCAGACCCAATTACGAGTCACCAAAAAGCAGAACAGGCTTTGGCTTCACACACAAAATATGCTTAACGGAAAACATTTGTATACACTGGCTTGTGGGTTCAAAAGTTGCTACTGGATGACACACACACACACACACACACACACACACACACACACACACACACACACACCACGTGTGTGTGAAGAGAAAGAGGGGAAAATCACTTGAAAGGAATATTTCTCATTACTTGGCAAACCCTAATCCTTTTACGATGTCACATAGATAAATGTTGGTGGATAGATAACTTGAAAGCTGTTTAAGCAGGCAGACACTGAAGAATATGATGACCGAGCGAGAGCTGATAACAGTATTATCTTTATAAATATTTGCTCGTCCCCCTCTAACTAACCCTGATACACGAGGTCATGGAACTGTGTGTGAATGAGTATGACGACCTCCAATGGTTTTGGACTTTCAGAAGACCCAGAAACACATGTCAAAGTGGCACAACTTGGCCGATTGCACAAACATCTTCTAGTTTCAGAGTTTGCATGATGGGGTTTCTAAAAAAAAAAAACTACGACTCCAGAGGAACTCCAGATAATTTTGCTACAGTATAATCTCTTTCTGTCTCCCACGCCTTGATTTCTGCTTCATCTCCAAATCATCCCTCGAACCTAAAAACAGAGTAAGAGAATTGGACCCCTCCAGGATTAAGGCGTTGAACCATCAAGTGCCCCCAACAGCTGTGAACTGGACCCCCCACCAGACTCTCTGGATAACTCCCATCAGTCTACGGTCAGACTTCACTCCCTGTGTCGGGGAGCTTCAGACTAGTTATAAATACCAGCAGCTCAGAGTTTGTGTTGCTGCTGCCACACAGCCAAATTTGGCCCCTGTGTTCAATCACTGAGGCTTCCGGTGAATCAGCTAAACCAACAGTTGCTAATTCTAGCCGGCTAGGATAAGTTTATTAAAGGTCTCATTTCAGCGAGTAGTTGCTTTTCGCAGCCTAACCACTTTCCTCGGTCTCGTGTGACTCAGAGGCAGCAATAAGAAATCTTCCCACACCCCCCCCAAAAAGCATCGGAGGACTTCATATGCCCAAATCAGATAAACGCTGTAATTAGATAGAAATACATGTGGATCACACATTGAGATGCAAGGGTGTGTGACAAAGGTGTAATTAGTGTGGAGTTATGCAAATAGGTCTTTGCCTTATTATGAGAATTGTGTAGAGTATGTGGGAGGTTTATTTAAGCAGTGGTTTATATTTCCAATTTTAGCTTGTTTATGGCATCAACAAAGAAGCTGCTGCAAAATATCAAAACTATGAACAGAACTACTTCATAATTATTGATAAAGTCTGGATTAAGGCTAAGGTCAAGTTAAGTCATTAATAATCTACTCGCATACATACCTGGACACTCTAACTGCTCTTAACTGATCATTTATGCTAAAGGTCTTTTTTATAGCCAAAGGTTTTAAGTTATTAATGTTGTTATTGTTATTATTATAGTGTTTTTCTCTCTGCACTGTAGTTTTATACCTTTTTTGTAAGCCGCTGAAAACTGCTGCTGGAAATTTATTTCAATTTCCTTATGGGAATCATCCCAAAAGGATCAATAAAGAGAAGTGTAAGTCTAAGTCTAATTAATCCCCATGAGGCAAAAAACTGTTTGAATTTGTGATTTATCAGTGAAAACCTCAAGCCTAAAGGTCCACAAGCTGATCATGTGATTTCCAGCTGATGCATCTGAAAAGCAGATCACATATGATTGGCCCTGTGGAGTTTCATGGACCTCCCATCACCTACACTATCAGGCCCCCTTCTCTAAAAACAACTTCAGTCACAAAGCTCAAGATAACTGGGAGATAAAACCAAATAAGAAGGATTTTTGACCCATTGTTCTTTTGTTTAATGCCCCTGATAAGGAGGTCTCTGAACTTAAAAGTGCAAAAGTGATCCCCAATCCACCACATTGGTAAACACGTACTCCGAGATAGGTTGGTGGACGAGACGTGCCCCTCTTCTGTTTTAAGGGAATCACAGGCTCCTCCTCTTCCAAACTTTGTCACGGCTGTGGGAGCTCCCTGCTCCGTGTTTAATGAGTAGGTGAGCAGAGAAGGCGTGGGGCCTGGAGAGAAGCAGGCAGAGAGAGAGAGAGAGAGAGAGAGAGAAGTAGACAGAGGGGTGAGGACGCTGAGAGGAGCTGACGGAGCATTAATGAGATACTGGCTGCTTAGAGTTACAGGGATGCAGTTTTAGCCATATTCCACCACCGTTTTCAAGCGTGATTTTGCGGACACGAAAGCGCACAAAAACTGGGTCAATTTCGCAATTGAAAACACGCTTGAGTGGATTAATTTATTTTCAAATATGGGCTTGGAACGATTTCGCGTAAAGACGCCGGGAATGGTAGCCCTTCTCGCACGCTCACTCCTTTGTATCAGCGGGTATTACTAACTTTTTCTCAGCCTGTCTGCGAGGCGTTCAACTTGGACGTGGAGAACACAGCTGTTTACAGCGGACCTAACGGGAGCTACTTTGGATATGCTGTTGACTTTTATTTGGCTGATTCTGCCAGGTGAGTTTCTTTAACACAGAAGTAATGCAATCTTCAATTTTTCTACAATTAAAAGGAAAAAGAGGTTTTATGCTTCTTTTTTTTTTAAAGCAACAAGCTCCGGGACAGTGTGAAAAACGTGTTTATAATTGTGTCGGGCGCTTCAAGATATACCCATTTGTACGCAAATATTTTGCGCGCAGTGTGCAAACGTTCCATGAGACTATATGTTTTTTGCCAAACATTTTACAACTCCCCTCCCCTGTTCACGTTATAATATAAGTTTCCAAAAGGAAATAGGCCTAAGGGAATCCATTTGTGGGATGTTGTTGTGGCACTGACATTACTTCAGGGGTTTGTGGGTATGCTGTGATCTCTGGATACGTGCTTTACGCACAGCGCACACGCCCTCAGTGTGCACACAACTCATAGTATAATGAATATGGTCAGGAAATTGCATTTGTGTGCCAAATGACTCCAAAATTAAAGCCCGTATAAAGCTAAAATAAAAATTGAACCCAATTAAAGACCAAAAGAAGCACCCTCAGTATCTAATCTTATTGCCAAACAAAATTACATTTAGTTCTGACCTTTTAACCTGCTCTGGCATTTAAACGCCAGAAAAAGCCTGTTAACTTCAACCTTTAGCAATCCCATCTTATTGGTCTAAAATGCTACCAGCCTGGAAGCATTACAATCAGCAGATTGTGATGCTCCCTGGCTCAGTGGGATGGGATCCCCTGACACCCAGCAGCATGCTGTGATTGGCTCACATTCTTCCTTAAGAGACTTTTGGCATCAATTACTTTGAGGGACTTAAACTCATGCATACATGCCTGTGGTCAGGTCTAATACCCTGTATGAGGAGAAAATAATAGTGTGGGACATTCGGACTGTTCAAGGAGCATGAAGTGTTTATATCAACAGGATGCAGCAAAAAAAAAACAAGGCATGTGTTAATTCAGCTGCTGACAGATGTTGCATTTCTGTAACTACACATTCAGTACATTTCGCTGGGCCTTGGATCGAACGCTGTAATCGTAATAACCATTAACAAAAGGTTATGCAGCCGCTGTCAAGGTTTCAGACTTCCTGGCTGAGTCTGAGTCTGCTGATCACCAGCGGTGTCTCGGCCCACTGTTCGACCAGCCAGCATACTGGGATTTGAGAAAGGGCTTTGTGCCGAGTGGGCCGCCAGCAGCAGCTCTAGTTTCCCCTGTTTCTCCTCCACTTCCCTGGACTGCAGACACTCAGACACTGGGAGATCCCCCCCCCCCCCTTCCCCTGGCCTTCCCTGTCTCTTTAAAAGCCTGCTGCAATTGGTCTTCATCTCTCTGCCTGTGAAGCAGAGGCTACAGAAGAGAGGTATGATTTAGGACGTGAAGCTTGAATGCATGCACCCCTCTTCTCTCTCCAGCATCCCCCTCCTTACATCCTCCTATGCTGATGTCATTCTGCAGAGCTTTTTAATTCATCCATCCCCTATACCTTCCCCCCACTGTCTAGCCGCTCTCCTCATCATCTCGCCTCGACCCATTAAGTGTGAGACAGAGTAGACGTCACCTTACTGATGACTTAATCTGAACTTTTCTACAGTCGAGACGCCATGCCTATGGAGGAAGAGATCAGACAATGGGTTTTAAGTGCAGAACAGAACAGGAATAATGTTTAAGTGTAGCCTCCTACAACCCAGTGCCCTGTAATTTCCCCTTGGATGATATGTATTCAGAAGTTAAATGTCAAACAAAACGGTACGAGAGAGCAGATTTAAGATCATGACTCACCGCTTTATCTGCAAAAACCACGTTTCTGCTACTTTTCATTCACAGTTTCTTAGAAGTTGACGCATATCAGACGATATCGGTGGAGTCATGAAATGTGTTTGTGTTATCTCTTGTTTTTGCCATCACATCATCATCGCCATCATCATGGAGACATGGGGAGTGGGGGAGTAGCTGGAATCCAGGGGTGAGGTCAGCTGAGGGTTGCACAGGGAGTTTCTTCTTGTCAGGGTGAGCTGCTGTTAGTCTGGCTCTGAATTTGAATGCTTGTGTTCATTGGACTATAGCAGTACATTAACCATATAACCATATACATCTGATAGCATATGTACTGTAGATGCGGGAACAAGGGAGGCAGATACTTCTCCCTGACAGGCCTGCGTACATAAAGGCTTACTTTCTCCCAGTGTGACGCCCATCATTGACAACGTGTTTATAAATGTGGGTCTGTCGTGCCCTTCGGCCTGGCGTAATAAAATAAAATTTGGACACTGGCAGCCGGCCCACCATGAAAGAACGCCTGAGGATAGTGTCTGTGAACTGTGTGTGTGCCGGCTCTTGTGAGATACACACGGGAAAGGCAAGAGGATATATGGTACCCTGTGTGTGTGTGTGTGGTATTTCATGTTGATGGAATATGGGCTCCCTTCCTCTTCCTTATGAGCGCTCACTCTTTCCCAAACCCTTCCTAATCAAACAACAGCTACTGACTCTACTTTGACTTTCTCCTGTGCCAGGCAGGGATAAGGGAGTGGATCATTCTGATGATAGAAGCAGTCAAGGTTCAGGGGGAGGCTGTAAATAATAAAAGACCTGGCCGGGAGTGTATGTAAGGATGAGACAGCTACAGGTGGCTGTTTAATGTTGGGATTTTTGAGAAAACATGCATTTAGAGTTGCAACAATTAATCGATTAGTTATCAACTATTAAATTAATGGCCAACTATTTTGATAGTCAATTTTAGTCCAAAAATTCTCTGATTCTAGCATCTCAAATGTGAATATTTAGTCGTTTCTTCACTCCTCTGTGACAGTAAACTCAATATCTTTGAGTTGCGTTGCTTGCGGCTCAGAGGTAGAGTGGGTCGGTCACCAACCCCAAGATTGAGCAAGGCACTGAACCCCAAGTTGCTCCCCGGATGCTGTATTGGTTAAATGCAGAATTTGAATTTCACATTGTACTGTTTCTATGTGATGAATAAGAATAAAGCTTGTTGTAGCTTGTTGTGGACAAAACAAGACATTTGATGTCCTATTGGGCTTTGGGAATCACTGATTGACATTTCCCACCATTTTCTGATGTTTTATAGACCAAATAACAAATCCATTGTTTGAGAAGATAATTGACAGATTAATTGATAATGAATATAATTGTCAGTTGCAACCCATTCATTCATTTTAATCACTTTTTTATTTAATATACCAGCAAGGAGTAAGATTATAGTGCTATTTAAAAGAGGGCGCCTGGTTAGCTCCCCTGGTAGAGTGTGCGCCCCATGTACATCACCTCACAGGCTCACACCTCGTCGCAGCGGCCAAGGATTCAATTCCGACCTGCAGCCCTGTACTGCATGTTTTTCCCCTCTCTCTCCCATTTTATGCCTAAACTGTCCTATCAAATAAAGGATGGATGAGCGTCTGATGGAGATAGTGTGATCCAGTCCCTGCATGGGTTTCAGTGACGTGTGGGTGATGTGCATTAGGGATGGTCTGGCCATGACGAGTACATGTCAGGGTCAGCCTGCCTATGTAGGTCACTTTACTGAAGTTTACCCTTTCAAACAGGGTTAGAGTTGAACTAATATTGACACTGGACTGAGCTCTCTTTTGGCCACTAAGCTACAATGTTTTCTTTGTGTCTACACAGCGGTCCCTCTCCATATATATCAGTCTCATTTCTGTTATTGTTTTCACTGGTGTCCTCCTTTATGGACTTGTTTCTAAATCAAACCAGTAAGTGCTTGGGCTGCAGGAGCAAAGCTTGTATATTTGTGCTGCCAAGCTTTTCTTCATCCAGGTTCTTGTCGTTGCGTGTAGACAATGGGGCCCTTTGTCTGACGGCAGAAATTGTTTACTGTTTTCCATTTGAAGAGTTTTCACTATGACTCATTTCTTTCTTAATTTCTCGGCCTTCTGAAAAGCCGCTTTAATTGTCTGTTGTCAAACGTTGTGTGCACCTAGGATAATCAGCCCAGTAGGTTGGGAACATTAGAGTCTGTAAAGGTCAGTCGGGATATACTTAGCATGGCTACACTGCAGTCTGTCTCAAACATAAAGTGCCTGTCTAGCTTTTACTGGCCTGTTGGTAAAAGAGGGGGCTTTAAATAATGAGCGTGTGTGTGTTTCACTGGAAAAAGATGTCAGTGTGGAGGGTGACGATGTGTTTAAAGGGCCTGCAGACCCTCCTGTCACGTCTGCTGCATTGGTTTGGGAATGCCCAGAGGACGTCATGTCTACTTTGGAATGGAGTAAGCCGTTGGTCAGGGTCGTCCTGACTCACACTTTGCTAGATTTAATCTCTGACTGCCAGCAGGCCTGGTTTGTTTTAACCCCAGGTCACCAAATGACTCACATCTATGGTAACTTGATAAAGGCTGTCCTTTATATAGCAATTAGCGAATGACGTCATTGACCGCGTGTGCACTATAAAATTTGACTGGCTAAAATTCAAATTAGCATCAAAAGTCATATTCAAGATGGAAATGAGACGTAACCTCTAGCCATTACTGTCTCTGGATGTGTGGTTGCGTTTGTATGTATGCATGCATGCATGCATGGGTATGGCTGGAGTTGTGGGGGTGCGCAGACCAAAGTGTTTCAACAGCTGCTTCACTCCCCCCCTCCCCACATCACCATGTTTAATACAACAGCCTCTCTATCCTGAGGTGAGAGGACTGGACCCCCTGACGTTAGCATTGTGGAGAGGTGTGAACCACCAGCAGTTAAACTCCCTGCAGGAGGATTCTTTTAGGGCAGTTGGACCACGAAAGGGGAGGGGGGGGGTTGTATTTGGGTGTGGGGGTGGGAAAACAGTTTGGTATTAGAAAATGGATAGGCTCGACCACAAGTCATTTTGATGTTTTATAAAAGTAGCAGGATGTTTCAAATTTCTCACTTGCCAAAGCGGCTGCTGTTTTTCACACATTAACTGTAAAATCACCCATAACAATACAATACAGCCACGGAGTGATTGCTGCCTGCTGAAAGGTCGGAAGTAAAAACAACCGAAAAATCAGCTCGGTGTCGACATGCTGAATCAGTTATAACAGGACAGTGACCCTGCTGCAGAGGAGCATGAAAAAGCATCAAGTCTAAACTATCATTTTCAAATTGACCTTTTTCCTGTTTGACAATAAACAACATTGTTTAGCTACCTTCTCCAGCAGCGTTTGTCATTTGCAGGCCACCTGTTGCCCACCACTGCTATCCTTTTGAGGATACCAAGGAAATGCTTTTGAGGTGATAGTGGGTTCAGATCCTTGACAGACTGGCCTGTTTATCTGATCAACGTTTGGTCGGGTTCACAACTCAATGGTTTCTTTTTCAAGTTTGTCCTGGGATGTGGAAATGTACGTAGGTTGTCATAACAGACATGTCTTGCTCCAGGCCTTTAAAGCAACATACAGTTCCTTTATCTGGTTTTAACAGTAACATCTGACCAAAAATGTGGCTTCAGCACAGTAGACTCTCTGTAGTCAGCACACGCCATCCCAGCAGGCACTGCTACTCTCATCATCTTCAGGCTCCTGGACTGCAGCACCGTGTGTGTGTGTGTGTGTGTGTGTGTGCATATGGCTGCCGTAAGGACTCAAACAGCTTCTGTCTGGCCTTGGTTCTGAGAGGACGCAAGACCATTCGTATGGCTCCATGTGGTCTAGAATAAGTCATCGCATACTACTTGTGCTTCTTTCAGCTGATCTCACTCTTAAGTGCCAACACATGCTTTGAAAAGTCAATATCGCTGCATGGTGACATCATACAATTATGCGTTAAATAATTCGACATGTCAACTTACGGTCTACTCCCATTGATCCAGGTACGATTTCACACAGTGGTTCCCAGCCTTTTTGGTCTAAGGTACCCCCATAGCCCTGTCAGACAAACTTACGTACCCCTTCATCAATTGAAATTAAAAGTGGCAATTGTTCATTATTTCATTCAATATAAACGTTGGTTTGGTCAGCATTTGCACTGTTACAAGCCTTCTAGGCTACTTCAACTTAGTGAGAAGCTGAATGTTTCGATCTATTAACGTTACATTGAGCCATTACTTTAAAATACCTATTTCAACTTTTAGCTATTTTAACTGTTTCTCCATTACTTTAGCTACTTTTAAAAATCATTCAATCTGTTTAGTCATTACTTTTAAGTAGTTATTTATTTCTACATTTATTCATTCTGTGCTCGCTTGCTAGATTTCACACACTCTTAATTGCGACAAGTAGTGTTTAGGTGTTACAGTTGACTTCATGTTGTTATGTAGATATATATATTTTCCAATCAAATCACAATTTCTGTTGTTTTTTGAATTAGTTGAGCTACTCTCCAATCTTTACACACACCCCCTGGCAACTGCAGAAGTACCCCCACGGGTACCCCTGGTGGGGAATCACTTACTTACTTACTTACTGGTGAAGGGATTCTTCAGAGATGTTTGTTTTTTGTATTTTTTCCAGCCTGATGGAGTGCAGTGAGGGCTAAGAGCTGCCTCTGGCTCGGATCAGGTCACTGCCTCTTAGTTGCTTTCTGATATGGAACCACTCCAATGTCTAAGTGTGTTGATAGCGCCGTGTGAACTCCATGGGTCACTGTACGTGTTTTACTCAGGTGTTGCTGAGGTTTGAAGGCCAGTTCCCCCCCCACTCGCTCCCTTTGTGCCTGTGCCACAGCGTTCGTTGAGCTGCGTTTATGACTGCAGGTGGTGACTGCAGCCGGCACTGGCAAGCCTAACAAATGTGATTGTGATTTTCCCCCTCTTTCGCGCTTAAGGCGATTATAATAGTGTTCAAGTGACATCAGCTTTGCAGCTGGGTGGAAGACAATCATATGTGGAATGGTGGGGAGAATGTTTGGACTAAAAGGGAGCGGGGGGTAACAGAGGAATTTGCCCTCTGACAACCTCCTTCCGTAACCTCATCATAAAGTGCATTAGCCGTGGCTACGCACGATAGTGTCACATCAGCAAGTTCCAGCATTCTGCATCACCCCTAATTTCTCAACCCCACATAAAATAGTGGTTATAGTCTGGCAATTGCGGTGTGGTGGAAGACTTTTTTTTTTTGTAGAATGTCCTCTGATTGCTTAAGCTTCAAATGAGACAGACCCAGTCCTCGGTTACAGTGAAGCTGTTTACGCATTCCTTACTTGCAGCCCAAATCACTTACTGTAGTTTAATTAATGCTTAATTGTCAGCTGGGAGGTGGAGGTCATTAGTGGCTGCTGTATGGCAGCTGTTGGGGTTGACTATGCTAGACATGGTGAAGCCGCTAATGCTTTTCATCTTCGTACTTCCACACTGGGACATTGCTCAAGTCGCACTCTTGTGTGTGTAAAACGGGGTCTGCTATTCATCCAAATGGACAAGTGAAGAGCGGTGTAATTTCCAGTAGCTAAAACATTTCAGTGAACATCACTTAAGCTTGGTCATGGCTTTTTTAGTCTCTCGTTGCCAGACCTTCCTCCACAGCGCTGCGGAGGAGGGTCTGGCTAGTCCTCACAGCATTCCGGGATGGGAGAAAAACGTGCTCTGGTTTATTGACATGTCTTTGAACCAATCCCAATCGTCTTGGGCAACGCCGCCTCAGCAAAGTTGCCACGGGAAGGAACTTGTTTGGGTGGAGTCTAGCTAGCTGTCTGGATTCACCCCGCAGAGATCTGAGGAGCAGTTAACCATAGTCCTCAGAAATCCACCGGAGGTTAGAACGCCAACACAGGGGCCGGGGTAGCTCAGTTGGTAGAGTAAGTGCACACATATAGAGGTTGGCTTTTGCATGTCATCCCCCCCCCCCACCATTTCCCCTTTCATGTCTTCATCTGTCCTGTGGAAATAAAGGCCTAAAATGTCCAAAAAATCTTTAAAAATTAAAAGAAATGGCAACACAAAGAAAGCAGAAGGTAACGGACATCCAGCCGAAATGAAATTCGGTGTAATTTCTGGCGGCGCCGGAGCTCCCCTGGCAGTGGACCGTCGACTACGGCTTTTCAGATGCTTTCTGAGCATTGCCTGCTGTGATCCCCATCAAACCTGCGATGGTGCTGCTTTTAATCACCTCTGTGAACAGCCTTTTGTCTCGACTCACTTTTAGCCACACACAGAGGCTCGGACTCAACACAACGAGTCTGTCCTTAAGCTGAACAGCTGAGCATTGCTCCCCCGCCGCCCCCCCCGCCCCTTTCCCTGACCAATTACATCTATTTGCATACCCATCCCAAGAGCCGCTCATACACTCCTCTTACTTTCACAAAGGAATTTGTAATGCAGCACTCAGCCGACTGCAGTTACAGCTTCATTAAATGCTAATGACACTTAAGCTCTACCTTCTGAGCACACAGCTAGCAGATAAGGTGTAGGGTGGAGAGATGCCGGTTTAGACTGATCCTCGTCAGATAAAGACCCATGAAATGCTAATTCCTCCTCATTTACAGTACTTTCAGATTGCTATCATTCTATTTGTGTGTCTGCACATCTGTATCTGTGCAAGGTAGTGAAAACTCGCTTCAACCGCCAACTTGCTGATTAAAGCATGATCTACTTGTTATGTTATTTCCTGTAGTTTTTTCCTCTTTGACAAGCTGCCACGGCCAACTATGGCTGGACTCTGTTCACATCTGATTCAACAAAAGATGCTGCAGCTTTCAGTGTGTGCAGTGTGTCGTTACTGTGTGCATGTTGCTCCAGTGGTGTCCAATGTTATTGCATACATGTGCTTGCATTTATGTTATTTCTAAAAGGGTTTTGTTGTAGAACTGTAAGTTTACTCTTTTCATCTGTCTGCTCTGAAACTTTCACAGCCGTGCTGTTGAGCAGGTAATAATTCATACAGCCAATCTTTTGAAATGTTTTTTTTTTCCAACCGATATCTAGTGTTTTTTAGGGAAAACTGTTCTTGTTCAGAACAGCTTAACAGAGTGTGGTCTCCTAGTGTTAAATATTAGCTGACAGCTCTCATGTCTGCGTGGGAGAGTTCTGAGAAGGCAGCAGGGTGATCCCCAGCAGTCTCATCCTGAGAATCCCTGACCAGGAAGCCACTCTGTGACTTAGATTAATGTACAGGTGGAGACCTGACGCTTTACTGGGATCTTCCTGCGTCTGCATATGCTGTCAGAAAATGTTTCTTGCTCTCCAAATCCGGCTAGTTGGTTTCGTTTTCTCTCTTCTAACACAAAACAGGAGTTTCTAATCCACATTTGGAATTGGCACAGCACTTTGTTTCTTCTGAGGTATTAAGACCACAGTATCATTGTGATATTAAACTCATACCTTCTGCTCTGTGACCTTTCCTTTGTTCTCACGCAGTTGGGTGTTTTCAAAGCCACAGATGATGACATTATTCGAAAGCTTTGTACTGACCACCAGCGCACTCTAGCCCACTTCTGTCAGATTTTTCTTTCTCCATAAACCAACCCATAACTTTCTGCTTTTTGTCATCTGAGCTAATAGGACCAGTGGGATTCATTATTGTGGATTACAAGGCCTTGAAAAAAGAAATTGCACGTTTTTTCCGCTTTTTGACTCATGCTGGCTTCCCTGTCTTCCTCTGGACCCTGCTGAGTAGTTACCCTTGGGGGTAGGATGCTAAGTTTAACCAAAATGTAAACACTCTCGCACTATTGGAAGACCTGGGGCAGGAAAGGGTGTGCTCTTCCTGTTTTGGAGCCCCCTAGACACCGTCTGGTCTCAATGGTCCTTTGCCTTTCTACCCACATCAATGCCAGCAACTGTGCCTGTGATGCTTGTCGGGTCAAGTGGGTCCAGAATGAGGTAATGGCTAAGCCATCCACTTATGCCACATTATCTTTTCATCATTTTAACAATCTCCAAATTTTTGTTTTCCTCATTAACATACTTCTCTTTCATCTCTGAAGGCTCACCTGTACCCTCACTGCTTCTTTCCATGTCAGTTGAAGGGTCCGGCCTCCCTTCCTGTAGTTGTACAGTGTAGCTCCAAGGACATTGAAGTTTAGTGCCACAGCTGAAGAAACAAGAGTGTGACTCCACTTAGCCTGTCTGCTTTCTTGTTTTCCTATTTAATCTGCCCCCACAGGGATGCATGTGTGACTGTGTGAGTGTTTCTCCTTGTGTCTCTGACTGCACAAGTGGACTGTGATCCTTACACGTGCACATGTCATAGCAGCAGCCCCCCTTGCTTGCATGGGATTATGTAAAACAGTGCTGCAACCTGTTAAAATGTTTGGCTTGTGAGTCAGAACACAGCTCGCTAAGCGGTAAAATGTGCATTATGTTTAAAGCTGTCGAGTGGGAGGTCTGGAATGCGTTTTTTAATTAAGGCTAGGCTAAGAGCTACAAAGCTTGGCAATGGTATGGGAAAGAAAATCTACACCTGTATACCTGCAACATGACATTTACAGCAAGTTGTCTCTCTTTCTGTCTCTTGTTTGCAGTGCGAGTGTGGTGATAGGAGCTCCAAAGGCCAACACAAGGCAGGTGGACGTCACAGAGGGAGGATCCGTCTTCTACTGTCCATGGAGCCTCAGCCAATCAGATTGTCACGCCATCGAGTTTGATACTGAAGGTAAGCATTATGACAGAGCTGTGCTGTTAACTCAGCTGCCCAGCTATTTTTTATTCTCCTGATATTTGATTAGAAGACAAATGCTAACTTTTTAAAAAGACTTTTATTCATGCAGAAATCTATGCCTAATTAAACATTTTGCATCTGTCCAGTTATTTGGAGAGTTTGAGAAAATGGAGATGGTGTTTTAAACCTTCTTAAAAATAGCCACGCTTTGCTGCTTCTCTGCACACTTTTGAAGCCAGCAGAGCATTTCCTCTGCCTCCTGTTGTCAGTAACAGGTCAGGATCAGGCTTCAGCGTTCCACTCCACTGATCTGTTGTCGGCTACGTTGGTTCCTGGATGCAGGATGATCCTTTTCTTTCTTCCTGTTTGTGTCACTGTCCTTGGGGATGAAGAGGATAAATGGGGTGTTGAAGAAGATACTCTTTCCTTCCTCTTTTCCTTCCTCCAGGCCATGTTTGCGTTGCCTTGCCCCTGGAGCTACGGAGAGATAAGCAACCAATAAACAAATAGGTCCCACAAAGAAATGTCTTGTTAGTATGACAGGTGAAGCAAACACCGCCGGACCCGACAAAAAGGTCGAGTCAGAATTAAAGTGGTGGTAAAATGGTTTTGGGAGAACACAAGGAAGTCCAGGATGTTGTCTAATGAATGGATTAGAGTCCACCGATAAATGATTTTTAAAGGCCAATACGAAAATGTAGTTATTTAAAAATCCAATATTCTGACATATCGGCCAATCCGGAACCGCGTTAATAAACAGATTTCCCTAACATTAGTTATTTGTAGTTATTTATGAGTTCTCACTAAAATATTATAATATATATAATATTATAATTTGTTTTATTGTCACAACAGAACAGAGGAACATCAAAATATATTAAAGGTCTGATAAATAAAATGTTTAAAAAATGCAAAGTTAAGATATGAAACTTGAAGTCCTTTGAACAAAAACACATTAGCAAAAAAAGAAAAAATCAGTGTTGCCATCAGGGACTTTGTAGATCGCCTTCTGGTGGGCAAACTATGCAAAGCCAACGCTCATAACATGGTTGACAGTCTGTTTTCATTTTCAGAATCAGAATCATTTATTTGTCTGATGAATGAATATTTAATTATATTTTTTAAATTGGCTGTTATAAATGCTGATACCGATATATCGGGAAAAGGCCTTACATAGAATGGATTCATGTTTCCATATGTTGTCAGAGTAGCCATCAGCCGGTTTTGCATAATGGAGCCATGGCCAGGTGAGGAAAGGAACAATCAAAGTGAAAAGTAGCTTGAAAACACACAGTCGCTCATTCAAATACGCAAACAAACGGCATGAATCACACACATGGAGCTACGGTTACCGCGGTGCTTTTGGCTTCTTTCCTGAGAAATCAAAGTTTAGCATTGTGGGTAAACTTAAATTTACCATCCATAATGCACAATAGGGAGAAATATTCCACTGAGTGTTTCACAAGCCTGCTTTAACAACATTCTTTTATTGGACACCGCTGCTTTGTACCCTTTGCTCCACTATTTTTGCACTGCTTTTCTTGCAACACAAAAAAATGTGTTGCACATCCACGGGCGCTGGCTGGAGGCCACAGCGAGTGATGTCATGTGCAAAGCAGCGTGGCTTCAGAATGAAGGTTAGTCCCCTGGGCTGTCAGAGAGTGTCCTTCATATTTTCTAAGGGCCTTTGAAAGAACTGATCAGAGTGCCAGAGCCGGTTCCGACATCTGGATCCCGGCAGGATCCCCCGACAGTGGAGGAACACTTGATACATGGACATCTGCATGCAAATGTGGCAATGCCGAACAGCTGTTACATAGATGACATTTACTGCTGCAATTCCTTTGCCGTAGCTGTGACGGGTTTCTTTGCCAATTCTGATAGTAATGGCTAAAGCAATAAATCATTCTTTTTAAAACTTTCTCCTCTATAAATGCTGCAGTAAAGGAGTGCTGTCTTCCACCAGAGTATGTGGTCTCCCTGTCTCTTGGTGTGTTTGAGCTCTGACCCAAAGGCCTTAGACCTTCTTAATTAACCTAACTAATTGGGTCAAGTGGCCAGAGGCCGCTCCTATCCACTTCCTCTTCCATTGAGATAAGAGCCTGTCTATGGATCTGAGTGGAGGAAAGGGGACCAAGGGCAGTAGGGAGGGTGTGAGGAGGGCACATACAGGATGGGAGGAAGGGAGGGAGGGCAACAAAGCCAGAGGGGAAGGAGGAAAGAGGGAGAAACCAGAGCCCTGTCTCTCCGCTCTGTCCCCCTCTGTTCTCCTGCTGTCCTACTCCCACAGGGGCAGCTGATGTGATGAGTGAATTTGGCCATTTGTCTTCGACCCTGCTGACACGCACAAAAATACACACACACTCACACTGAGAGTCTCTCTAACCCCTCTAATGGCTGTCGTCTCACACACAGTTCAAAGGCAAGATTGAGTCTATATTGACGCACTCCAGACCCCCACACCCGTCTGCTGGTCCCTGGAGAGACTTTGCCGGGCACCATGTCACATCAGCACACCGCTCTTACTGACCTCCCAGGGGGACTTTGGTCAGATGACATGTTGTCGGGGCCCGTCTCTAGGTTTCCCTCTATCTCTTCTCTGAATCTCCTCTATTTTCATTGAAAGCATTTCATGTGGCTCCAGCTGGCTGCCTTCAGTCGCCTCTCAGAAAACAAACAGAACTTTTCATCACCAGTTATAGTGACACAGACCTGATGCCATAACTAATGCTGCCTTGTGAGAACTTTAGCTTCCTAAGGCGGTTCTATTGATGTGCTTCCTCTCTTTTACGTGGCCAGATACCCGATCACAGTTATACAGTATGTAATTACATGAGGACGTTCCACTGCTACTTCTGGTTGCCTTGGTAACATGACACAAACCGACGCAGTCACTGTGCAGCTCCCACCTTTCCCTGGTGGCTTTGCATTGGTCTTATCCAAACACAGAGCCCTGAGTTATGAAAACATTAAGAAGGTGTATGCTATAAGAAAAGGTATCATGCGGCTACGGCAGATTAGTTAAAGTAACAAGCTTATAAGGAGCTCATAGACTAAAAACACTTAAAACGCTGGTGGAAAGGCTCGCCGCTGTAGGCCCACGATGAATAACGGTGTTGGAGTTTAAGCAGAAAAATAGTTAGGGTTATTAAATAACCATAATCTCTCTGCTTACTGTCTCTGGTGAGGGGGAGCAGCACTCCCTGAACGCGAAGGAGAGAAAGGGCAGCATAGACATGGAGACCAGGGCAAGATAGAAAAATTACTAGAAAGACGGAGATAACATTGAAAATGAAAACAGAGAAAGGGGGAGAAAAGTGTGTATCCAAACAGAGATGACTGGGAGGTTGCTACAAGGAAGCCAGGCCGGGCCAGAGTGTGTGTGTTTTTATTGGACCCCGGCCCCTTCGCTCTTTCCACAAAGACGTGGAGCAGCTCCAGGCTGCCTAGTTGGCTGGGAAGAAAGACCGGCATGGAGAGAGAGGCCTGACACACAGCCTGCTTTCTTCACATCCACCTAGGTCCTGATCTCTTGCAGTATATCCTCACACCCTGTTCTGCTCTTATGAAATACGCCTGTAGACATGCTTTCTTCCTGAATTTGTATTGCAATTTTCATTCATTGTGATTGTAGTATTGCGAGTGTTTGTGAAAGTATTGCGGTCGATAGTATTGAGCATTGCGATTTTCTTCTCCTTCTCTAACAAAAACAAAAGTTGAAAAATACACTTAGAGACAATATATCATGAGACAGTTTTGTGTCAGTCGGCCTGCATTTTCAGATTTTGCTCTGTTTTGCTGAAAACGAATATGATGTAGTCACCGTATAAACTATAAATTAATAAAATAAAATATATTTTTTAAATCAGTTTGTTAATCAATTTCTTTTCCCACCCCTAATGCCTGTGGTTAGACAAAGTCTACAAAGAAAATACGTATGATGACTGCAAAGGGTTAAGTAGGAGCGGTTCAGTTGCTCTTGACCTCCCATTTGCACTTCCTTACGATGAAAGCCATATCATTGCCGGCCCGAGTGTGTGAGCTTATGATGTGAGGGTTTCCTTCCCAATAAATTTTAGTTGCATGTCTTCCCATTGCGCACAGTGTAACACTGTTTCCTAAAGTTTTTTTAAACTACCCCCCATACCACTTTGTGTAAACCCCGCGCTTCTAAGCGTTGGAGGGGTGATCGCGTTAGGGGCCTTTGGGTCATACGAGCAAGGGGTCAGGAGGAAGCTAAGCCAGTTCAGTAAAAGCCGCCATGCTAGAAAAACCGCTTCTCCAAAACCCCCCGGCCGAGTACAATATATACTTTTCAAATTCCACCCGTTTGTCTTTTGCATGAAAAATAGATAACGGGAATTTAAAAGTCTGCTTCTCCCAATTTTTTCAGATTCCCCCTGGGGGGGAAGGTAAATTTAAGAATTAAGTCAAGGGAAAAAAAGAAAAGCCTGTTTTTCATATTTAATCAAGCATTTTCTTAGTTTTTTTTTCCCCCAGGGGATCCCTGTCTTTCCAACAACAAAAACCTCAAAATTGACTTCAAATCCCCCCAATGGTTTTGGCGCCCGTCGTTCCACGGGGACACAATTCTGGTAATACCCTCTCGAGATGATTTTGGGGTTGGGCTGAAGAAGGGCAGAGTTTCAGCTCCGCACCAACCCCCGGGGCCCTTTCTGTTATGCTGGGCTTTTGGGGAACCTGCTTTTGGCCCCATGGCGTAGAAAATTTCTACCCTTTAGTAATTTCTTTTTTCACTCTAAATTCGTGGGAAATTTTATGTTTTTGTTAAAAATATTTACGACTTGTCCTTAATTTTTTTCATCCCTCCATCTCGACATACCTAAAAAACACCTCCCTGGTATTCGAAAATTTAGCTTTGGTCTGAAATACAGGTTGTACCCGGGTTGATTACCCTTCCCCGTCCAGATGTACGCTGACCTCGGGCCGGGTCTCCCCCAGTTTACCCTGTGAGTTTTTCACTGGAAAAAATCCCCCCAAAAGCTCCCCCCTATTCATCACCCCTCCCCCCCCCCCCTCTCTACCTCCCCTCACCCCCCGGCTTGTGCCCCTCTCCCCCTGGCGACTGAAAAAGGATGTCCCCCTTTGACCTACGGAAACCCCTACCCCCCCTCGCCACAATTTCACTAATTTTTGGAGTATGCTCCCTCCCACAGTAACTGCCCTTTCTAGTCTTGCTTGTCTCGCATTGCCAAACCTATCTCCACAGCGCTGTGGAGTAACCACACACATAGATTGTAGGAAAGGAGAAAAAAAACGCTCCCGGTTGTTTGCAGTTCTTTAAACCATTCACAATCGTCTTGGGTGGCTCCGGACGCAGTGACGGTGGCTTTGCAAACTAGTCTCGGGAAGGCACCCAGCTAAAGAAAACACCACTTACCATATTAAATTAAGTTAATGCACACATAAAGCGGAAAGTGAGGGACATGTGCAGGATGTCACGCAATTATTCTGGAAATGTACTTCTGTTGATCCAGACTACCTCTCTTCAGAACTTGATCCATGCTAAAATTAATTTTCTCCTCAACATACTGTACCTTATCTTTATATGACCGCTGCCAAATGTCTTTGTTGGTGCAGTAATGTCTCTTCATGAAGCACCATTCCTGTCCTGTGTGTTTCAGAGATCGGTGATGCAGTGGGACAAGGCTACTGTCAGGGGGGATTCAGTGCTGACTTCACTACGGTAATAACAAAGTTCCTATTAGTCAACCACCATTGGTTGCTGGGATCATCTTTTACCTTTTTCATTGTAGTAATTCCCAGGTTTTATCTTTCAGGATGGCAAAGTGGTGTTGGGAGGGCCAGGCAGCTACTTCTGGCAAGGTATGTAGGACATACCAATTAACCATGTGAAAATCAGAAAAACCAGACCTCAAAATGTCCTTCCAAGTTAACTTCATGTCTCTGTGGTCTTATTTTAGGTCAGGTGATCGCTGCAGCTAAGGAGGACATTATCAAAGCATACTACCCAGGCTATTTCATGCAGTCTGTGGAGGGCCAGATCCAGACCAGACAGGTCAAAGCTGAACATGATGACAGCTACCAAGGTAAGAGAAGCTAATATATTCTTGGTGCTTTATTGTTAACTACACTTTTTTTTTGCAATTGCTTGCGCTCGTTTGTCTACGTTTTTTCCAGTCAGGCTTTTAATGAACAATCAACGTTGAATTATGACGTGAGAACATTCACACATATCTCCTTTTGTTCAACCTGCAAGCTGAGGCTGATGTCTGTGCTCTTGTCCACAGGCTACTCCATCGCTGTTGGGGAATTCAGTGGTGATCAGACGGAAGGTAAGTCAATAAAATAGGGTATGTACGCACATGGCCGATGTTAGGGGAGGCATGCAGGAAGTAAAACACACATCAGTCACATAGCAATGCAAATACTACAGCTGGAGAGACCATAAACTTGAGTCAGCTCCAATATTTTACATGATTATTGAGCTGGAAATGTCGTCAATACTGGAATTCTCTTGCCCTCCTGCTGTGCTTGACCTGTATTTTTTGCTTCATCTCTCTGTGCTCTTCAGATTTTGTGGCTGGTGTTCCAAAAGGACTCATGCTTTATGGTTCGGTAAGACATCTCAATCATCGCTCTCATTTTGCCTTTTCACTTTGGTGCTATTATTATGAGAGGCCTGGGCTTTAGATTTGGGGCTGATACAGGAAAGTAAAAAGAAAACAGCCTTAGTGATGTTGTCGCAAAGGGAATTGTTTTTGCAGAGAATTCCATACCAGAGACTGTGCTTAGATTATACGTACTGTGTATAAAAAGACCATATGTGACTGCTGTGTTGCAGGTGTCTGTTCTGAACGGTACGGATCTGAAGACCATAATTAACTACACTGGCGAGCAGGTGAGTCAGAGAGCTCTTATCTCCGGCCTCTGCAAAAAAAAAGCTCCTTCATGCTCCACTTCCTCTGTGTTTTCATTGCTCGGCTCCTCACGAGAGCTCTTAATTTGTTCAGTCAGTGTAAGCAGAAATGTTGCAAATTTTTTTAACCAGGTTTTGGTCTCTGCCGTGGTTTGCTGTAAAGCTCAGTTATTGAGGGGAAAGTGCAGTGGCAATTCGTGCAAATGGTTCTGGGAATAGAAAAGCTCTGAGCTCGTTTAAACAGTGATGATTGATTCAGCTGAGTAAATAGAATCACAAGTGAATTTGCTTACACACTGGCAATTCAGAGTGTTCCTACGATGTCTGTGCTTTTTAGACTCAAGGATCATGACAGAAAATGAAACTGACCTGGAACAGAAACGGCACCAGATTGGGCCTAACCTGTAAAACCCATCAAGCCTTCATGTTTCCTTCAGGCCTCCTGTTTTTTTCTAGTAATGCAGAAAGCACGTCTCAAGTTTGTGGTAGCGAGACTGTCTTGTATTATCTAAGAACAAATCAAATCTTGATGATGTCAATGCCTTTTGATGATGATTATTGGTTAAGTTGTGAAAACACTTTTCTTTACAGATGGGATCATACTTTGGATATGCAGTGGCAACGACTGACATCAACAGTGATGGGTGAGTTAGTCGCATTGTCCCTGTCGCTTTTTTTCTCAACTTCCCTGTCTCCCTCTGTCTCTTTCTTGCTAGATAATTAGCTGACAAAGTCTAGATTGGAGGCCACCAACAACCCATTACTGGCGCCAATGTGTCTGAGCTTAAATGACTTTGTGTGATTTTCCTTTCTTGTCTGCAGGATGGCTGACCTGCTGGTGGGAGCTCCTATGTTCATGGTCCGGGGCTCTGATGGTCGCCTGGAAGAGATGGGCCGGGTCTATGTTTACCTACAGCGGGGCCCCCTGGACCTGCAGCTCCGCCTACCTCACCTGACAGGCACCCAGGTGTTTGGGAGATTTGGCAGCACCATTGCACCATTGGGGGATCTGAACCTGGATGGTTTCAATGGTAAGAATGGGGATTTTAGAGGGGTTGATGGGAGATTTCAAACATGAAAATAGATAATAGTAATAGTGTAAATTGGATAATTTAAAGATTAGGTTAAATGATGTACAGATGCGTTTAAATTGTAGTTGTTTGCAAATGAAAAAACTGAGGTAAATGTAGTGGAAATTGAAATTCTACTATGGGATTGGACAGCTAAAAAATCGTGGGATTAATTATACGATTGGAGGTCTGGTGGGCTAACAGTCTAACACAGACAACACTAGGCATGGGATGGAAATGTTGATTGCATGGTTAGTCAGTCCAACACTTTGGGCCAGGCTATAAGCTGTAATGCCATGACATTTTTTACATTTTGTGGTCCCAAAAAGATGAAGCCTAATAATTTTGGTCATCCACAGACTTTTCCTCATGCTCAACCTTAATTTGCTTAAACTTCAGTTTATGATCAAGTAGCACAACTAATGATGTGATTAGCCTCAACTGTACTTTGTGTTTACTAGTAATTAGCAAACATAGCATTTAGCTCAAAGCACAGCTATGTCTTAGTACAGCCTCACAGAACCTCTCGCTGTAGATCATCTTAGTATTAGAAATAGTAGTATAATATTGTGCCTTTTTATAATATAAGCTGCTTTATCTGTATGTATAGACTGATATTGCTCCTCATGTTTGACCTTTGGCAGATGTGGCTATCAGCTGTCCATTTGGAGGGGAGGATCGGCAGGGACTGGTCTACATCTATAATGGATACTCAGAAGGACTCAGGGAAAAGCCATCTCAGGTGATCAGTGGCCAGTGGGCTGCTGGGGCTATTCCTGCCAGCTTTGGGTTTGCTCTCAGAGGTGCTAAGGACCTGGACATGAATGGATACCCAGGTCAGTAAGGCCGCATTATGCAGTGGCCATCATTATCTTTTTAAATGTTTTGTATTTTTTCTAATTTTGTTCATTTATTTCCTCAGATCTCATTGTTGGTGCTTTTGGTGTCAATAAGGCAGTTCTTTATCGGTATGTTGTTTTGAATCATATACTGTATGACATCATGCGTCCTGTTTGTTTTGATTTGACGTGGGAAATATCCTTGTTCACTTTCTCGACAAGAAAATCAATACTCATGCCAAAACTAAATAGACAGTTAGCTTAGCTTAGCATAAAGAGTGCAAACAGAGGTTAACAGCTAGCGTGGCTCTGTCCAATAGTAAACAAATCCACCATCCGCAGGTTTTACAGTTTGTAGGCAGATGTTTTTTCTACCTTTGGACATGGCTAGCTTACTGTTTTTCCTCTGTTTCTAGTCTTAATGCTAAGCTTAGCTGACTGTCACCTTACTGGCGGATATGAGAATAATATTGATCTTCTCATTTAACTCTGAGAATACACATATTTCCCTAAATGTCTAGCTATTCCTTTTTAGACAAGAAGAGTGGAAATGTAGTCTTTGATGATTAAAATTGACATTATTTTTGTATCCACAGATCCCGCCCAATCGTCAACACCAGTGCCTCTCTGACAGTTTACCCCACCATGATCAACCCTGAAGAGAAGAACTGCATAATCACCAATGGAAACACCAGCATTTCTGTTTCTTGGTGAGTGTTCAGCATCTTGTCCAGCACCAACAATCTGTTTCCTGTGCCTGCTTGAGTGCTGCTCTGTTGGCATTTGTTCGACCCAACTGTAAAACGATGGGCTTCTCCATTTCCCCCAACATGCATAAACACTCCTATCCTGGCAGGAAGTTGAGATAAGAAATATCCTTTCCATCAGCAGTCACGGTATTAATATGAACCAAGAATTTCTCTTATCTGAATGAAAATGTCTTCATATCACACTGTGTGTGATGTTGAGCAGAGAAATAACATGCTGAATGGCAGCATTGTTGGCCTTTTTGGCCTCCACCACTAAATGTGCACAGCTCCAGAAAAGGGGAGAGGAAACAGACGGTTGCTCGCTGCTCGACATGGTTGACGCCGCGCTCATGTGTCTGCTCCCCCCCCCCCCCCCCACACACACTTTTCCAGATCCTGATCCATAAAGGAAACTCTTGTATACACATGTGTCTTGATTACACTACGTTGCCTGGCGATGAGGTTTTGGTGGGGGTGAAAGGAGAGCACAAGGGATAATGGGACAGAGGGTGGGAGTTTTTTCGCTGTTGCTTTGAATGAGATATTGTTTGGTGGTTGAACACAGCTGGGAAACATCAGGACACGTAGACTCCCGTGAGCGTGCACACACAGTCGTGCAGACACAGGAGCTCATACATGAAGATTTGACTTCTCCTCAAAAGAAGTCACTGTACAATGTGTCTTTATGTCTCCCGTTTCACCTCTCTTCTCTGTCCTGTGTTTATTTTCAACAGACTCCCTTTTTCCTTTCTCACTTCTTCCAGTGTTTTCTCTTTGCCTCTTGTGTGGGTTAACTAGTAAAAGGATTGGGGGGGTTTTGGGGTTGCAGACTTTTGGACAGCAGCAGCGTGTTGTGCGGCTGATGTCATGGGAGAGAGCTACAGGCTTATATAGACTGCCATTGACTGGTCAGCACTGAAACCTGAGTCGCCCAATTTCACCCTTCTTAACTCTGCTATTCCATGTGTGTGTGTGTGTGTGTGTGTGTGTGTGTGTGTGTGTGTGTGTGTGTGTGTGTGTGTGTGTGTGTGGAAATGGAGACCCACCAATTTATCAGCTTGGCTGGCAAAAGTGGTCAGATGCCTCCAAACATTTGGCATTTTTTGAATATTAAGGATAACATTCCCATAACGTCTCGTCCCTTGTAATGTGAACTATGTAAGGAGCTCGGGCCTTGAGAGAAAGGGAGAGAACCAGAGAGGGCAAGTGAGGTGTATATTTACACTGAATCTTGGCCATTAATGAACATGCTTCTTGTCCTTTCTGTCCAAAACAGTGTCAACCTGAGTTTCTGCATATCTGCTGATGGGAAGCACCTACCAGACATCCTAGGTGAGCCAATATTTCACATCTGCACTTTGTTACAAGCACGGAAACTGTCAAAATAGTCACCAATGTTAATGTTTTAAATCCATAACAGTGTGTAGGTTCAAGTGTTTTGGCAGGTGATGTGGCTTTTGGGATTTTTTTATGACAAAAATAGAGCGCAGGGTGCGAAAATATCTTCTGTGATCTACCTTTTAATGATCAAACCTTCTCAGTGCTTAGTCAATTCCCCCCATCAATATCCCCCTCTTTATTATCTCTAATTACTCCTTCCTTTATATACCTCCTTCCTTTATATACAAGTGTTCCCCATACCATTGACTTACATTGACTACATTGTGTGTGCTTCAGAGTACTTATGGAGCTCTTTTTTAAAAACCTGTCATTACGGGACTCAGGAACATTCATCAAACCATGAATGCCCATTTGTGTGTGTGTGTGTGTTACGTGTTCCAGATTTCCAGGTGGAAGTGCAGCTTGATAGTAACAAGCAGAAGCAGAAAGGGGCAGTGCGGAGGGCTCTGTTCTTGGATTCCCAGCAGCCCTTGCTTCAGGGGAGTGTGAGGGTGCGCCATGGGAAGCGTATATGCAACAACACCCAGATCTACCTAAGAGTATGCTCTTTTTCCTCTCTTATAAAAACCTCTCTGACTGTAACTTAGTTCATAATCACCGGCAATAAGTTTGAACAAATGCAGGTTTTCTAAAAAACTATGAAGCTGGAACTGTTTTTTTTTACGATTACAGATTCTCACTTTTTGTGCAAACTGCATCTGACAAAAAACCCTGGTATGTGTTTATTTGACTGCAGGATGAGAAAGACTTCAGAGATAAACTCTCCTCCATTTATGTGGCCTTGAACTTCAGCTTGGATCCAAAAGCTGCTGCCGACTCCCACGGCCTGCGGCCCATCCTCAACTATCAGACCACCAACACAATTGAACAGAAGGTAAATTTAAAAAGCACTACACTGGTTCCAATCTATCCAGCACAGTTAGCTAACCCTTGTTTGATCTACGGGCCTTCTAGCATCAACATATGGTGGAGCAGCGTTTCCTAATAATGTACATATGATTCTTAGTTAGACTCAGTCGCTCTGCACTGATGATAAGAATATCTGCCACATTGAGTTATCACTCCCCATATCTTAGCTCTGGCCAGCATCTCACTGACTTTCCCCCTGACCCTGATGAAAGAATGAGTCTGTTCATTTTAATGTAAATTCTAAACTACTTGGCTGGGAAGAGCTCCAGAGTGTCTGGAAAGCTGTTTTTCAAAATGAAAATATGAGGCATATGTACAGTGGAGTTTCCCTGTCCCAGCAGGAATTGCTCTCAGCTTGCTTGGCTGCGTAACGGTACATAGGTGACGCCTTCCAGAGCTGCAGATACATACGGTTGGGAGGTATTTTAGGGTGGGGGTGCAGCCAGGTTATTTGCCCATCTGGTTGAAATCTTGTGGCATTATGCCAGTTCTCCTCTGGCAATGAGTAGAGTTGGCTCAACATGTGGGCATCCTTACAGCCGTGGCACAGCGTGCACCATGTGTGAGTTCAGCAACAAACTGGATTGCAGAGTTTGGGGAATGGCAATCAGCATGGTTTTATCTCCCCCTCTTTTTCTATTTTTCTCTCTACCGGGGTTTGTTTGTATCTTTTTGGATCGCTGCTGAACCCTGTCATTGATGTCCTTGCTAGATATCAAAGCTGCGGGGCCTCCAACAGATGTGGTCTATTGCTGAACCAAGACCTTGAGACAAGCCTGGGCTAAATATCATCCTTAAACCGAAAAAAGACGGCAAAGCTAACCCGTGTATATGTGTGTAAAAGGGTAGTGGGAGTTGTGTAAGACTGCCAACATATTTCATTAATCTTCCTTTAGACAGTGTTAATGTAGCAGTGAATAAACAGTGAAGGTTGACGATTACACCGCAGCCTTGGCCTTGATCAGACACATGATGCCCTATCGATTTCCACATATGCTTTGAGAATATGTGCTAACATTTCATTAACTCTGCCAAGTTCTTACTCTCTTCAAGCTGGGGTGAGAATGAGAGATGGTTGATGTGCTCGGCACCGTCTCACTCTCTCTGTCATCTTAACATATTCCACATGTTTCTATGAGGCGTCAAGGCATCTCGATGGATCTGTTAATTGCGATCATTCTCAGATCTTGTACACAGACATACATTTGTGCGAAACCAGCAAGGATCCCAGTTGTTGTCACCTTTTCAGAACATCAATGCCCTCGTTGTTCTTAGAATAATACCCTCTGATCAATTGAGTAGGAATTTGATAAATGTATTTCCCTTCTTTTGCAAATGTAGTGTTTGGATTTCACTGCACGATGCTTGCCCTCATTATGTCACATGCTGAGGTCAGTGTTGTTGTTGTTTAACTACAGTGACGGGCCTGTGGACGTCTTTTTCCTGCCTTACACACACACATTTACAGACCCAGGGTGCACATGTGGCCAAGTTATCGTGGTGGTTACCACGGTGTCCATAATTAGAGCCCCTGGATGGTGTAATGACAAAGGGGGCGCTTGGCTCCCTCTAATCTCCTCCTCCATTTCTATTTATTATCCTCATCGTCATGAGCATCATCACACTGTCACAGGCGCAGCGGGATGCAATTTAGCAATCCGCAGGGCTTTCTCTGCCGCTGCCCTGCCACACGTTCAGCGGTCACCCACTTATCCAGCAGTGTGTCTCCCCCCCCCCACTGTAAGGAACTTAATACAGTTACTACAAGTACTGTACTTAAGTTTACATTTGACGCACATGTACTTTTACTTGAGTCATTCCTTTTCATGCCACTTCCTACGTTTTACTCCACTACGTTATTCTGACAGTTTTAGTTACGAGTTACTTCACTGATTAAGATGCACATAAAATACATGTAGTTTATGAAATAAGATGTTTTATTATAAATTAAACTACCCAACAATATAACGGCCTCTAAGTCCAGCAGAAATGATTAGCTGATTAAACACAGAACAGTTTTGTTTCCAGTTTCTAATATATCTAGTCTATATCTAGTATTTTTCTGCCGTGAGTACTTTTAATATTTAAGTAAGTAAATTTTCCTGATGATACTTAAGTAACATTTTCAATGCAGGACTTTCACTTGTAATTGAGTATTTTTACAGTGTGGTATTTGTACGTTTACTTGAGTAAAAGATCTGAGTACATCTTCACCCACTGCTGAACCCCAACTTGTGCTTTACAGGTCAACAGAGATACCCTCTGTCTCAGTAAGTTTCTGTAGTTTCTCTGCTCCCACCCTCTCCGTATGATCCTATGCTGCTGTGGTTCGCTGGGTGGCGTAGCGTGTGGTTTGCCACATAGCGCTGTGATGTGGGACGCTGGTGAGAGCTGGGAGCGAGCTGGCAGCTTTTGGGCTCAGCTCCACAGGAGTATCTCGTCTGGCACGGTCTCTGGGCTGGACTTTTCCTCCATTCACCATTTTCTTCTCTTACGCCGCAAACAGAAAGCATGTGTGCGCGCCGGCCGGGACAGCTGGTGCAGGGGAGTGTGTCTGTGCCTGTCATGACATCACTCAGTCAGACATTGTCTCTCCGAGCCGCAACACTTTTATAAATGACTGATGATGTGGTGATGAGATCTTGGGGACTGCAGGTGTGTGTCTGTGTCTGTGTGTGTGAGGCTGAGTGGAATGTATTAGTCATACCACATGTCGCATCATGCTGCACTCATCCTGTTGTCTCCCATAAACAGATATTTGATTTATCTTGTGTGCCTAATTCTCTTCACATGTAAAAGCAGTGTGTTTTAGTCATGACTTACTGTATGGCCATCATGCTCTTTGGCCCCTATTAAACCTTGTATCACCCCCAATGTGCATCTTATAGGCTCAGATTCTGTTGGACTGCGGAGAGGATAACATCTGTGTTCCTGACCTGAAGCTGGCAGTTCACGGGTGAGTCCGTTCATTTTCATTATATTTTTCAAAAGAAATCCCACAGCGTATGGATTGCAGGAAAATATATGAGACGGATAATGCATGGTGAACTGTAAACCACGGTCACTGAAATCTTCACCTCCCAATAGGACCTTGGATTTGAGTGCTAAATACAGCTGTTTTTTGTTTTTCTCCGCTGCTTTGTTTAGTTTAGCATACCAGAGAAGGGACTGTTAATAGCCACCGTGTTGCAGTAGAGTAGAAGTACTCCGCCCTCTGAAAACAGGAAGCCGCTCTGCTCTACAGGTGCTACGGCTAAGGGGAAAAGACAAGCGAGATGAAAGGGAAAGTGAGAGAGCTGTGTGGTAGTGAGTCCCGGGCCTCGCCTGCTTCTGCAGCCGTCAGATGCACCCTGCCTTCCACGCTTTGATTAAAGAAATCTGTTAGCATTTGTCTCAAAAATAACAGCCTCCCTGATACTCCCTTCTCTGCTCTGTCATTTTGATTTTACATTCCTATATTTATCTACCATCTGCCACCATTTTTTTCCCCAATGTATGGCTGATCCATCACATATGGAACAACCTGCTGTGAGCGGGTGTTAGCACTGCGCTCCATCCAAGTGCAACTCCAGACATCGAGTGTGATTGGTGCAATTTAAAGTAATAGCTCGATGTTTTTGTCTGCGCTGTTGTAAATTAAGAATGCCTAATAGTAGTAGGGGGGGGGGGGTGATGGGACGGCTGTGATTTAGGGGAATTTCAGATTTCAAAAAAGTATCCATCATCCATGCAATGTTGTTTCTTCTATTCCGCTGCCAAAGCACATAATCTGTTAGAGCGAGGGTCTCTTGGGGGGGAGCTTTAAGGTTTTGTGGTGTTTTCTAATTTTCAGCCTTTGTTTGGTCTAAAAAGTGCAATGCCAGTTAGAATCAGAGAACGGTTGACTCGCAGGCTGGCAGAGGATCAGCTTCAGAACTGGTCTCTCTCCCTTGCTCTCCTGCTCTGCTTTATGAGAGCGGGTTGTAATTAAAAGCATCTGTGTGGCCCTCCAAATGGAATTTCTCATTGTTACTAGCAAGAGGGAGAGAAAGCAAGGAAAGGGGGAGGTGTTTAACAGTCTGACACTGTGTTATTAAGCATGTTGACTTTATTACCACTCTGGAACATATTTTTATTTAATGGTGGGATATTGGGAGATGAATCTAATCGATCGGCTCTAAACCAAAAAAGAAACATCAAGCATCCATAGTTATCTGTTGGTTAAGGAGTCCTCCTGACACAGTTTAACCTGAACATTGACCCTATTAGTGATCAACTTTGTCTTTGGCTGGGTCCTCAGGAACAGGAAGGAAGTCTACCTAGGTGATGACAACTCGCTGACCTTAACTTTCAACGCCAGGAACGAGGGCGAGGGAGGGGCGTACGAGGCCGAGCTGTATGTGGTGCTGCCCCCGGAAGCTGACTACAGCGGCATTGCCCGCAACAATGAGGTGACTAGAAATGTATTACGGCTGTTGGTCTTGTGCCCCTGATGATTGTGCTTTGCTGTGGTTTGACCGATCCGTCTGCTTGTTTCTCAGAGCCTGACCCAGCTCACCTGCAGCTATGAGACGGAGAACCAGACCCGATACCTCAGCTGTGATTTGGGCAACCCGATGAAGTCTGGCACCAGTGTAAGGACACCGTTGTCTTTTTGGGAGTACTGGTCAAAGGATTGTAGGATTTGGCACAACAGTTGACACAAAATCGTGATTTCTTGCTCTTTGGAGAAAAAAAAAAAGGTTGCATGCCATCTCCTAGTTGGGTGTCAACAGCACAGGAAAAGTCAGGATGTGTCAGGAAATGTTGTGACAGGAAGTACAGACTCCATCTGTGCCCTCAAGCTCCCTGCTGAGTAGAGTTCCCCTTTTTAATGATGTCGCAAGTTGGCATGCTTTAATAGGTCTGTAGCGGAAGACTGTCGACTACATGTTAACTGGAAGAGAGACACAGACACACACAGGCCACCTCTAAGATTGGGACACAAACAGGAGATGCAAGGGTATGCTAAACCTGCACAAACACACCATGTCCCTCCGTCACCACTCGTCGTCACCATGCACCCATGCAAAAACCAAGACTAGATAACACGATAACCTCAATGTTCAAGACCCTATAACAATAGGTAATAAGCTGTAAACCAAATAAACACATGTACAAATGAAGAACAGCATAAGCCCATCCTACACGTCTCTCCCCAGCGAATAGCTTCTTAGGAGCACCCCAGAACGCCATATAATAATTTTAAAAAGTTTGACAAATAGATGTATGGAATCTGTGAAGGGAGTGGAGGTGGGGAAATGTGCTGCATGGATGTTGTCCTGGAAAAACAAGGAAAGGGGAACCAAAGGCTGCAACGCCAAAGTGTGAGGTGGATGATATCTGCCCTAAAAGGACTTGCTCCTGCTCTGGCTTATATAAAAGGGGCACATTTAGAAAATTTTGAAGTTGACGTAGCATTTGAGGGAAGGTTAGGTTGCGGCATTGATCTGATGTGAATGAGAGGTAGCTAATAAAAAGGGAGATGCAGATAGACTTAATGGACCGGTTTATGTGGAAAACGAATGGATCTGAAATTACAGACAACAAAAGGGCAAAGCAAGAACTCTCAGCCGCAGTTTGGACCTGCCCACGTGTGCTGCATCTGTCTCCTGGGTAGACGTGGAGTTCACGGACTGACACACCCAAGAAAATCACATATCAAATATCTATCAGATGGATGAGATGAGTGCAGTAGGGACGGGGGAGGAACGGTTGCCCGAGTGTCATCCTGTGAATAGAGTCTAGAAAATCCTTCCTTCTCTGTTGCTGGTTACGTAATAATGGAAAATATAATATTCTGTGACATTACACTACATTTTCTTGTTTCTTTTTTATTTATTATTTTTACATAATGTCTTTGCAGCTGTGGGCAGGTCTGCGCTTCACAGTGCCACGGCTGAAGGACACGCACAAAACTGTTCAGTTTGAGCTGCAGATTCGCAGGTACAACTTTTGTCAACATGCATAATTTTTTTAACAGTTTATATAGTGTTTATATGTGTGGTATCTGGTCTCGAATGATGTCAGCTAATCAGAATCTTTTCCTTCTTCTCTCTGTTTCCACAGTAAAAATGAGAATAATTCCCACAGTGAGGTTGTGCCCTACAAACTGGAGGTGGTTGTTCAGGCTGATGTCATTCTACAGGGGTGAGTGGAGTGTTAGGATTCCCTCATTTGAACTTTGGAATTTCATTTAAGTCTCTGTTGCCTTCCCTACGCATTTTCTCACATCACCACTTCTCTTTTTTTTTCAAGTGTGTCTCGACCAGATAAGGTTTTCTTCCCGCCGGCCAACTGGAAGGTGACCAAAAACTATGGGGTGGAGCAGGACGTCGGGCCTGTAGTGGAGCACATCTATGAGGTAATCAGCCATATTCTTAGCTGTGCAGACTCATCGGGGCTGAGCAGGTTGGGTTGGAATGCAGATCCTAGTGTTCCTAAAGCCAGTTGACTTCCCAGGGCAGCAATGAAGGAAAACCATAGAGGATGTACTCCAGATTACGCAGTGGGATGACAGTGGGATGATCAGCACAGCCTGGGTATTCCCAGGCTGTGCTGATCCACTTTTTACTTGCATGAGATTTAACAGCACTCTACTTTAGGTGACCTATTTGTAGATTAAACAAAATATGTCAAATATGAAAGTTTCTGCAAGGAGAAACATCTGTCGCAGCCTCCCAGCTACAATGAAAAAATTTTTTCAAGCTGCTTTTGAAGTTGTGGAATACTTCACATACTAAAGTTTCCTACTTCATTTCCTATTTTCCAGCTGGTGAACAATGGGCCCAGCCAGATCAGCCACACCCTGCTGGAGCTGCGCTGCCCCCTCAGAGTCCAAGGTCAAACCCTTCTTTACCCTCTGGAGTTCTCCACAGAAGGCCCCATCAACTGCACCTCCGACAAAAACATGAACCACCTACGCCTCAAAGTAAGTGTCTCGCAGACAGACAGATGTACACCTCTCAGGGTCAAATGAGGCCGAATCCGAACCATCTCCCACCGATTCCCACTCAGATGTATGATTAACAGTTGGGCCTGGTTGGCCCACACCCACCTCCTCCCTCCAGCCTCTCAGCCCCACCCAGGACACTTACCCCACCACCACTTTGAAGTCTCAGCTCTTCCCTATGCTCAGAACAGCTTGATGAACAACCTCACCCAGAAACTCCCTCATCTTCGACATCCCCCTTATACCAAGTTATAGCTTCAGGATAGGGAAAGCGTTTCAGCGCAGTTGTTTGTGTAAACATTCAAAGCTTGCGCAGGGTTGTGAGTGGTCATTTGTCTAAGCTGTGATCTAATGTGTTTTTTTCCCTGGTGAATTGCTAAGTACGGTGTACTTCCACAGGAATCCATGTGCAGTAGATCTCACTGTTCTGATTAATGACAGAAAGCCCCTGGGTCATGCTAACATTAGGTTTTTATATTGATAGAAGGGTGGTGGGTCTTCGGCTGTAGGGTAAAGTGTCTGGTTGTTACTAATGGGAGGTGTGTGTGTGTGTGGTGTGTGTGTGTGGTGTGTGTGTGTGTGTGTGTGTGTGTGTGTGTGGTGTGTGTGTGTGTGTGTGTGTGTGGGGTGTGTGTGTGTGTGTGGTGTGTGTGTGGTGTGTGTGTGTGTGTGTGTGTGTGTGTGTGGTGTGTGTGTGTGTTTTGTGTGTTGGGTTGTGTGTGTGTGTGTGTGTGTGTGTGTGTGTGTGTGTTGTTGGGGGTGTGTTGTGTGTGGGGGGTGGGGTGTGTGTGTGTGTGTGTGGTGTGTGTGTGGTGTGTGGGGGTGTTGTGTGTGTGTGTGCTTTCTCCCCCTTTGGTAGCTCCGCATACATCCACAGAGCCCCCTACCCTGGCCCTGAAGGGACAAGAGCACCATGTTGAGAGGAGGGAAGGCCACAGGAATCAGCTCGCTCATTTGACTAACTGGTAAGATGCTTAGAAGGGAAAGAGTCCCAAATCTATAAAATATGTAACTAAATAAATGATTCCTACTTGTATTTACCCCGTACGCATCTGGCTTTTGTGTTGTAAATGTTATACTTTACCCTTTTATGTAAATATGGACATGGGCCGTGTAAGCGGAAATAAACAATTCATTATTCATTCACACAACATGTTTTATGTATAGATGGTCATCATTCGGCCAAAGCTGAAGTCTAATTAACAGGTGGCTTTTTGGGGAATTAAAATAGCCCCCCCCAATCATCATCATATATATATTAATGTATATATTGTATATAGATTAATGTATATATATGAATATATATATATAGTATTAATTATATATGTAATATATGTTATATATATATATATGTATATATATGTATTAAATTATAAAATATATTTTTATATAATAGTGTATTATATATATGTATATATAATGGGTATTTATATATATGATAATATATATATGTATAATATAATATTTATATATATATATATATATATGTAATATTGTTTTTATATATAATAAAATAACACAATACACACACGTGATATATGCCAACTTTAGAAGTGTGCAGATCTTGGATCTGTTTTGGTGACTTTGGCCCTGCTCCTTCATGAGGCTCCTGGGATTGGGTAATTAGGTTATGATGTCGTTAAAAGGGAGGGGTCAGAGGGCGCAGGCTTGTCCCGTTGTGGTGATTAACATTAAAGAGCCTTTAGTAGTGGTGGAGGGGTGGAGAGGCTGATGGGACGTGGGAGGTTTTATGTCAGGGATGCACTGGTTACTTCACAGGCAGCTCTCTAATTTTGGGCTCTGGATGTTGTGAGCCCCCCAGACACTGGCCCTATTGATCCACCCAGCCGCAGGTAGCTCCTCTCTCTGCCTCCGTCCATCTGTTGATACCTGCCTCCACCAAAGGGGTCTTTGTCTGTGCGGCTGTCGCTCCTTACTACGCTCCTTCATCAAGCATGTCCAAAGATTGGACCCCGTTCACCCCTTTCCCCCTGTGTCTGCACTTTATTTTCCATGGTCGGGAGGACAGACATCTCTGTTCAAAGTGTCTCCTGATCAAAGTGTCAGTGTTAGTGTTTAGCAAAGCTTGGATGAAGCAGTCAGAATAGGTCATAGTGTGAGAATTTGAAATGACCTGCTTAGTCTTTGAAGCATGAAGAACAAAAGCCTGATTGTAATTGTACCAACAAACCAAACATATTTCATAATTACAGTTGGGGTACTCTCATCGTGTTGCAGCACTTTAGTTATGTTGCAGTACATATTTATCGGCAAGCGTATCTGTTATGTTTGGTACCACTTTCTAGCACCAGGGTTGCCAGATTGTGATACATTTCTCTTTGATACATGTGTTCATCCTGCAGCAGGACACTTGTCCTTTTTGGCTTTTTAATCCACCAGGAAGGTGGAAGGCACTCTGATGGCCCATTCATTAACAACTGAATACTAACAATTATAACTGTATTATTACTGAAAACAGTACCAACTGTGTACAGCAGCTGTGCAGTGAGGCCAGTTATTTCATGAAGCTGTGGGAACAGCCTCCACGACCCCCGCCCCCCCCAAGCTCCAGATCTTGACCACATAATCCCACCAGGGAGGACATGTGGGACTTGGGTCTGAGGCATCTTTGGCACTGGTCCATGTTCATGTCATTTCCACAAACCTTTGTGGCCCCAGTGCCCCTGGGACATTGAGGAGGTCTACCAGGAGGAAGTGGACTGATACGCTCCCTGTCTGTCTGAATACCCTCATTAAATCTGTCTAAGACCAAGTCTAAAGGAACTGGGCGGGTACTCTCTTCTCCTCCTGTGTTTGCCCCACTTGGTGTAATAAGTAAACTAATGCGCCCCTGCAGGAAACCTGCCGAAACCTCTTAATCTGGGGGTGGTCTAGCTACAGCACCCCCTCTAAAACAGTGTGTGTATGTTCTGAAATGGTAAACTGCCAAGCTGCATTATGGGGATCAGGGAAATTAAGACTGTGTATTCTACAGTCTTGAGTAAAATGGGTTTTTGTGGTTGGGCAATAATGTGACGAGTGATGCATGCTGCATTTTTACAGTCTCATGACATTCCTTCAATCTAATTTGAAACAGGCGTGGAATAGTGATCATAACATTGGGCTCTTTGTTATATTTATTGGACACGCAGCATTAACATGGCTGTTAGTTGTCCTTACCCACATCTGTACCAGTTTTCACTTTTGCCTCCATGACTTTCACCTAAACATAGCTGGTTTAATTTTGTGGGAAAAATATATACTGTATATATTTTAATAATAATAATAATAACTTTGACTTATATAGCGCCTTTCACAAACCCAAGGACGCTTAACAATCGGGGGAGGGGGGGGGGGGGGGGGGGGGTTAAGAGTGAAGTTGAGAGGCCAGGAGAGATTAAATTCCATAAGCCTCAGTGAAGAGGTATGTTTTAAATGTTTTTATTATTTTATTATTTTAATTATTCTATCACACAAGTCTGACTTAAACACAACGGATTTAGCATTCAATTAACATCACCTTTCTCTCTGTTTCCGCAGTCTTGCTCTAATACAGAGTGCTGGACGCTCCAGTGCACCGTGGGTTTGCTGGAGAAGGGGACAACGGCTATCCTCAAAGTGCGCTCCCGCATCTGGGCCGAGACCTTCACCGAGGTTTGTCAGTCAGAGATGACCCTTGCCTTAAAAACTCTGTAGACACGTTCTGTACATGAACACGTGTTCCCACCAGATGGCAAAGGCACAGAGGAGGAAAAGGCTGTGCACTATAGATTAGTCTTTTCCCACCGGTGCCAAGTATTGTATTTTGTCATGTCAGGCTTTGACAGGAAGTAAGAAGCCATTTTCCATTAAATCATCAGAAAAAGAAAACATGTGCAGCTGGAAGAGGTACACTGCTGCAGTAGTCAGTCTCACATATTTGTTTCTGTTGAATCTGGATCAGTTCTTAACACCTAGTACAGTCTCCCTTATTTGTCTTAACAAAGGGGATATCAGTGACTGAGAATCTAGACTGTAGTTTTTACGAGTTTACATTTTCTTTTCAGTCCAGTCTGCAAGACCTTTTTTTACCACCCTGCATTCTGTAACACAAGGCACATGCGTGGATGTATTAAACTTCTTTATGTGGTATCACAGCTTCTCCTGTGACAGGAAAGTGGAAGAGATTTCTGTTGGGAAAAGCATGCAGTCTCTGCTGCCACCTAGTGCATAACTGGTGGACTGCGTTCATTGTGAAACTGATTTTTCAAGTTGCTATGCTTCTTCTTTCAGAGAGCTTACAAACAATATGTGCTGGAGTGCCTGGCCAGATACAGTGTGGAGAAGATGCCTTATGCCATCTTACCCAAACATGCTCCCAGTGGACACAAAAAGGTATTTAAAGAACTTTTTTTTCATTCATTTCATACGGCCTACTTCATTCGGAGGTATCATCTCAATGGCCTGTGTTTTATAAATTGACAAACGGTGCTTTTGTCCTCAGGTGGTGACCCCAGTGGTGTGGAATAAACCAGATATTGAGAACACTGTTCCTCTGTGGATCATCATCTTGGCCATTCTGGCTGGTTTGCTGCTTCTAGCTCTACTCATCTATGTCCTATACAAGGTCCGTGCTGCTGTGAAACATAACATGGGTTCAAAAATGATTGTAAGGTCTGTGCTCATTTCTGATGTCTGCTTCCCCCCCAAAAATGTTTCTTACAGTTCGGCTTCTTCAAGCGCTCTCTACCTTACGGCACCGCCATGGAGAAAGCTCAACTCAAACCACAGGCTGCCTCGGAGGCCTAAAGGACAACCGAAGCTACCAGAACCACAGTGCCTGGCCATATGATTGCAACGGAGAAACACGATGGAACATGTAGAGTGGATCGGAAAGCAGTCGAAGAGTTAAAGAGAGAGAGACACCACTGGAACTCCACTGTGCTGCACTAGAGGAAGACAAAAATCCAAAGATCTCCAATTGAATGTTTTTTTTCTTTTCTTTTTTAACTTGTGTCTTGTTGGTTGGCAGGTTGGGATCGTTACTAAATAGGACTTTTTCCTCATTGCCTTAAGGCTAATGTTAGACTGAACAACAAATACAGTGACTGCAAAAGAATTACAGGCAATCGTCAGCCTGCGTATGCAGTGAGATGCCTGTTGGGTTTCCTTTTGTGGATTCTTGTGATGGAGAGTTCCGTTATACCCCCTTTTAACTGCCTTATTTTGGTGCTAATGATCTGATGTGCTCACTGCCACTGACGGGATAGGGCCACATGTAGCTTATGGAAGCCAGGAGCTGTGAATTAAGCTGCTGAACGCATTATTGACAGAAGATCGGAAAACAGATTTCAGGTGCAAACATTAACCTGACTAAAGCAATGTCGGTAATGCTGGCCTATATGTTGAGACCGAATCTGTTAAATAGCTCTGCTTTTATCACGACATTTTATCACACACATTTGTACGTAATTTAAAAACCCATGACAAGCCCGAGGTGTTCCCCTGATTCTTGCCTAATGCATGCTGGGATATGCTCCAGCACCGCGCTGCCCTGAACAGGATAAGCGGGTGTAGAAAATGCAGGGACGGAACTTAACTGTTCACGAAAATGATCTCTCTCTCTGCCTCAGGTTGGTGCACAGCGCTGGGTTGTGTTGTTTTTGCACTCAAAGGAAATCTACTGATATAATTCCACCTAAGGCTGACTGACTGACCTTCCTTTGAGTTCTGATTTTGACTCCTACTGATCACTTTGTCTAAATCCTGTTTGTTCATGGTCAGCGTTACCAATGCTCGCATCATCATTGTTGTGTAGTCGACTGGGATAGGATGGGACTGGATCCACCACCGACCTGTGAAACCTCACATCAGGCTTGAAAAAGTGTGGTGTAGTGACGTTCTCCTACAGAATATTTAGCCGTCTTTACTCCTGCTCGTTTCAAAACGAGACCACGTGCGACTAAATGACCCTTAGGGGAAACCACCTCGCCATGGCGTGACGGTGTCTTGAACCAAAGACGTGACAATCGGCGACGTTGTAGCTTTGACAGAGAGTGTTAAGTGTGAGAGCCGGATGGGGATCATCACTCTTTGAGTGTGAAGGATCCATTTTCAGCTTACAGTGCGTGTTACTGTGAGATACTGTATTTTTGATTGTCTTTGAGTAAAAGCTGCCCACGTTTAGAAAGAGAAGTGGCTGAAGTCATCCCACTACCAAAAAGGCTACAGGGACTGAACTTTCAAATGCTTTGTGTTGGTTTCTTTTACTTGTTGTGTACATAAATATTGTATGTGCCTTAAATGTAAATACTTCATGTCTGTGGGTTAGAGTTAGGGTTGTGTGCGCTTGCGTGTGTGTGACATAATGCATACATGCATTTGTGTGAATGGTATATTTATGAATGTTTGTTTTGTGTATGAATTGGTTATTAGCTTTCCCACTGCTTAGTCCTGTGTATCCCTTATCACCTCTGTAGCTTGAGATCGCTGAGGTTAAGCCATTCTGCTTTACTGTTAGTCATGATCGCAGAAATACACTACAGTGTTCAGGACGACTTTACTTTAAAACCCTTACAACCTCAAAAAAAAAAAGACTGTAAGGCTAAGTCCAGATCCTACAGGATGTTGTGTATCTCTAACAAAGGGATAACAGCTAGGCACTGGGAACTAAATGTTTGGAAGTGCAATATTTATATTCACTCTTTTTAATATGACAGTGATTTGTATTTTTCTTTTATTTGTGAGAGTTGTGACAAACCACGATTTTTTTGTATCAAATCCTTTTGTGAGGTTCTTGTTTTTTTCACATTTTCACTATCACTTGCTTTCTCACTAAACGTACTTCAAGTGTGAAATGTTTTTTTTTTTCCACTTACAAGTTGCTCATTCATCACTGGCGTTGGACCACTTTTACAGATTTTGACACCAAAGACTGACCCAGGATCAGAACCACTAGCACATATCTGAATTGAACTTAGGGTATGTTGACATTTAGTTTGATCATTTTTGTGCGTTTCACCTGTGCAAAACCCCACATTATACTAACCATATGGTTTACATTCGTTTGCTGTATCACACTCTTTTCATAATTATGGCCTCTCGTATTGGCTGGTGAATTACAATTTTTCACCTGGTCCACAAAATGAGGTAGTTGATTTCTAACATTTAACATTGTCTGTTCTTGACCGAACATGTCGACCCATTATTTATAATGACAGGGGAATTTTTTTACTACTTCCTCAATGATCACATCAGGAGAAGGCACTGGGTTTTCTTCCTTTTCTTTATTTTATTTTTTTTGTCTTAGCCCATTCTCACTCTCCAGGACTTCCAAAAAGAAGTTGTACTTCATGTGTAATGACATGGAGAGTATTTTTGAATTCAAAGGATAACTGATTTGTTGTGAAATTTTCTCACCCCATATTGGGGAGAACATTGAGGGGGGGGGGGGGTCTTTGGAGGTCAATTTGTACCTGTCATGGTTTGTACTTTGAATAAAATATTTCCCTTTTTAAATATCCTGGTGCCTTTTATCATTGACACACACAGTTCAGAAAAATAATTTATTTAGAAGACAACACTGTATGAAATTATATGGATGTTTGGCTTTGCTGCCAAAAAGTTATCTTAAACAATATATTAGTTTTAATGTGAAAAAAGTGCTCAAAAAAACTGACCTAAAGTGATTTAGCTATGGCAAACATCTATAGTACATGTTCTTATGGTCCTTCTTCCACAGACCGTATGTAAAATGTCACAGAAATGATTTTGACACCAAAGACAGGCATACTTTGCTTATGTACATACATGTTGTAACGTTGCTTTTGTGAGAGGATCAGTTTCCACTGTGGCATACACACTGTCCTGAAGCTTCTTGGATCAAAGTGTCCCACATGTCTCTCGGACACAGAATTGGATTCTCCGGTTTATCGTTAGAGGTTATTATTGTGCACACCACACATTGTCACTCTTGATGCTGTGTAGAGAGCTTATCCAGGAATGCCCAATCTCCTTGAATTAGAGTCAATCCACGGCTCCAGACATCCATGGAGTGGATCCATCTTGTGTAGGCGAGTGTGGAAGTTTTGTTCATCCAGCTACAATCTGTTCTCTGGTTCAGATTTGCACTACAGTTTTTTATTTTTTTACAGTCTTTGCACATTTTTAGATTGATGCCCTAGCATTCTATTGTTCTTGAGAGCTGTGTTAGCTTGCGCTGGTTGTCAATCACCTTCAGGTTCTGAATGTAGTGTCGGATGTTGCTGGGACTCCGCAGAGGGAGGGCGTATTCTGAGCCTGGGGGAGAAAGAGAAACCATTGTTGACTCAGCTTATGTTTTTCACATATAGTCCTCTTTAAACAAACCAAATTCAGTCCTTTTAAGGTTGACCAAAAAGTGGACTAACAGAAAAGGGACTTTTTTTGTTTGTTTTGCATTCACATTGTTAGTTTACTTGAGAGAGAACTCGGTTCTCTTTCTGGTCCACTTCAGGTCTGATGGGGCCTCGGGGCTGAAATACATACAGGGCAAAGGGCCAAAAGAACTTAAAGCCTGTTGTGTTAACAATGAAGTGTAGTCCCGCAGTGCCAGACCTTCCTCTACGGAGCTGCGGAGGAGGAGGGTCTGGCGAGTCTGCACAGCAATCCGGGATGGGAGAAAAACCTGCTCTGGTTTATTGGCATTTCTTTAAACCAACCACAATCCTCTTGGGCGGATCTAAGCGCTGAGCGGAGCCACGGCGCCTCTGCAAAATAGCCTCGGGAAGGAACTTGTTTTGGTGGAATGTGTGTACGTTCAAAAGTGGTTTTAGACGTCAACAGAAAACTCTGATTTGACAGATAGTCTAGCTAGCTGTCTGGATTTACCCTGCAGAGATCTGAGGAGCAGCTAGCCATAGTCCTCAGAAATCCACCGGAGGTTAGAACGCCAACACAAAGGAAGAGGACGGTGACGGACATCCGAAAAAGGCAAATTCGCTCCAGGGGGGTATGAGTCCCTTTGGAGTGTTCACATACGCATGTGCAAAAAAATGCTAACTAATAGATCTGATGATTTTATTGCAGGGCTGTGTTTGTATTGGTGAATCTTCATTATTTTGTGAAATTCGACTGTGGAGCCACACCAAGGTAAAACTCTGATGGAAGGAGAACTAGACCCAACAGTTAATGATATAGTAGATGTAGCTTACATGTGGATATGCGAGTAGCAGGCGCTTCCAGAAACATCCGATCTGCCAAGCCCCTCTGTGGAGACGATGGCACTGCAGAAGAGACATACAGTTTACCAACCTGATATATCCTACATGTGTCATTAGGGATATAACGATGCACGGTTACTCGGTTAAACATCTATATAAATGTGTAAAGATTACAACCGGTTGAGATAAAAAATGTTTCGCGATACTATCCTGATTATTATTTAACGGCCTAGGGCGTAATCTACTTTTAATTACAATTTGCTAAGTCTGAGTTTGTTTGAAGAGATGTATTTTTCTATTTATTTAGTGGTTTTGATGTGAGATTTTTGGTATTTAAGATCAAATACATTTTCATATGGGGACACGTCTGTTTTGCACTGTTTATATAAATTAAGGAATATTTTTCAGTCATTTGTCTGCAGCTTATTCTGTTAAAAACACCCTGAGAAAATCCTATTGTAAACTTAAAATGCTGAATGCTATCGAATCGTGTATTGTTACATCTAGAGATGTTCCGATACTGCCTAAAACGCTGGTATCGGGAAGTACTACAGTTTATGCACCGATCCGATACCATGTAATAAAGCCCAAAGAAAATCTACATTAAAGTAGTTTATTTATGTTCTTTTTCTGTCATAACTAAACTAAAAACTGTAAAAACTAAAAAAAGAAAGTTCTGTGGCGTTCATTGTTTGTGTTTGTTCATGCTTCACAATGAGTTTAACCTGAGCCAGACTGACAACAGCGCTAGAAATCATATCACATCCATACAGGGAGAGTAGTACACCGTTGTTAAAACATAATAAAATATATGACAGACTGGTATTGGATTGGTTCTCGGTATCGGCCGATATGCAAGTTCAGGTATCAGAATTGTTGTCAGGAAGCAAAAAGTGGTATCGGCCCATCTCTACTTACATCCCCATGTGTCATTCGTAGCCAAAACGCTGCATCTCCCATTTACTTCAGCATGCATGTGCACCTGTTTGACCTTTGACCTATACCCTTGCCAGTGCTATAGTCTCCCATTGCCAGACCTATCTCCCCAGCGCTGTGTCAGCGTGAATCTGCTAGTTGTACGACAAGCTCGAGTGGATCTCTTACCGTAAGGCTGGCTCCTACATCCTCGTACAATATTCACTGTCTTGGCAATCATGCGCTGTGACAAGGGGAGCAAAAAGAAAAAAAATTAAGTTTAATGACATGCCAAAGATTTAGGAGCAGAAAAATTAGGCAGAGCAACGTTCCAAAAACATTTGTCTGTCTTACCACTTTCTCAAAATTCACCAATTTGTCGACATAGTTTGGATTTCCCTCATTGATGAATGTCATGTCTGGGAAAAGGCAGGAACAGAAGTTATTAGTGAATTAATTTCCCCAACATTCACATCTAATGCTGTATGTCCCACTGTACTTTATTTATGCTCAAGGGCATTTGTATAATCCATCGTACAACAACATCATCTTTTTAACCTTACTTTACTTTTACTGAACTTTTTTATTTTTTTGCACTTTACTTTATACACTTTTGACTAGTTTTTTTTTCTTAACCCTCATGTTGTCCTCGGGTCAAATTTGACCCATTTTCAGTTTTTTTTAATCCCAAAAAATGAGCCTTCAAAATAAGCTGAAAATGTCAACCTTAGAAATATAAAACAACTTTGGAAAAACACATTAAAAAAAAAAGGACCCTTAACATTGAAAAAGTGACAAAAATGTCAGAAAAAGCTGTAACTTTTTTTCATGGTTGATGGGAAGACAACACAAGGGTTAACCTTATTTTGACTTCAAATTGACTGTGAGCAACTGTAACTTAGCAAGTACCCTGAGGGGATTAATAAAGTATCTGATTCTGATAAGCATCTGTCACCTTTGAGCAGCAGAGGCATGAAGGGGATGTAGGGAGGACTGAGTTTGGCCACAGCCAGTCTGTAGGCCCTGTGGTTGCGTGAGGGGTCCTAACAGGGACAGAGAATAAACAGAGCACCATTGTATCATGTTAGTGCACCAAATGAATGTTCCAAACAGTATATTTAGAATTAACAATTTATAAAATGTCCAGAAAAAGAGAGCATACAGTGTAACTTACCATCAACCTCTCATAAGCACAGTAAATTCTCTTTGTCTTGCTGGGTATTCTCTGGGATAGACAGTAACATATGCCATTTAGTAAATGGTGGCACAAATATATTATCATCGTTCCTGTTGCATTCTGGGCTTTCTCACCTCCCACGTCTTGTAAAGCCTGTGCACTGCACTGTTGCTCAAACCGAACATCACAGCGAAGAAGGAATTCAGGTTCTTCTGATCCTTTAATCTGTGACAGAGAAAGGACACATCATGGCTCTTAGGGCTGAGACCCTATGCTTTTGTCCCGATTCAATTCTTTCACAATACACGGGTGCCGACTCCATTTGTATTGCGATTTGATAGTATTGCGATTTTCTTTTCCTTCTTTACAAAAACAAAAGTTGATTAAGAATGTCATGAGACATTTTTAAAAACTAAAAAAGAATACAAATCCCATGTCAATCAGTCTGACATTTATTTGATTGGTTTTTACAGGATTATCCCAGCAGCTACAGATTCTTTTTCGCTCCTTTTTCAGAGCCCATACATTGTTTATTGCTGTCGGGTCGTAAAGACAATTTTAAACAATATAACGTGTATATTGGAAATAGCAACCCTGCCTTTGAGCTAGTATACTGTTTAGGGTTTTAGCATGCTTACATTTGCTGGTTATCACTACAGCTGAGGCTGATGGGAAAGTTATTCACTTTGCAGGTTTGGTCATAAACAAAAGTATTAGACAAATTAAAACATTGACCTCATGGTGGCACTAGAGACAAAGTCAGGGGATCCCCGAGGCTTCATCCTCTGAGGACTAGGGCTGTTTGTACAAACCTTCATGGCAATCCAATATATGTTGCAATATATTTCAGTCTGGACCAAAGTGTTGGACCGACTGACCTACACTGCCATCAAAACATAGGTTTCTAACTTACACTGCAGCGATCTTTATGAACTTCTTGAGCAGAATGGCCCGTTTCACCAGGTCTTCGCAGAGGCACAGTTCAGTCACCACCCAGTACTGCACCTCATTGAAGCGACGCACAAAGCGCTCCAGGTTAGCTGTGATGGCACCTGGGAATTTTTGACGGCCAAATATGTAGTAGACAAGCTCCACCTTCACAAACAGGAACAGTGAGTCACATAAACTGCACACATACACACTGTGAACACAGAGAATTATGATTTAATTAATTGATGATAATTACAATTATAATTATGATTTGCTTCAGAAACATGCGAAGCATGCAGGAAGTGTTGTACCGCTATACCAGTTGATCTGATGGCAAAGTGCCCAGGAGCGTGGCTCTGATACATTCATCAAAGAAACAGCCAGTCCTTTGTTAAAACAAGGACATATCTGAATGTCGGTTTCAGCGTTGGCCCTACTTTCATGATAGACTACTGGAGCTCAGCCTTGATGAGGCATTTGAAGTGTAAATAAGCAATTTCCTCTTTGTCATGTATCAATTGGTTCATACAGTATGCTTCGGTCAGATGTGAAATGTGTCATATCTGCTTCTGAGTTACCTCATGCATGGCAGTGAACAGTTCCCAGTCATAGTTGGTGAGTTCATTGGCAATGTCTTTAGAGCACATCTGTTCCAGGATGTCCGTTGTTCCTCGCTCTGGACCCTGCTGCTCCGTCAGGGGCATCTAGAAGAAAGAAAGGGAAAGGGAAAGAAAATGAGCAGGTAGAAAATAATAGAGGCTTTTAGGGCACCATGGAAACACCTTAACTCAAATGGAAGCAATGAACACAATGTTCAGTCGCAAGATGGAACTAAGTACATTTACTCAAGCACTGTTCTTAAGTACAAATTTGAGGTACTTGTACTTTACTTGAGTCTTCTTTCCATGCCACTTTGTACTTCTACTTACTACATATTGTATATTTACTCCACTACATTAATCTGACAGCTTAAGTTACTAGTTACTTTACAAATCAAACAGATGTTTGCACACAAAACATATTCAATTACCTTAGACCATTAAACACTTAGTTGATTGACAAGATCGTTTCCAGTTTCTAAAATGTGAGGGTTTTTCGGCATTGAGTACTTTTACTTTTAATACTTTTAAGTACATTTCCACGATGATACTCACATACTTTAACTTAAGTAACATTTGCATTGCAAGAACTTTTACTTAAGTAAAGAATCGGACTATGTCTTCCACCACTGATCACAATAGTGGTGACATTTCCTCTTTGTATTTTCCAAAACAAGAAATGGAATTGAGGGCTCCTATTCCTCACCAGTTGTTCCACTTGGCTGCTTGTGCAGATGAACAGTCTCTCGTTGAGCCCCAGGGCCGTGTAGACTGCAGTCGCATCCAGCTTTAGCTGAGCTCTTTCTGTGTGCGTTCAATGCATCAAAAACTAAGTTTGAGCACGATGAACTGACAGAGAATGGTACAAAATCTATAACCATGACTCTAGACTGGAACTGAAGCTTGAAAACCGCTTTAATATGCAACTCTAAATGCTTTATTTGATCAATTTTACAGAAACCAGCGAGTAAAATAAACAATATCTTAGTACATGAAGTAAAAAAAACACATTATATATACTCTTTGTCTCTATAAATAGAGTCCCACCTCCCATAGAGTTCATTTTGACCAGGATGTGATCAGTGCCAGGTTTGACTATCGCTGACAGCACTTCCTGTACAGATGTGTTGACTGGTAGCATCAGAGTGAGAGGCTTGTTGTCTGGTCTGTAGATCTCATACAGCACTGCACCAAAAGGACACAGAAACCAAAACATGTCAAGATCTGCTGATTTGATAATCAATGACGTTGAGTAATGATGTGTGTTTCTCAGGAACAACACCCACAGATGAGCTAATGTGATGGAACTCGTCTGCGTATGCAACCTATTGTAGTGATATAGATCCAAAAGAGATATAGAGTCTTACTCACCTTTGTCTTGTGCTCTGATTGGTTGTAACCTCCCCACTGGCTCCTCGCAGTTTGAGAACCAATCGAATTGCTGGTTCTGTCAAGATCATCAGAGTGACTCAACATGTCAGTGACAATAAACTGGCAAATTACATTCTAACTGCTTTCTCTTTCAAATGGATCTCAGACGTTAATATTCTGCACCCAGCTGTCATGTGCAAATAAACAAGACACTTACCCTGCTTAGTGACTGATATCCGTTTTCCAATCTGTAAAAATATTAAAATATTTAAAAAAAAAAGAAAGCTGTAAAATGGCATGCTGCCGTATTTATGATTTGAGAAATAGCTAGATGTTATAATATAATATAGACAATTTACACTTTGGTTCTCCTCCTTTCCCTAAATTGTTCTTTCAGCACGCTGGCCAGACGGAAATCACCTGCCACCTCCTTCTTCAACCTCTGTTGGAGCCCAAACATGGAAAGTGAAAAAGCAGGCATAAAATGATTTATTTTCCGTCTTCACAATGGAAATATTCCAATACACAGAATGATTAAATGGAGCCTGCAATCTCACCTCCAGAGAGTCCAAAGCAATAGGGTCTTCTTTCAGCAGAAGGCCATACAGTGCCACCCATTGGCCAATCAGCTTCACTACCTTCTGCTTGGTGTTGAGAATGTAGGCAGCCTTCTCCTGATCGGTGCCCTCAGACAGCTCTGCCTCATAGGTGCATGACGGTTAAGGAGCATAACATGAAAATATAGATATGGCAACTAAATGCTCTGTTTAAACTGCAGACATCAATCAATCAATCAATCAATCAATCAATCAATCAAGCTCTATTTATATACCAACTTTCAAACATAACAAAATGCTAATCAGTGATTAACTAGTGCTGTACAGTGATTAAATAATAATTAAGTGGATTTAGAGAATAAAAAGTAGATTTAGAAACTAATGCACACTAAGACAAATATAATACACAGAAAACAGTAAAGTTGAAATCTTGATGAAATACAACAACTGTGTCATTAATAATGATTGACACATCAGAGGATATTGGTGATGTAGTGCGGCACACAGCTGGCTGGAGGGCATAAAGACTGGGTGGGTGAGCAGAAAGTCGCTCACACAGGGAGCTGCAGGGAGACAAACATCCCAACAACACCCATAGTTAACTTACTAGCTGACCAAGTCTGATCATCTTGAATCACTCCATTAAAACCAACTAAAATTCTCTGCAGGCTCCCACCTATTGCGTCATTTCCATTAGAGTCCAGCTTTACTGTTTCCAATAGGTGTTCCAGGATTTTCTCCGGTGTTCCTGACATAACCGTGTACCTGCACAGAGCACGACAGGAGAAAGAACAGGATATTTTTTTCTGATGCATTGCTCTGCACACATTCCTTTGTGTGTTTTTAATTAGTGCCTTACAAGTTAATTTATGTATCGGAGTTGATTTACCAACATGTATTTACCACGTTTCTACACTTAACTATTTACATTTAACAGTCAGTACTTGCATATTTACATCAGCAGTTAAGAATCTTTTTCTGTGGATTTCCTCACATTTACCTGCGTCTAAGTTCTGCTAGCGTCTGATTTGTTTCTTCAGCTACATGTGATTAAGTAGTTAAGTTAAGTTAACAAGTTTGTTGTTGTGGAGCTGATGAAGTGTGAAGAACACTAAAGTGCTGCTTAACAAAGTTATCCGTCTCCATCCAGCTGTTCATTCTTATGTAGAATGATACAACCACCACATATGGAACTCTCACTTAATTATACTATTTCAGTTACTCTTAATTTACATGGTTGCATAACCTCTGTCTAGGGACTAAAGATGAACAAGACTCAGCCTACAGCCGAGTTGTAGGCTCATTGAGACTCTATTTAGGCACTATTTTGGTGCTTTGAGCTTGTTGCTAACACGTCTGAGTTTATTGCATATACTGTATCATCAGTTTGCGTGCACATTGACTGATAACCGCTCAAAAAGAAGAACTAGAAAAAACAATTTGACGTAATCATTGCATTCTTTGTCCTGCTGACACCTCTCGCGTATTTACAACACTTAGCGAGTTGGCATATCCTGAGATAACAGCAGCGTTGGGTGAATTACAGTGTTCAGTGTGTTTATTGTCGACCTATAAAATGCATTGCCTTTCTGCACACACTGTATCCACGTCATGACAGTTTTATTTCTAAATTTGAGGGCTTATTGCCCAATAGCATCAAGTCCGAAAAATGTAATATTGTTTGGGCTCCACGGATTATAAACCATGGTTGTTTGGTAGAGTGGGGAGAACAAGAGAAGATGGTTGCAGTAAGTGTGTGTGTAAGTGTGCAAATAAGTGTTGTTAATTCCTTTCTGTTTGCTAAAACACTTTGAGACTGATAACGAGTCATTCACCAAGGCAGGGTTGAAGTCCATTTATTTTCTGGTTGGCAGATAACAGCAGATTAATAAAACCATAGCCTGCATACATGTCCGTCACTGAGTTATGATGACCAATGGCAGTGCTTGTGTTATTGGCGTAATAGAGAGCAGTAGCTGCACACACCCAGGTAAAGCATCTTAATGGCTGTAAACCTGCTTGTGAAGTGTTGTGTTGTCTCAGAGGTGAGTGCATCAGTTTCTTACTTGCTGTTTCCTGCTCCACCCTGTGCGGCCCAGTCGGTGCTCTTCTCCAACACCAGCACCGTTTTCCCATGCTCTTCCAGCCGCACTGTGTTAGCTTCAACATCCTAAAGGACAAGAATACACACATGGATGACGAGTCAAATGCATATTTGGGGATTTGAATATGTGGTGGGCACAGAGAAAAAGCCACTTTACACACATTTACTGGTCTATAGTCTAGACCAGTGGTTCTCAACCTTTTTAATCCCGACCCCCCAAAATAATGAGGTTGGTGTTCGCGACCCCCCCCCCACCACAACAAGAACGAGAGTTGCTTCTAGCTGTTTCTAAATGACTCTCCCTGATGATTTTGAGTTATTTTTGTGAATATGTCCTTCGTTTCGGATGGATTTCCGCTTTCTTTGTGTTGGCATTTTAAACTGGATTTATGAGGACTATGGTTGACTGCTCCTCAGATCACTCCATGGTAAATCCAGACAGCTAGCTAGACTGTATGTCCAATCGGAGTTTTCTGTGGCACGATTAAAACAACCTGTGAATGTACACATGTTCCACCAAAACAAGTTGCACCGCCCATGACGATTGGGATTGGTTTAAAGAAATGCCAAGCACATTTCTCTCCCATACAGAAAGGCTGTGAGGACTAGCCAGACCCTCTTCGGCGGCGCTGTGGAGGAAGGTCTGGCAAATCGAGACTAATACATGTAGACAAATAATGCTTTGCTTTGATGCCAGTTAAGTTTTAGTTTAGCAGCTAGCACCTAGTCTCATCCAATGTGCTCCGGGCTCTGTGGATTTTTAATGCGTTTGTGACTTTTTCCTCTCCCCCTGACCCATCTTCAGACCCTTTTATGTGTTCCAGGACCTCCTGATTTACAAATGAAGCTTTGAATACACCACACAAAATGTCCCAAACTCACATGGCAATGTAAAAAACATTCCCTAGTCTAGAATAGTTTCATTTAGTTTCTCCCCAACCATCTGGAGACACCCTAGAAATGGGTTGAGAACCACTGGTCTAGACATGTGATTAGTTGCTCAGACACACCTTGAGGATGCGGATGAAGTCCTGTTTATCCACACGAAGGAAATGGCAGTTGTCTTCTCTCAAGATGATGGTGGCAGCACGGGGGGCATCGTTCAGCAAAGCTAGCTGGCCGAAGTCCTCACCCTCATGTAGTGTGGTTACCAGGCCCTGTGTGCACACGGCACTTTCAGCATTGCATTGTAATTCCAAAGCAACGAGGCATTTCATGAGTGCCAGTTCTGAAATTGATTATTATTATATGAGCAAGCAGTAAGTGGATTTACCTTCCCATGTGTGATCACGTTTACAGAGCCTTTCCAGATGATGTACCAAGAAGTGCCTTTGTCCCCCTGACTGAACACTACATCACAAAAATAGACAGTCAGCAACAACGTTCGTCCTTTACACATGTCTCATTGATCTCATGCATGAAGATCACGTCTACAATGGGCTTCATTATGTATGCATGACTTTCATATTCATGACTGGAAAAGAAAAAAATGGCACATGATGCCCTGATTGTCTCCACTGAAGTGAATGAATCAGTTTGAATATTCCTGATTTGATACATGGTTTGGTAGAGATAATATATCCAAATGGCGTGTTGTGGATAAGTGGATGTTAGCATAGGTGGGCATTTGTGCACTTCATAACCTTAGTGTACTGCAGTGTGGTTCAGATACACAATAAAACTGTGCGTGTCTCTGTGTCCAAGGTTCTTTCTGCCAACTGAGCTCAAACGTCAGCAAAGCTGTCACACTCACAGACTGTTCCGGCCTTGGCATGTGATTCAAAGACCAGCACTGCTGCCAGCTCCTTACGCACCTACAAGCACAGTGGGGTAAAAAGTTAGCCTGAACTGCATTGATAACTCCTTATTGTTTGACTGTTTAACTCCAAAGGATCTTTGATCAAAGTAGCTTAAGACTCAGAGGAAACTGCATGGTTTGGTAATGAGCATTATTATTATTATTATTATCCCAAATGAAAAAAATGGTAGAAACAATATGAGACAACTTAAATTTCCTTTCTTTAGCATACAATGGTGTGAATTGGGCTTTCAACAGATGGAGACAATTACGGGATTGTAAAGGATTCAAAACCGACCCTGAATTGGCCCTCTTCCTCCTAGACAGGTATGTAATATGTTTCATTCATAAATTACCTTTACAATGCGAGAAGTGTATGTACGTCAGTAGCCTACAAGAAATTGTGTCCCCCCCTTCCATTTAGCGCCTAGTTTTTTTTCTTTCCAGTCCGTGTTTGCCTATTTTCTTTTTATTAAACAACAATAATAAATTACTTTATTATTAAGTTGCTTGCTACAACAAACTCTTGTAATTCTTTGGCTTGTGACCCAATGACAGGGATACCCTGTTTATACCCTGGTACAGCACGCCCAGGACGGCCTGCAGCTTCTGTACCAGCCAGATGTTGGTGTGGAGGTTGCTATCCTCTACATGCTACACTGAGTCCACTCCCATCTGGATAAGGGAAGTGGCACAGTGAGGATCCTCTTTTGGACTTCTCCAGTGCCTTTAATACCATCCGCCCCCCTATACTTCAGGACAAACTGAACAGGATGGGAATGGACCCCTATCTCGTGGACTTGATCAAGGATTACCTCAATGACAGGCCACAGTGTGTCAGGCTGAAGGACATTGTGTCTGACACTGTGGTCAACAGCACTGGAGCACCCCAGGGCACAGTGCTAGCCCCTCTTTTCTTCACCCTGTACACCTCGGACTTCTGTTACAGCTCAGAGCTGTGTCACATACAGAAGTAGGCCGATGATGCAGCCATCGTTGGGTCTATCTAGGGTGACAGGGAGGAGTCTGATGGGGGACTTTGCTCTCTGAAGTCCCACTAACTGCCTACAGCTCAACACCTCTAAGACAAAAGGAGCTGGTCATTGACTTTGGGAGGTCCAGACCAAGCCTGCGACAAGTCCTGCTAGAGGGAGTTGAGGTGGAGGCAGTGCCATCATAAAAATACCTTGGGCTGTGATTGCATAATAAACTGGACTAAAAACTACATATAGTGGCTGTAATCACAAGGACATAGATGTCCAGAGCAGGCAGAGGCAGAGACTTACAGAGGTGGAGAGATGAGCTGCAGCCTTGACATGGAGCAGCTCCTCATAGATGACCTCCAGGTCCTCAGCACTCCTCTGACTGGGGCTAAACGCAGTGAGACAACACATTCAATCAACCATTGAATGCACTTTGAAACCAAATCCAACTTCACTGGTTTCTTTGAAAGGTTGTTTGACCCTTATGGACTGTCAGACATGATCACTATGAAAAAGGTATGGGCTAGATAGGGAGTACCACATATACAACAGGTTTTCATGTGTAATAGTCAGTGGTGGAAGAAGTAAAAGTACTAATACCACATTGTAAAAATACTCCGTTACAAGTAAAAGTCTTGCATTGAAAATGTCCCCTGAGTAAAAGTATCACCAGGAAAATGTACTTAAAGTCTTAAAAGTAAAAGTACTCAATGCAGAACAAGCCTCACATTTTAGAAACTGGAAACAATCCAAACTGTTCTGTCAATCAGCTCTGTCTTTAATTGGCTAATCATTTCAGCTGGACTGTTGGGTAGTTTAATTTATGTGGAAACATTGTATTTTATAAACTACATGTGTTTGTGTGCATAGATAATAATCTGTGAAGTAAAAGTAACTAAAGCTGTCAGATGAATGCAACGGAGTAAAAAGTACTATATTTCTCTCTTAAATGTAGTGGAGTAGAAGTAGAAAGTGGCATGAAAACAAAAGACTCAGGTAAAGTACAAGTACCTCAAATTTCTACTTAAGTACAGTACTGAATAAATGTACTTCCACCACTGGTAATAGCTGTATTTGGCTCCACATACTGACCATTTGCGTAGAATCATAGTGAGCAGAGCATCGGGACCCAGCTGAGACAGCAGCGACAGCCCCTCCTGCAGCTCGTCCTCCCACTCCTTCTCATTTGTTCCGTGGTTCAGGCCAAACTCAGAGTCCTGGAAGCGGTAGAACTGGGTGTCCTTGTCATGGAAGTTCAACCCATGTTTCACTTGATTGAGGCAGAACACAGAGGCGGGAGAACACTAAATGAGACCCAAATGTAACTAAGAGAAAAGATGGTTACATAAAAATCGGATAATTAACCAAAACACACAGTTTAAAAAAAAAAAAAAGGAAAACAAAATTGGAAATACATAAATACATTTGACCTTTTAACCCTTGGGTTGTCTTCCAGTCAAAAGTGAAAATCAACACCTTTTAATCAATGTTCTTGACTTTTTCTTATGTTTTTGTCTCTTTTTCAATATTTTTGATGCTTTTTTAAATTTGTCACTTTTTTCTGTTCTCAACACTACGCAACTAACTTATTAACTTTAGTTTTACAGTCATTTTGGAATTATGGTCAATAAACCTAGTTTATAGGAAATTATACCTAATGTTTGAGTTAGAAGAGCAGAAATTAGGAATTATTCAGACTACAAGTAAAGGAATGTATGTTGATCACAGACTGGAATAGATCAACTTTTACACAATACTATTTCAAAACCACTTCAATTTGTTTTCAAATGCTGTAAAATTGAATAAGACGCCCCAAAATTAATGAAAGTAGAGATTTGTACTTGCCAAAGAGCGTTGTGTGGAATCAATCATGTTATTTTGGGTAATTAAAAAAAAGAAAAAGAAAAGAGCACCAATAGCCTATAGGAAAACGGGTCATTTGACCCAAGGACAACATGAGGGTTAAAGAGAATGAGTTGTCATGTAGTAACGTTACAAAAATCAAGAATGACAAGAACATGGAAATCAGATTCATTTATGCTGAGTGATCCACTTAATTTGATGATGAAGCATTTCTATCCTGATTGGAGTGGTCTCTTCCAGGAAGACGGGGCCTCCTCCAAAGAGCATGAGTGGTTAGTGAGCACTTGACTGACTGAGAACACATCGTGAAACCAAGGCCCTGGCAGGCTCAGTAAACAGATTTCCAGCTACTCAAACATGTTTCGGTAAATTCTCAAGTGCAGTCTGAGACATTATTGTCAGAATATACAGTCCACGTCAAGGCCCAAGACATGATTATGTTAATGTCTCTGTAATTGTGGCTGCTCAAAGTTGGTAGGTAAAACTGTCTAGTGGCGGATTTATATTTTTTTCTTAAAACACCAGTTTCAAAAATTCATCTTTCCTTCTTACCATGAACAATGATTCCTTCATCTACCAAGACCTGCCACATTCCAACTGCCTGGCTTCTTGATTGCAGGCATTCATTTTGTTTCATCAGCCAATCAACGAGTTCTTTACCGGAGCAACACTGTCTGTGAGAGAAATGTAACATATGAATATGCATTTCATTCATAGAGGTTTGTTTTAACGTGGAAGAGATCCCACCACCAGTGTAGGTACCTGTATGTTTTGAGGTGATACTTTCTATCTCGGATCAGACCCGGGTTCCTCTCGATCATGACACTATACACTGATCTCGCTGCTTTCACAACACGATCTGAAAGAAACTTTTAAAAAAAGGCAAAGAAGAAAAGCAGTTCAACTACTTGCATCTTTCTTTTATACGTAGACATTAATGTGAGTTGCATTCTGATCAAACAGGGAGAAAAAGAGTGAGAGGGGGATGTGTACTTAAAGAAGGAGGACGTGTAACACTGGCGGTCTTGTGCACTGATACAGCCGGCTTGTGTGTTGGCAGCAGAAAGAAGTTAGCAAAAAAAACAAGTGTGCATGTGTGAGAGATGGAGACTAGTTTCTTTGCATTTGCCTCTCTCGTGAAGATCGTGTGTGTGATAGCACGTACGTCAACAGCGTGAGTGGAGATCCCTGTGGGTGTTGGAGTGTAATGTGGTGTGTGTGGGGGGTTTCAGAGAGGTGAGAATGTGTTCAAAAATTGCTGTTAATCTCTCCCACACCTCGCCTGTACAACACACTCTCTGGGCGCCACGCAGCGACAACAAACTTTCCCTTTCCGACCACCCTCACTCTATTTCCTTTGAAACTCTCTTGATTCTTCCCCAGCTTACTCCCACCACCTGACACACATACTGTACACACACATACACACTCGAGTCAGGTCTAAAAAAGACTGCAGACAGGGGTGCAAAACCTGTCAGCCACCGATGCAGAAGCAAGGCTTATGTAACAAGAATGTGCTTTGTATGTTTGGCTGTAACGCGGCTGTTCTGGTTCAGGCCTTTTCACGCTTTACAGTACACTTAATTCAAAACCAAATTGGATCAAACAACCACCCAACAACATTTACCGTCCGAATGAAAAGTAGACAGTTGTACTTTGCTCCTCCCTGTTAGACTCCCTCTCTCACATCTCCTGCACCAAGTCTTGTGACTCCACGAGTGCCTCAGATGGTTGCCTGTCTGTTCATGGATTCCACTCAAAACACTGCTATTTGCCCAAGGTGTTGGTCTTGAGACGCACAAACAATTACCATCAATGTCCATTTCCTATATCAGTGCTTTTTCTTTAAGTGGAGTAGCAAATTAAGGAAGCAATTGTCAGAAACTTCCTTCACCCTTTGCTTTTTCTAGTGTTCTACAATTCATTCAGGATATAGAAACGCCTGAAGACCTCTGATAGTGTACTCACCTTTTCCCATGATGCTCTTCGGGGGCTATGACAAGTGCTTGTTAAATCCACATTCACGCAGGACTGCTAATTACAACAACTAGAACAGACTCCTGTGGGTAACACTACACAGTACAACATAGGGCTGGGTGAAATGACAATAAATCTCCTTTCTGTCACAATGCCAAAAAAACAGTGGCCAAACTGCGTAACAGGCATTATTTATGTAATTTGGATGACGCTTTATGTTCTGATCCTTGCACGTCATGTTTTCTTTTACACAAAAGTGCTTAGTAAAATATACTTATCATTTGTCAAGTATTTAATTCACACAGGAGTGTACAAAAATAGGCTGTATTTTTTTTTTTTAAATAGACTATTTATTTATTCAATCACGAGAAAACATGCTATACCATGATATATATCGTTACTTCAACCTAATACGCATGTTCCCAGACCTGACATCAGCAGACTAAATGTGCCCCGAGGCGTCTGCTGTGCCCCTCTGGAGTTATGTTGTCTCGAGGTCACCAGTATTCCCAGGGGCCCATTTCCCCCCGGGACTCACATTCTCAGGCATGTCAGCTACAAAACTTATTTTCTTGATGAGGCCATTTTCCATTACCTAACCCACTCCTTATAAAAACTTTATCGAAAGCCATATTTCACTGAAGGGAGCCTAGCCCTCGCTGCTAAACCCGTCCATCAGAAACATTTAATCTGTGAGTTGTAGCAGTGCTGCACTGAACTTCACTGTACTGTTGTTTATTGTCTGAATGTAACCTAACCTAACCAAAGGCCACCTAAGCATGTTATCTAGAAACTATAACCCGCAGGTAATTGTTTACAGGGAAAACACCTTTTCCAAGTACAATGCGCACTCTGCGTGCAGCGACCAACACAGATGTGTCTGCACATGTATCTGTCAGGCCATCTGTCAGGTTTGGACAGAAAGTAATACAGTTTAAGTACACTTATACTGTAAAATGTATAGGCTCTTTATATGATCCTAAATTACTACACCTACTTTTATTTTGCAGGGCTACAGAACAGCTGCTTTACAGCCTGTACAGTTTGCTCAAACACTCTCCAGCAGGGCATATGCACACACAGGAGTGAACACAGTCATTTGGTTGAAAAAGGGTGGCAATTGTATTAATCACAACACAATCACATAAAGATATATTTTGTGTATTATTTTCATTAACGTGTGTTAATGATAAGTAGTGTTAGTCATAATCTTTTGAAGTGTGTACTACAGTCTGGGGTTTTGTTTCATGTATTTTCCTTGTGGGGTGGAATAGTGATGAGCACAGTTATCCACTCTGTAGGCGAGACATTTCTCTGTTTCTTACTCTCAGTGACCTTGGTGGGCTGTGTTGTGTGAGAAACAGCTACAGATGAACACTGAGTTGACAAAAAGCGTTGTGCAGCTCTGCGGACTACAGATACCTGACTTTTTTTTCCTTTTCTCTGTGTGAGAAAGACACAAGACCACTCTTTAGAAAGCAACATTGCCACTCCACATACATGACGGATGTTTTTTTCCCCATTCCAGGCCTTTGATTAGGTCATTAGGCATCAGTTTTGCGATCTGTCAAGTTGTATCTGTAGTTCATGTGAACTTAAACATCTGACCTACACGGGAAACCCTCCCAAACCCATTTTATATCCAATCTACAAAGTCCTGTCCCTGCAGAGCAGAACCACCAGCCAAAAGAAAATGAAAAGTATGTTAACAAAAATTACATTGGGACATGGCCAATTTCCGTTCCACAAATTAGTAATGTATTTCTAAATGTGAGCAGAGATCAGGAGCTGTTAAGCTTGTGATTAGGTATGGTGAATTCTACTTCAGTGTGCTCATGTCTAAAGAGGAAAACGACATCTTTTGCATCTCACATCAAACTTGGGGCACAACAGTAAAACACAGGTTATGAAAAAAAAGATCCGTCTCGTCCAGTGCTACGAGAATGTATGATGCTCATTAGTGACTTTTAGAATCTGGAGCCAACACTTCCTAAGCAACCAAAAAAAGCTGGTTAGCAACCCCTGCCCCCTGCAGACATGATTACTCTATCTTCTCTCTCCATCTCCGGCACAAAACTAAAACGCACAGACATTGATTATTTTGGGGTTAAAAGACTCACTCTCTCTCTGTCTCTCTCTCTCTCTCTCTCTCTCTCTCCAACCAGGATTGACTTTCCATGTGGGCCTACAACCCTGTTATGATTGTTTTTAAAGTTCTCTCCTTGGCATGCTGTTGAAGAAACTGAGATAAGGCAGGGCGAGGGGCCTGGGCTGGGTGAGGTCTAGGGCTCGGGAGTGTAGGGAGGGTCAATTAACTGTGGGCCCTAAGTGCCCTTTAGACTCCTTGTGACTGCATGCCCTGCTAGGAATGTGTTTTTAAGACTCGCTTGAGTAGTAATGCAGGATATTATAACAACAAAAGAACAAGTTCAGCAGTTTGAGAGGATGCAAGCACTGCAACTCTGGATGAAAACAGAGGTCAGGAGACCCATGAGGAGAGAGTAAGCCGTCGATAGTTTAAAGAGCGACAAGAAGTCTGATATGGGCTTTGAAACATTTATATTGGAGGAAGACATGTCTTATAATTTGCATATTTAGTAGCCACACAGACACTGTTGAAATCATTGGATTCTGTGTATCATTCAGCAGCACTGAGGTTTATAATGCATGCAAAGTACTCTACCCATCATTGTGTATTATATGACATGGTTGGTTTGCCCTCAATCAACGCAAGAAGGCTCAAACATTGGTTGACCTTTGTGTACAAATCAATAACTGGACACAGTCCTTCATAGCTAACCACACTTTTAGTACTTTAGATCTGAATACAGATACATACTGTATGATGTTCCACAAACTAAAACAGAAAAACTGCTTTTAGTTATAGTGCTCCTACTTCATGGAATGAGTTGCAAAATCAGCTAAAACTGTTTCTTATTTCACATACTGAATTCGAGTCCTACCTAAATCAAATATACAACATGTCTGCGCTTGTTTTTAAACTGTGATTTTCTGTTTTTACTTATTATTTATTATTCTTGTCCATTCCTGTGTGTCTGTTAAAGTGTATCCTCAATGTGCTGCCTTTATGGCCAGGGCTCACTTGTACAAGAGATTGTAATCTCAATGTGATTCTTTTCCATGGTAAAAAAAAAAAAAAAAAAAAACATGACTATGAAATTGTTCAAGAAGGAATTTCAAGACTATCATATGATTTAAGATGCTAGATAATAAATAACCCTGATGATCAAAGCTTAAAGACAATTCAGTTTCCAACAGTCTTTTTGGAAATGTCCGTTTTCAATATCGTTTGGGGCCATCCTCTACTTGCTTAAGTGCTAAAACTTGCTGAAATCCCACTTCTCCTGACATTGTGTGTCTTCCAATGTTCAGCAGGGTTCAAACACCAGTGAGAACCTTGGATTGCTCTCTGCTGTGGGGATGTGATGTACCAAGATATAGCTCACCATCTCTGGCGTACACACCTGCTTCATAGTGTCCTTTGAATTCAGGGCCTCTGGCAGCGGAGTCTAGGAGAAACAGGAAGAGAGACGTTATCACTACTGAGCCGTTCCTGCAGGTCTAAAGCCTCTGAAATAAAGCAGAAAGATTCCACAGGAACTATCTGGACTGGTCGTGGATGATTATCTCGCTGCCAAGGCACCAAATAAACAGATTTAACCAAGCTGCACCATCCAGATAGAAAGAATAATTATTTCTTTTCATGGGGATGAAGGTCAACGCAAGTACATTAACTCAACCTGCCCTGTGTTACCATTGTCTCCAGCGTGGTGTGGGTGGGTGTCAAGTGAGTGTGATGAAGTGGGAGGAAGGAGTTCACAGACATCAGCAAAGTAAAGTAAATAGCCTGTTGCCATGCATTTTGCTAGGTGAAAAGGTTGCTTTTAACTATGGACTATATGCTTTATCTATGAAAAGGCTGTTGAAAATCCAACTATTTAAAGATTAAATGCACTGCAGCGTTTTCAACATATACAAGCATTTGACCTCTATATTATTTATGGAGACTCCCTACCACTGCACACAAGTCAGATCAGCCCTAACTGGCAGAATAAGGTATGGTTTTAGTTGTACCGAGTCATTTCAATGAATATAATTCTAAGTCTTTGATTACTGTTGCTATTTGTCTTTATTATAGCCTACATGTTAAGATCAGTTGCTGGCTAGAACAGTTTTGAAATATTGTTTTAAGTTGCCAGGTGTGGCTTATTGCCTGTTTCCCCTCTGCAAATTGATTGGCTGTCTGCCAAGTGGTAGCTAGCCGAACTAGCTAGCTATATGTCATCTTCTGCTGGTGGTTAGCAGTTCTTTTAAAGATAGCTAAAGTCAGACTTTAGAACTAAAAGTTGATATTAAACACCTCAGTGCCCACCAGCCGCGGGGTATTGTTATAAACCAAACCGCTGGTAAAGAAAAAAATCTGGTTTAACCCTCCTCTTGTCAAATCTGACCCATTTTCTATATCAGAACCATGACAAAAGAACGTTGAAAAAAGTGACAAATGTTGCAAAAACTACAAAAATGCAGAAAAAAAATAAAACTAAAAATCTTTGTTTTAAATGCTGAACCAAAAAAAAAGTGACAAAAAAAACATCAAAAACATCGGAAAATGAAAAAACAACAACATAAAAATCATTTGAAAAAGTGACCAAAAAAAAAAAAAATCTGAAAAACAATAAAAAAAATTCCTAAAACATAATTAAAAAGAAAAAATCTAAAAGTGACAAAAGAATTGTAATAAAATTGACAAAACCGTATAGAGAAAAGTGTAAAAAAATAACAAAATGTTGAAATTTCAGCCTCGAAAAACCCAAAGTTACAGGTTGACAGGAAGAAAACACGAGGGTCAACGCAGAGTGGTTCTCTGCGAAACAAAAATAGTCAACGTTAGCTTGTCAGAGACAATACTTTTTTATTTGCATTGCATTGCATTGCATTGCATTGCAGTTTGTCTTACTTACGCAGCTAGGACTACGTTAACGTTACAAACAGGGGGTTTAGCAGTACAGCTAATCATTTTGGTGAGAACTGAGAAAGTGCCTATTCGAATTGTAAACTGTGTTAAACTCTGTGGAAAATATAAACTATGATGTATTATGGTAAATTGTGTAATTTTCTGTTTTTTGCATCTGTGCAAAGTAGTCTAGTTGTTAGCTATTTCTTCATTGTGTTCTTTGTGGCTTAGTTTTTATGATCCACTATATAAGGTTACTTACATTCTAAAGGCAATTGTTTTCAGTGCTCTGGATTGCTCATGTTGCAAGGATAAATATTAAGGCCTTCTAAATGGCATGGGTCCCTGTTGGCTATGAAGCCTAATACGTGATGCAAAGTATGTCAATCATACAGTGACTGTTGATCAGGAAACTTCTCACATGACTGATATACATCTGTCAAGTGTCTCCAGTCCCTCTAGAGACAGACTCTGTGGTGCTGCTTTGTATAGCTGTTGTGCAGCCAGCCGTGATGATCATAGCCTGAATGACACATTGGCCAACAAAAACAACCCATTAGCTCCCGGTGCAAGTCTGTTACTGTAGGCGACGAGCGTGAAAATATGATACACACTTGTGATTTTGGTTCTAACTAAAGTATATCTAACTGAATATGACTCCATAAAACCAGAAAGCAGTTGTATCAGGTATGACCCAACCAAAAGGATACATAAGTGGACAAAATATGGGGGGGTAGACAGGCAGCCACAATAAGGCAGGGTTCCCAAAACTTTCATCCCACGACCCCCAAAGTAATAGTGCAAGTGACTAGCAACCCCCCCCCCCCCCACTATAAACGTATGTAAACATTATATATATATATATATATATATATATATAAGCACGCACTATAGGCGTGAAAATCAAAAGAGCTGTTCCTTTATTATTTGCTTGGTTTTATTTTAAATTTAGCCACTAGTTTTATCTTGTGTTAAAATCATGGCTAACTTATGCTATTTCTAACCGTTTTTACATTTTGTTTTATTTCTGGAAATCAACTTGCGACCCCCCCTCTCTGGCTCGCGACCCCCCTGTGGGTCCCGACCCCCATGGGAATCACTGCAATAAGGGACCTTTTATGAATGTGAGGTATTTTGTTCTGCTTTGTCTCCATCTCTCAGCACTGGTGTGCAATAGCAATAAGGACAGGGAGACTATGCCCTGGCATCCTAATGATGACAGAAAACAGAACTCAATGTTGCCCCTGTTCAAGGTATGCACCTGCATTAGCTCAGAGAAGGAATTAGCAAATGCCTCAATGCCAGTTAAATTGGGCAAATTTTTGATATCATACCTAAATCAATAGATTTATTGGATACTATTTGAGGGGGAATGACTCTGCTTATCAAGCCTTAAATCTAGTATGCAATTCTAAAATTAATCTCTTTATTGAAGCCGATCCGACTGCCTTAGTGCTGGTTTAGTACTACAAACACACAGAAAAGATACTCATAATGTCAAGTCAATGCATGGATTCGTTGTTTATTTGGTATGCTGTTAACTTGACATCTCTGTGGAAGTGCTCTTGTGTTGTATCATGTATACTGTAAATAACTGAGTAAACTCAAACTCACCGCAACAAGTTTGACCACTCCTGTGATATTGAATAATATGTGCAGCATGTAACATTAAGCTCAGCTTGTCAGGTATCAGATGGACATGCCATATCCAAAACATAATTGTCAGTTATTTACTGTAACTGTATTATACACTACAATTGTACAGGATAATTGTAGTTTTTTGTAAAATATGACATGATATTTGGCTGGTAACAGCAGAGAATGCAGTCTGGAGATTTACAGTTGTCTTTGACCTATTAATGCTAAAAACGCCAAGTAAATGTAGAGCCTCAGTGTTCTGTCTTCCTGTGACCTGGAGACTAAAACCTCCCCTTTGTGCATTCTTCTACAATCTCCTCTGTAAACTGAGCGGGGATATTCTAGTGAAGGGGAACAATACACTATTTATAACCTGAGTTTAAGTAAAAAAAAAAAAAAAAAAAAAAAAAGACTGCTTTGTTACCTTCTTGGTGTCCCTACACCCAAGCTGCTGAACAATAGAGAAGTCTGCTTCAGTCCAATGGAAGCATTCTTGAAATATCTGCAAGCTGCTGTTTTGGGGACTTAAACTGTTTCATAGTGAGAGTGAGAGGACGTCAGGTGAATTAAACCCAATTTTCACATAAGCACATTTCACCTGCTCTTTTTCTCCACCTATCCTGCAACTGCAAATACTTTTTTATCCTGAGTTCAGCGCAAAATGCATTAGATGCCAATTGGGTGGTTGTCACTTTAACAAAATACTAGGGCTTTTAGGGCTATTAAGCCATGTGCAGACATTCACTACATGTCAAGGATTGTATAAGCATCTCCAACAGTGACTAATTCAAGACGTTTGAAGACATTTACAGAAAGCAAGTGTCCTCTCATGAGTGCTTATTTTTGTGATAAAGTAAGATATGTGAAGTCTCCATATGAATATGGATAGCCTAAGTTACCTTACTTTTAAAAAGGCACTACGATACAAGACAGTGGCTTTACATGGTGCTTGTCATCACTCTCATCTCCTACTCCGCAGTTAGTTCTCTGAAGCAAAGATTAAAGCAGCATACCCAGCTGATGCCTCGTATGGTCGGGGATTTCCACTGAGGAGCGGTCCGGGAACACTTGGTAATTGTGACTCCGAAACAGATGCATCTTGTCTCAGATCCAAACAAGCGACAAACAACTTTCCCAGTCAGAAGCTGTGCACGCGGACTCTGCACCTCCAGACATTGTTCACAGCAAAAGTATCACCCCGTCCGCCGCGTTTTCTTTCTACTGCGCACCGACGACACACCGCAGCGTCATGCGCTCCGGATATTTTACGACAAAATCCAGGCAGGATTGTGTACGTCGTCCCTGAAACCAAAACCCAGACCGGCTACCTTCGACAGACGTGTCTGCCTCTCAGTGAGGACGGAGTGTGTAGGCTTCAGCCATCCCTGGCAGCACAGGCGCACTGCTGTGTTGCGTGTGTGCGCTTTTTTTTGGGGGCAGGGAACTAACAGGGAGTCATCAGAGAGACGGCCTCCTCTGGCATTTTGTACCGCCTAATTAATTGCATTTGATTCATTTAACTTGACACCTGCACTCCGTGTGTACGTGGGCAGGTGCACACTGTACCTTTTGTCCTTTTATTTTTAAACGTAAACAAGAAATGTAGCCTAATGTGACACCAGATATACATATTTCACTGACAGCACAGATGCTGTGTTTAAAGGTGACTAATAGCCTACTGGAAGTTTGTGGTGAACAAAATCCCTACATAGACACAGAATGACACAAATATGTGACAAAGAAAAAATCTATGGCTAGATCTCCATGTTCTCTTTAAAATACCTCATCAATATGTCACACAGCAAAATATTTTTAAGTATTATCTGGCGTATTCCATTTTTTTTATATCTGAATAAAGAATCTTTAAATTTGCAAAAATATGTCCACTAGTTGAATTATTTAGTATTAATTTGATACCTTTTTAAAACACATACATTGTAAATAGTTCTGTGAAATCTCTAGTTATTTACTTTAGATTTCACAGTACACTACTGTGCAGTGGGGCTCGAAAGTTTGGGCACCCCAGGTAAAAATTTGTATTACTGTGACTTCAAGAAGATTGAAAAATGTCCAAAAGGCATCAAATGACAGGATATAGTGTTGTATAATATGTCACAAAAAGTTAAATTTTATTTCCATCATTTACATTTTCAAAATAAAAGAAAACAAAAAAAATGGCACCCTGCAGAGTTAATACCTTGCTTTAACTCCCGCTGTCACTATATTATACGAATGTCTAATCTGTCATTTGATGCCTTTTGGAGATTTTTCCAACTTTTTTTGGCTTCTTTACACATTAAAACAAATGTTTACCTGGGGTGCCCAAATTTTCAAGCCCCACTGTATATGATTTTCACAGTAGAATGCTGTAAAGTTTACATTGCAACTTTGTCAACATGACAAAATCACAGTAAGTATTACAGTTAAAATCACAGTTGTGAAATTATTGCTGTAAATACAAAATCAACATGTAGCCACTATAGTACTGTAAATAGTAAAGTAAACTACTGTATTTTACTTTTTTATCTTATGTTGTGTTTTTGTTTTTGTTTGTTTTGTTTTGTGTTTTACAATGAATACATAAAATACTGTAAATGGAAGTACCAGTAACTTGCTGGCCAATTGTTGCCGGTAAGTACTTGTAAATTGTAAAATAAATTTGTTACAGTGTATGTGTTAATTATCTTTATTATCAGGGTTTCTTGGATGTTTATAAATTTCAACCCAGTCCAGTGGAAAACAAGCTTAGAGTTAATTTAATTCATAATTTATTTCATTTAATCCTCCACCATGGATCTCCACCTCACTCTTCTCTGTGCTAAGGTCTATACTTCTTGCCAGGTGGTCCCCGTCTTGGTCCGTTTCATCAAGTGTGTACCGCCTCCAGTTGGATTTAGGTCTCCCTAGCTTCCTCTTGCCTCGGGGATAATAGTCCAGAGTTCATCTTGCTATGTTCCTTGGATCCTTCCTAAGTGTATGACCCATCCATGCCCACTTTCTGGATTTAATTTCAGTGTGGATTTGCTCCTGGTTCATGTGTCTCCACAGGTCCACATTTGACATCTTGTTGGGCCACCAAATCCTCAGTATGTATCTGAGACCATTAATGAACACTTGTAGTTTATCGATGATTGTTTTGATGAATTTACAGGTTTCACAGCCATGTAGAAGGGTAGATTTTACGTTTGTATTACGGGTTGGGCAATATATCGATATTAGATCGATACTGTGAGACTAGATAATGTCTTAGATTTTTGGATATTGTAATATTGTGACATGACATAAGTGTTTTTGTATTGTTCTATTATTTGCCTTTTCACCCCTTAGACATTATTTCTATGTTACTGATGATTATTCATCTAAAATCTAAGTATGAAGATATTTTGTTAAAGCACCATTTGTCAACCCCAGAATATCGCCGCAATATCTTTATTGAGGTATTTGGTCAAGCATATGGTAGGATCGCATTTTCTCCCTATTGTCCAGCCCTAGTTTGCCTTGAAAATTCAGATTGTGGTGTTTCTAGAGAGCTGTACCAGTTGGAGGGTTCTAAAGGCATGTCTGGCTTTGCTAATGCGGAGCTCGACATCTTAATCAGCTTCTCCATCTGTGCTGATGTTCCTTCCCAGGTAGACAAACTCGACCACATCTTCCGGGGATTGCTCCTTGATTTTGATAGGTTGGTGGGTTTTGGTGTTGAGTCTCATGACCTTGGTCTGCTCAACATTCATCCTGTTTGCTGTGTTCATGCAATCTTGTGGTCTTGAGTTGGACGTGTGTATGTGTTTCTGAGATCAGAGCCAGATCATCAGCAAAATTGAATACAATTTATTTTATGTATTAGAATACAGAAAATCACACAAAAAAAGGAAATTCGGCTCCGTCAAACTTCATAATTGAAAAAGGCATTTAAAGTAGAACAATAGGATTTTGCAAGGTTCCATAAAGTTAAAGTTTCACATGATTCTTTTCAAGAAAGTCCATGACATGAACTGGGAGGTCTAGGTGGGTTGGTATGGAATGACCCATTTGTAGCTGTGCTTAAAGGGTAATTACCGTCTTTGAAATTGGTCTGGTATTAAGCGTCAACCCTGTAACCGGCAGCCACAGATTGGGCTGCCGTGTAACCCTATGGTGCAAATGTTCAGTCAGTTTAGTCCACTAAAAGTGCCGTTTTTGCCACTGAAAGGCTCTAATTATCATTCTAAGTGTCTGGCAACATTATGGAAAGGATCCCTAAAGAGATTGTCCTTTTAAAAGCCTCTTTGAGACTTTTCTGTTTAGCCAGAAACAACTTTAAGATCACGAGCGCCTAACCTACCAGACTCCATTTACAAAAATATAATAAAATACTTCTAAGAGTATCTCATCAAAATTGGTATACTATGTGTTAATTTCAACCAAAACTAGGGTTGTGAAGGTTGGGGAAAAGTGGAAAGACGACCCAAAACCGCTTTCTAGTTTTATTTTGTTTGTTGACTTTGAATGAAGTGTATTTTACGATGCTAAAATTACTGTTTATTTACATGGAGTCTGGTGGCTTTAGCGAATACAATTTCGTGGATCTTCCTCTTTAACAGAAAGGATGACCGTCTTGGAAATCCTTTCCATAATGTTGTCAGAAACTTAGAATATTAATCTGAGCCTGTCAGTGGCAAAACGAGCACTTTTGTAAACCCAGATACAAGCTGCACAATTGCCCTATCAACTCACATTGTAGCTTGTTTCGCTGCTGCCGACTGCAGCGATCTCGCTTAATACTGGACCAATGTCAAAGATTGTTGTTCCCATCTGCCTCTTAAACACAAAAACATATGAAAATACGGTCCAGGTTGAAAAAACATTAGTTACCCTTTAACCTGCTGGTAAGCTACCCGTTTCACAGTTCACCTGCCTCCGTAAATTTACAAGACTGGGTCAAGGTTATTAAAGGAGTCAATGTTCCTTGCAGTCACTGTATAGTCTAGTTTGCTCAGTGTAGTAGTTCAGGGCAGAACACTTGAGCTGCAGAACTCTGCACACACACACACTTATCAGGCTGTCCAGCTGTCTGGCTTAACCGGGTCTGTATAGGCATGGACTCACAGATAAACAAGTTTCAAGGGCAGAAAACAGTTTAGGTTGGAGAACTGAACTTGGTGTGTCTCTTATCGGGAGTTTGGTACAGTTCCAGTTGACAGTTTAATGACAGGTGTTTGTCCTTTGCACAGGTGTTAAATTGTTACCCATTACTGTTTTATGGATTCTTAAAACTCATGATGCAGTATATTGTACCAACAGGTGTTAACGTTCAGGTGTGAATGCATCTTGCTATGTTGCTTTTAGCCTCATCTTTCTCTATGTCTATTTGTCTATGTATATTTGTGTTCCAGCATAGAAGCAGATGACTTACTTCACTTATGTCTGGTGTACAACGCCTTGGTGGGGAACAGATGGATTTGACCAAGTTCTCCATCGAGGAGATAGGTTGAACAGTATCTGTGTGAAATAAAACAGGATAACAATAAGTTTCTTTACCAAGTACCAAGCAAGAAACATATTCATGCATTTGTCATGTTATTCGTGGATTCATGGCCAAAGCAAAAACAAATAGATGTAAATGTGCAGACTGTCAAACAAGGACAAGGGGACCTTCTATTTAACTTGATTTCCCATGCACCTCCAGTTATGACTGTGTCCTGCAGCCTGGATATGTTACGTAAGACTTGTTTAAGTCCCTGCTATTGTTCCAGTGCAAGGCTGCCCTTCCTGTGCTGACCTCAATGCCAGAGTCAGTTTGCCATGCCTTTCCACAAGACGCACACAGACAAGAAGACTAATTGTGTCCTGCTTTCCTGTGCTTCGGTTTGGTGGTTCCTCTAACTGGAAAGATCCAAGAGGGCAGTGAAATGGAACTGCCTCTTCTGTGCTATATAGTGAATAGTCCAGCACCTGTTGTATGTTACCTCTGTTTTAGAGATTCGTGCTCCTTTCCCAGTCCTACTCCATTAGCGTGTGTGTTGAGTGAATGACAAAAGCCTACAAGCTCAAATCCCTTGGAATCACAACCCCACCTTCATCTCAGTTGCATAACAGAAGCTACATTGCACACCCTGTAAAAAAACAGTAACTCCTTACAAAGTGTAGAGATCTTAAGGATGCTCCGGTCAGAGCTGTCCCAAATCCAATATTAATGGTAAAGCAGTCAAAGCAAAGTATGCAAGTGCGGTTGATATGTTTTCCGTGCTCCGGCTAAACTTATGTGTCTCTGTCTCTTCCAAATGCCGCACAGGGACTCTCTATATGTTCCAAAATTGAGACTGTTCACAATGAAGGAATCCAGTTTTCCTTGTTATGTCCTCCTGAGGGAATGTAAACATGATAGCTGATAAAGAAGAGCACATTGCTAAAATGTGTCTGTCTGATGGTATCTGACAAAGTGACTTATTTATCTTGTGTGCACAGCGGCATATCACTGAGAAAAAGATGCTGGTTTTGGGGAATTTGTGGTAGTTCTGAACCAAATACAAACTGGACCAAACTGCTTTTTAGAAGGTTAATCTACACTGGATGGGGATAATCTCAGGATTGATTTACAAAAAAATAAAGCCAGAAATTTCAATAATTGGTTGTTGCTTTGTGGCCCTGGGATTGACATGAAAGGGACCTTGTTTGAGGCTCAGAGAAAACTGTTCAGCTGTTCCATCTCACAGGAGAGACTAAATGTAGGCTGCTGACACCTTGGACTCTTCAGTGACTCAGGTCCCGCGTCATTTTGCAGTGAAGCTTCAGTTCACATCACAGACCGTTAAGTTAATATTAAATCAATATTTATACAGTCTATGGTTCACATGCAAGTCTGGCATTTTGAAAATAAATGCTGCCCTCTATTGAGAGCACTTATGCTCTACAATCCACATCACGTGGAGAGGAAATTTCTTAAAGCCTCAGGCAAATGTACACATAAATTCTAAGAATCTATACACTGATTCCCTTTTTTTATATAGAACCAACTCAAGCATCAAAACTACATAAATGAAGTTTTAGTGATGATGTGAATGCACTTATATTGTATTACACTGGTGAACTAATAATAGTTTGAGTTTTTCGCTGTGTTGTCTGTGTTTCTCTTATTCTGTATTTGTGTGTGTTTCTATTTGGATCCTCCGGGGATGGGAGTGGGATTTCCTGCAACACATCTACGCCCATGGAATGTGTACTTTGCCAAAAGGTCTTTGTTGTGCCTGTCTGGTGGTACACACACACGCACACACACACACACACACACACACACACACACACACACACACACACACGTACATGTTTCCTTCCTCTCCCCTGTCCAGTAAGCAGTGACAGGCAGAGACTTATTTATTTCTTTTTGTTTGACCCCGTGGTCAAACGAAGACTGAAGCACACGAGCAAAAGCAATAAAATAGATGATCATTTTTTTCTTTTCTTTTTTAAATCAGTTTGTGAGCATCGTTCTTACACGTGTACCTCCTGCTGCTCAGTCACATGTTGATACCTGCAGTCATATTAGACAATAAATAACTTGGTTTTGTTTTGAAATTTTAAGCAGTCAGTAATATAAATAATCTGTATGTATATAAAAACTCTGCATAAAATTTGCTATTTCTCTTAAATTGGCATGGCATAAAGCCCATTTTCTGTCAGAAGAAATAAAATAATGATATCTACCTCATACACCACACAAAACAGCAGTATATTATATTATTTTAATTAGTAATAATTAGTAACTCACCACTAGCACACTCGTGTGGGATTCTTCAGCTTTTTGGCTCCCATGCGTTTGGGTTTTTTGCTTTCTCTTTTCAGCCTTTGCTTTTTCTCATATGCCGGAGGATGAGTTTTCAGTCATTGCTGTTTATGTGAGTTGTGGGGAGTGTTGCTGAACTTAGCTTCCTGCATCTTTCTGATTGGCTGTGAAGATAGTGCAGCTGAGGGGGGGGGGGGGGGGCACAACATCCTTTACTGTAACAGCTACTAAAAACCACAAGACTGCTTTGAGCACAGATTTAAATTCTCTTCACATGTGTACTTGCTAGATTTACAGTCAAACTATACCACATTGCTCAGAATAAATGATAATGTTGTGCTTTAATGCTTCCTGCAGATACGTTTTCCTGCGTGCTACCATTTAACCACAGTCCTGTTTTTATGTGAATATCTCCTCTTTGTAGATTTATTCACATTTTTTACATCTTGTATTTAATAGTTGTGGAATGTAACAGTACATTTAATTAAGTGCTGTACTTGTGTGCTGTGATGGCCGCAGTAGCAGCCACACATGGAAACAACAATAACTCACTAGGGTTAACTCTCTCTTGTTTGAGCACATTACACAATATACAACACATGGACACACACTTTAGTTCTACAAACAGTTTATTTAGTTGAGTTTTCCATTTGGGTGCACACATTTAGTTAACTTTGTCAAGTTAGCTAATTTCAGGTTCATTATCTTTGTTTAAGTCACATTCTGTGAAATTAATACCTTTCTTTTTGAGTTCCCAGTTCCTGGGGAGTTGGTGCTGGGGGTCGTTGGCTGACGGACGAACAGCCCTCCAGTTGACTCTAAGCTGTTTAAATAGGGAATGGATAATTGGACTGCGCCATGTTTAACCCATGTCGTCGGGGGGGCGAAGAGTATTTAATTTTTGAGTTGTGTTCTTTTCTTTTCTAGTCATACTTTGTTATGATTTTTTGATTTATTTATCCATAGTTCATATTAGTTAGCGTTGGTTTAACATGGGTTGTAGTTATTGTGGTTTGTCTATATAAGATGTCGGTCTACCCCCTTTGTGTCAGAATGGCCTGATCAGCCACTATGTAAGTTTCCCTCATATTTGGTCTGTTAGGTCCAGCTTAGGTTAAGATTAAGGTTAAGGTTAAGGTTGAGGTTAAGGTAAAGGTACCTGGGTTAAGTTGTGTTTAGTAGACCTCTTTTATGGGCCAGAACTTTCTGTTTTCTGTAAATTATTTTTTTTGTAACTAAAAACCTGTTTTTTTTGGGAAAACCTACTTTTTACTTTATTTATTTTATTTTATAAATTCAGGACAGTGCTAACTTCAATCTGCAGTCCAATAGGCAGGTTGGAGTTACAGTAAAAAAAGACATAGGATAGTAACATTTAGTATATAAAAACAAGAAAAAACTAAAAGAAAAGAAGAAAAAAAACAAAAAAAAACAATTCGTAAATTACTAAAAATTTAAAATGGAAACACAAGTTAGCGGTGGTTACACGTTTGGTTAGCTCTAAGCCACAGCTTTACCTGGCTCTTAAAGGAGGCCAAAGTGGGAAGCTCCCCTATAGTTGGGAGAAGTGTGTTTTATAGTGCACTACCTTTAATAGATGCATTATAGTGCAAAACCTACTTAATGACTCCTCACGCCTGCCAGCTTGATCCCTCACAGGTTAACTAATTTGATGTGATTGTAAATGACTTATTTCCATGTTATGCTACTTAATACAATTCTGGAGAAAATATTGTACTTTTTACTCCACTACACTCCTCTGACAGCTTTAGTTAGCACTTTGCAGACACAGATTTTACGTATTAAACATAATCAACTTATAAAACCATAAGTTCTGTAGTGGCGAATTGTCCTCACATTGAACAAAACAATCTAAAAACTCACTGTCCAACAGCCACTGAGGCACAGAAGGAGTGATTCTGGCTCTGGTAAAAAACCATCAGCCCTCCCCGGGGTCTACCTCCCACATACCTGTTCACCTGTACATGTAGACTACACCTGGTGGCTAAGGCTGCCTGGTCCTTTCAAAACAAAAGCACCAACCGAAACTAAAAATAACCCAAATAAAACACTAATGAAACAAATGTATGTAGCTGTATGTTTTAATTGATTATATTCATTTATGACATTTATATTCATTTAACCAAATTAAATATTAAACAATTACAACAATGATACAACAAGGAATATTCCAACAAGTTCATCAAATGTTTAGGATGTAATATGTTAGACTTCTGAACAGTAAGTAAAAGTTCAAATCAGCTCCACCTCCAGCAACTACCACAGAGTTGTTTTATTAACACATTAATGAATCAATTTTATTAACACAACAAAGACATTTCCAGGATAATTGCCTGACATCAAGTGCTTGGGTGACACACCGTATGTCCCTCTGTTTTCAGGAAACACAAACTTTGAGTAGACAAGCTACACACAACTAAAGAAATTTAAAAATTCTCCCATCCTAGAATGTGTAGCCAACACATTAATTAACCAGAAACAATAATTCATTAGTAAAACTAACCATTTTCTCAGCATTATGAGTATTTTTTACTTTGATACTTTAAAATAAAGTTCCATATTTAGTGACATTTAATACAGGACTTTTACTCGTAAATGAGTTGTACAAATCAGTCTGTTTTTGCTACTTTTTCTTTTGTTTTTGATTTGTTTGTCTTTGACAGTTTGTATTAAACAATGCTTTTATTTCGTTGCCTCACTATGAACGTATGCAACATCTTATAGATTATTATATTTTTAAACAACAAATGCCTTCACAGTGAGTTGTCAATGGCCTCCATGTAACCACAAATAAAGACCTACTGTAGACCAAATTAAACGATTTGGCACCAGAAGTTTCCACTTGCCGTTTGTCTTTGTTCCACTAGAGGCGGTGTGTTGGCGAGTTGGGGGGGTTTCCTCAGTGCAAAGATATTTAATGTGTAAGTGATAGATGACTCTGCGGAAAATTGTTGAAAACACACTCGGAACATATTGTTTTTTTTAAACACAGCAACATCAACTATTTTGTATTTCAAGTGTTTTGTAGCAGTGAAGTATATGTAACCGAAGACAGTCCTCACGGATATGTTTCGGCATCGGCTAAAGACTGGCATCCATTGGGGAGCCACGGTGGGGGTGTTTCTGGATCGTAGCGTGCCATCTTTGCGGTGGAGCTGCTACACCAGATAAACACTTGGTTGCTGTGTAGCTAGCTAGCTGCTGCCTGTTGGCTTGAAATCGAAATTATGTCATCGGAGTTTGTGGGTTGTATCAGGTACTCGAACCGGCTATTACTTAGCTTTTTCTAAAGCTAGTCTTGCTAACAACGTCGTTCTCCCTAACGTTAGTCTATTAGCCCAGGGGAATTTTATGTTGTCGTTTTCCTTTCGTTTGTGTCTATGGTATTACATAATGAGGCGTTAGCTAAGCTTGTTGATGTAGCTAGCTTAATAAACATACGCCATACTTAACGCCTGTTACAAACATTTGGAAGGCAGTAATTGTGTTTTACAATGGGAGTCCGCAGAATTTACATTAGCATAGGCTATGCTACTTTTGGAACCCTGGTTGGACTTTCGGCTTTCCTGGTCTGGAATATAGCATACAAACAGCCATGGACGGCGGCCATGGGAGGCCTGTCAGGTACGTTAACACACCTAGCTAGCACACCTAAGACACATCGTTCTCTGTTAATGTGAGTGTCTTCTTCATGTAATATCGGAGCGTTTAACTCAGGCTGCCTAATCCTTCTACAAGGCCTGCACAGTCAAACATCACCATAATCATATAACAAGGTGTTTGTTGTATGTTGTTTTCTTTATTTAGTCTCACCCTTGTTACCACTAATGTATGTTGTTTTCATTATTTAGTCTCACCCTTGTTACCACTCAGATTCCTAACACATTTTTTGCTGTCAGTGTTGGCTTTAATTCATTTTCGTTCTATTTTAGCTGGCTGAATACTCTAATGTAGGTCACACTTGTGCAGATGACCGGATTTGTATCTTATCCACTTCCCCAGCATCACTATTAAGCTTTAACTCCGCCGACACTAGTTTTAATGAATGTCAGTTTTGGAAATAAAAATAACAAATCAATAGTAATGTTTGTGGGGAAACCCCACATAAATGTTTTAATGTTTTTTTTTAATACTAACTTACTTACTTAACCATATATAATGTGTTGTTGTTTTTGTTTCAACAGGAGTTTTGGCGCTTTGGTGTCTTGTCACACACATCATGTACCTGCAGGATTTCTGGCGCACCTGGCTCAAAGGCCTCAAGTTCTTCATCGCTGTTGGTGGGCTCTTCTCAGTTTTTGCAGTGACGGCTTTCATTGCCTTCCTAACTCTCGCCATCACACAGAAGCAATGTAATCCTCCCTCTAATGTTCCTAGTTCATAATGAGTAATCAGTATAATAGAGAATTAGAAGAAGTCCTTAGGACTCCCACCTACTGCTTATTAGAGATTTTCTGAAGCAAAGTTTTCAACTTTCTGCTTTTTCTGTCCCCCAGCTCCTACTGACCCGAGGAGCCTGTATCTCTCCTGTGTTTGGAGCTTCCTGACTCTGAAATGGTCCTTTCTCCTGGCCTTATACTCGTACAGATATCGCCAGGAGTTTGCAGACATCAGCATCCTCAGCGATTTCTAGTCAGTACTGATTTTATAGTCTGCGATGGACGTTTTAAGCTGCCAGCAGTAGCTGATCAAAGAGCTTTTGTAACAAAGAGGAAGGAGTAAATCAGAGGCTGGAGTCATCTGACTCATACTACATGGAGTTACACTTGTTGTACTTGCTTAATCTCTGTATTTGTATTATTACCTGTTCTCCTACTTTCAATGATCCAGATACTATGTTCCTGCAAGTAGCCAGAAGTCTAAACCTCTGACTACTGGAACTGATTTTAAATTGATTGCTCTAGGCTGTTTATTGAGAGACATGCTGTGTTTCTTCAGACGGATTTTATCATGAGATTGTTTAATCTTAAAACAGCTAACGCGTACAAGGAAATCCCCACCATAACAGGCTTTTAATCAAATAAGTTGTTAAAGTGAAAATACTCCCAAAAGCTGAAATCCTCAATACCAAAACTAAAACCTACCTGAAGCCACTCTAATTGCTAGGTTGACGATGTTTGTTGGAGTGCTTGAATGTTTGTACCCACATGAGATTTTTCAGAGTTGCAGTTTTAAACCATAGAATACTCTCCTCACTAGTGTCTGCAAATTCCGTCTTATAGCTCCCTTTTTTTTTAATCCATTCAGCAATATGAATATTTGAATTCTCATTTAAAGCTTTCTAGAGATGGTAGTTATTGTACTTACTTTCTCCCTTCACACCCTGTTTTTCTTTCAGTAGAATTGAAAGGGCATTCGTGTGGAATTTGTGCTTTTCATGTTTATTTCCACCAGGGGGAGACTTGCATTTTTCAGTCAAGAGTCCACTGGAAAATTATGACATTCCTTTTAAGAGAAAACACTAATCAAATTGAAAAATGATTGCACTTTAGTCTTCTATATTGATGCCAATGTTTTGCACTCAAATCCTAATATAATGGAATAATCATGTTTTACACATGGTCATCTCTGTCTATCCCTTTTTTAAATGTTGAAAGACAATATATGTCATTTATTTTAGTGTTATAATGATTTGTGTAAGTCAAGTTTAACTAGGCTGTGTAAGTGGTTAAGTCCCAGCTGTTGTTCATGTCTGCCTGCTACCACAAAACATGTTTCTGTGAATTTTTGTTGTTGAGCGATTATGAATGTGAGGATGCTACATGTAAATAGAAACTGAACCCATTAAAGTTGCATTCATTGGTAATTCCATCATGTCTCCTTGTCTATACTACACAGATACAGCAGCATTCTAACAAACCAACAATCTAAGTGATTCAACTATTCCAGCAAGGTTGTATGCTCTGAAGCGTTACAGTTTCTAAGCTCCACCCATAAGGTGTAGAGGGTCTTTAGCATAGCTTGATAAGGAATCAGACAAGTGGGCAATACACACATCTAAGCCACTTGCCTGCAGGCGTTGCACTTCAACAATAAGGTACAGCGCTGTCTTTTCATACTTCTACTTGAACAACTTCAGAATCAGATTGTGAACGTACAGACATTGAAAACGTGTGTTAAATTCTAGGCCTCAGCTCATGATTTGCTATCATTTTTTATTAATTTATTGGTACCCTGATTCGAGGAGGACACATCTCTGTTAAAGACAATGGCAGAGATTAATCAGAACACAAACTTTTACTAAATTTACTTGAGCTAATATGCAGCTCTGTCTTTTACATTGAGCTATTTCTTCTTGAGCTTTAACCCTCCTGCCTTAACAATTTTCACAATGTTACAAGCACCTTTTTCCCCTAAAGTTAAAAATGCTTTTTGTTAGTTGGTTGCCAATTTTTGACCATTTGTTTACTCCAAATAGCAACATGGCCATGTTTTAATGTGCAGATGTTTGGTATTGTTGATTTTCTCATAGAACTTGTAATTTGGGAGAATTTTTTCTACAGCGTCCATATTTTAAGACGCATAGACTGATCTTGTGCGTGTGCTATTATTTACCTGGTCTTGAGCAAATATTTTAGCAGTCCACCTACTTGTTGGCTGATCCTACACCCTTCAAGGTTAGATGAAGGCCTTGCACTTGAAATGTGCCAACTAAATGTAAAACAACAAAAGTACAATCCTAAAGATCCCATTGTGTCTACAATTGTATGAATATACTGTTAATTATGTTTTACGTGTAAAAAGTCAACTGTGTAAACTTCTTCTAAGCATGTGCTGTTGAAGCAAAATGGTGTTGATGCTACCTTGAAAAATATAATTCCTTATACTGCACCATGATGACATAGTATTAGAGAGATCTTTTTATGGTCTTAATGGGTCTCAATATGCTATAGCCATGCACAGGGACCGCCCACGTTATGTGATTGACAGGCCGGCATACAACCTCCCAGACTTTGACAGAGAGTTTGACAAGAAGAGTCGACAATTCCCCATTGGAGAGAAAGTGAAGAAACTCTTCAGGTACAGAATTGCAATCTCGCTGCACAGTCGAGTCTTCCCATCACGCAAACTCTTACCTTTGACAAGCTTTGTGTTGTGCTCAAATAACGGAGAGCCCTGCAGCTATAAAGTCTAGTCGTTCTGTGGACTACTTCAAAGTAACAACCAGACAATCCGAGCTCTTCAACGAGTTTCCCTTGTTTGTTTCTGTCAGGTGCTCTGTGCTGAGACTCAAGGGCTTGTTACTCAGACATCTGCCTGTACTGAGCTGGCTGCCCAAGTACAAAGTGAAAGACAACCTGCTGTGTGATGTCCTCAGCGGGGTCAGCGCCGGCACCATTCAGGTTCCCCAGGGTCAGTCAGTACTCTCTCTGATGCGTCTGTATAATACCCTCTGACTGAAGCTATCTGCAGCGACGTTGGCGCCTGTATATTACATCGTGTTTGGATTTTTCTTGTTGATTTATGTGACAGTTATAAAAAAAGGTTCCTGTTCTTTCCAGGCATGGCATTTGCTCTTCTGGCAAGTCTTCCTCCTGTCAATGGTCTCTATTCCTCTTTCTTCCCCCTCATCCCGTATTTCTTCATGGGCACTGCTCACCAGATGGTTCCAGGTAAATTAGATTGATTTATCTACAGCAGTGTCATGTGATGACAGTGATAAGTTGCCAGAGCTGTACAGTGCAGATCAGCTGCGGTCAGCCTGACTGCACAGCTTGTAGCATGGCAAAGAAAATAAATGTGACACACTACTTTTTATGTCTAGGTACGTTTGCTGTCCTCAGCATTATGGTGGGAATCGTGTGTCTTAGGCTGGCGCCTGAGTCAGACTTCAGTCATTTCAATGCCACACTTAATTCTACGATAGTGGACACAGACCGGATGAATGAGGTTCGTCTGGGAATATCTGGAACCCTGGCCTGTCTCACTGCAATCATACAGGTACTCGGCTAAAATCAAAGTCAGTTAAAGCTTAGTCTTTTAATGTGAAATGTTGTCCTTGGGTCGAATTGACCCGTTTTCATATATCAAAGTTCTTTTTAACTGCCCAATTTTAAATTGCCAAATAACATAATTGAAACACATTGCACCTTCTACCTTTACTTTATATTTTTATATTTCTTTCCCTTATATTTTGTATTTTTATATTTTGTGTCAACACTGTAAAGGCGTTGCTTCAATCTCATTGCACAGGTACTGCACTTGTGTATAATGACAATAAAGGAATTCTATTCTATACGCTTTGGAAAGTACAAATCTCTACTTTCATTAATTTTGGGGTGTCTTATTTAATTTTATAGCATTTGAAAAAACCCTGAAGTGGTTTTGAAATAGTATTGAGTAAAAGTTGACATATTCCAGTCTGTGATTATCCATCCACAAACTTTCCTTTTATTCCTAATTTCTGCTTTTCTAACTAGAACATTAGGTATAATTTTCTATAAATGAGGTGTGTTGACCATAAATTCCAAAAATAACTGTAAATTAAAGTTAGTAAGTTAGTGTTACGTGGTGTTGAAAACGTCAAAAAAAAGTGACAAACATTGAAAAAAGGGATAAAAATGTAAGAAAAACAAAGAAAGCAATAATAGAATAAAAGTGTTGATTTTCAATTTTCACAAGGGTGTAAACGCGACACTGTGAGAACTACTTATGTGTGTGCAGATTGGCCTTGGCTTCATGCAGTTTGGGTTTGTAGCCATCTACCTGTCGGAGTCCTTCGTCAGGGGCTTCATGACTGCTGCAGGACTGCAGATCCTCATCTCAGTGCTCAAGTACATCTTTGGCATCCAAGTGCCACCTTATAGTGGTCCGCTGGCCGTTATTTATGTAAGTGATTCCCCATATAGTTGTCAAAGAACATCCAAATACTTTGGTTGTATGATTGGTCATTAAAAGTTGATATTTAAATGTTCTGTTGCAGACTCTCGTAGATATTATACGTGGCCTTCCTGATACCAACATAGCGTCGTTGGTATTCGCTCTGGTCAGCAGCATAGTTCTGATGGTGGTGAAGGAGCTGAGTGCACGCTACCGCCACAAGCTGCCCTTTCCCATTCCTATGGAGATCATAATTGTAAGTAGTTTACAGTCGTCATTTCTCTGAGGACACAGAAGTGCCTATTTTAGTTTTTGGTTAATTTCATGAAGCTGTTGCACAGATTTGTTTCGTGGATTTGTGACATATACTGTATAGAACATCTGGACTAAAGTGAGTATGGATTCCTATTCTCCACAGGTGGTGGTGGCTACAGCCATCTCGGGCCCGCTGCATCTTCCTGAGATCTATCACATGGACATAGTGGGAGAAATTCCTTTAGGGTAAAGCATACATAACCATACTTTATAGGGCTGCACAACATATCTGTTTTTTATCATCATCATGTTATCAACTGGACCAAACACATTGCGAAAGGCTGTGACAGATCGCAAAAACCACACAACGGATTTGTTTTGTGTTAGTTCATATATCAGTAGAAAGCTGCTCTGTATAATATGACTGCCATTCATTTTTTAGTGGTGCCTTTTAAAATACAATTCAATTAGTTCAATATTAGAATGCTTTCATTTGTTTTAGATTCAACAAGCAGTTTTTTTGTATTTCAGCAGAACAATGAAAGGAGCATAACCAAGTACACTTTACTATCTGCTTTGTTAAGTAATAACATCATTGTTATTGCATATTTCCCTCATTTTGTGCAGCCCTAATGCCCTAATCAATAGTAGTTTCATTAATTCAAATTACTCATGCAATTTAGATTTTCTTCTTGTCTCTCTTTTCCAGATTCCCAGCACCCATCCTGCCAACAGTGAATCAGTGGGAAGACATGTTTAGCACAGCTTTCTCCCTGGCCATCGTGGGGTACGTCATTAACCTGGCAATGGGCAGGACACTAGCAGCTAAGCATGGCTACGACGTGGATCCCAACCAGGTAACAGCATGTCTTTTCCTAGTTTGAAATATGCATTTTATTCAATTTTGTAAATACAACAATCATGTTCTTGCGCAGGAAATGTTGGCTCTTGGCTGCAGCAATTTCCTGGGGTCCTTCTTTAAGATCCATGTGATCTGCTGTGCCCTGTCGGTAACCCTGGCGGTGGACAACGCTGGTGGAACATCCCAGGTGAGTGCTGCATTACAGCTCCCACGTACTGTAACTGTAATTGAGCTCAAGTGGTGTGTGTCATTCATCAAAGGCAGGGTTGGTAATGCTGAAATTACCATCTCCTCGGGGCTCCTTCTAACCCCCCGCCCCCCGCCCCCCGCCCCCCACTGCAGATGACGGCTCTTTTTTGATCCTTTTTCAGAGCCCATAAGTTATTTTTTTTGCTGTCGGAATGTAAAGACCATTTCTAACAATATAAAAAATTGGTTATTGAAAATAGTTATCAACCCTGCCTTTGAAGTGCAATTTCATAAAATGATATGTAGTATGGACAACAAGAAAAGAAAAATCTTCAAGAAGAATTCTGGTCGATTCCAACACGTAGCTCTGTTGTTTGTAAATGTGGAGTGCTGTCAGTAGAGAGAAAAACTAAACCAATCTGTGCTGCCTACACCAAGTTATCCTTCTGCTAGCGTTAGCACCCAACAGGCTTGAACAGGGCAAGTTTTAAAGGTGTTTTTCGCTTCTAAACATGTTTAAAATGTCATTAAAAGTGCCTTCCAATGCACAGTGATTCCTTCTGAGGGAACACAGTGAATCTGACTGCTGTAGGTGTGGAAGAAATGTATGAAAGTTGTGTTAATTCAGTTGTGTTTAGTTTCTGTGTTGAGGAGGCAGTTAGAGAGCTTAGGGACCGTCCACATACTACAACGCGGAAAAGCGATAAAACTAAAATAGGTAGGCTATCTATTGAATGATTAAATAAGGTAGTGTCTCCAAACTTACATCAATTATAACTTGTCTCTTGATAGTTGGACTATAGCACTTACGTTAAAAAATAAGCATATGCTTATTTTAGAAAATATGTTTTTATCTCTTTTCTGTGTTGTAGTTTGTAGACGGTCCCTAAGCTCTCTAATTGCCTCCTCAACACAGGAACTAAACACAGCTGAATTAACACAACTTTCATACATTTCTTTCACATCCTTAGCAGTCAGATTCACTGTGTTCCCTCAGAAGGAATCACCGCACATGTGTAGGCACTTTTAATGACATTTTGAACCAGTTTAGAGGCTAAAAACACATTTAAAAACCTGCCCTGTTTGAGCCTGTTGGGTGTTAACTCTATCAGGAGGATAACTCGGTGTAGGCAGCACCAATTGGTTTCATTTTTCTCTCTACTGACAGCGCTACACATTTTCAAACAACAGAGCTACGTATTGGAATTGACTGGATTTCTCCTTTAAATTGCTAACTACTGCACCTCTGTTGCTGCCCTCTAATAGTTTGCCAGTCTATGTGTGATGCTGGTTGTCATGGTTACCATGCTGGCATTGGGAACTTTCCTGAAACCACTTCCAAAAGTAGGTGGACATTGGACTAATACTTGAAAAAGTAGACAAAAAGTTGAAGTAGCGGTAATAGAAAAACCTCGGCATGATCCGTGACCTATGTAATCTTGGTTTCCCCAGTCAGTGCTTGGGGCCTTGATTGCAGTCAACTTGAAGAACACGCTCCTACAGCTCTCTGATCCTTATTACTTATGGAAGAAGAGCAAATTGGACTGTGTAAGTCAAAGCCTTGTCTGCACGATTGCAGCACAATGTGACGTATGTTTTTCCTCTGTATATTTTATCTTATTCTATTGTTCTTTCTCTTCCAGTGTGTGTGGGTTGTGTCATTCTTGGCCACATTCTTTCTCAGCTTGCCTTATGGAGTCGCTATCGGAGTGGGCTTTTCCATCCTCGTAGTGATATTCAAGACACAGTTGTGAGTAAACGCTCTATATTTTTGAAGCAAAATTAAGAAAAGAAGTTGCAACAAAGTGTACATGTTTCTTAATGTGTTCCTCGTAGTCGCAATGGTTCGGCAATGGTTCAAATCATGGATACGGATATCTACAAAAACCCAAAGGTGTACAGTAAGGTATGAAAAAGATGTACTTGTGTTTATTTTAGTTTTACACAAAATGCAAGAGGAATTGCGTCTCATTTATTTGTCTCAACTCCACAGGTCGTGTCAATAGCAGGTGTGAAAATAGTGAACTATTGCTCACCACTCTATTTTGCAAATGCTGAAATATTTCGCCAGAGAGTCATCAAAAAGGTACAGTGAAAAAATGGCCTCTTTTGCTGTCATTTAAGGTTAGTATGTGGCATATGGGAGTTTATGTAGGCATGTTTGTGTCTAGACCGGACTGGACCCTGGTAAAGTTATCCTGGCCAGACGGAAGTTCTTAGAAAAAGAACAGAAACAAAAAAGAAAAGAAGAGAAGAAGGAGAATGAGACAAGAAGGCGGAAACCCAGCTCTTTGGCGACCATGAAGACCCAGGTGGGATGACACGTTTGTGTTTGACCTAGAAGCTCACAGCCAGAAACACAAAGCTTTTTATGATTCTACTGTCATGATTTCCCATTAAGTTAAACATGACACAGAAAAATACAACCTGTGATCTTTTCTGTGCACTTGACTCTTATGCATTTCCTTTGAATCTAGACCATATCTCAGCTTGAACTGCAAAATGACTTTGATATGAATGATGGCAGTGCCAGCAAACCTGAATCTCCCGTCAGCTATGTCAACTTCCACTGTAGTGACATTGAGCCGGGCGAGCAGGCGTCTGAGCAAGAGCCACCCAGCCCCACACTGGTGTCCCAGCCTATGCCCTTCCACACCCTCATCCTCGACTTGGCAGGGGTCTGCTTCATAGACCTAATGGGCATCAAAGTATTGATTAAGGTATAAGTGTGTTTGCAAAACTACAGTATCTTTAATCTCAAAACTAATAATTATATATGCATTCAATGGATAGTATGGCACCCCTAAAAGGTTTATTAAGAAGCTTTTTTTCAGGGTTCATCCAAAAGAACCTCACATGGAAAGGCTCTTTTAGATCACTGACAAGTTTTCTATTTAATTAAATGATAATAGTAACAACCAGGGGCGTAGCATAAAATTCTGGGCCCTGTATAAAGGTATTCTCTATATGGGCCCCTTCCCGCATCCACAGCTATTCATTCTAGTATCTTTTTGGGTCCTCCTCACATGAGGGCGCTGGGTACTCAGTCCCCTTTTTCCCCCAGTCCATTGCCCCTGGTAACTCGAAGGGCACTCGGAGAGTGCAGAACTCCGCCAAGGCCACACCATATCTCGCAATGTTAAAACAAGTGTTTGTGTATCCACTCTATGATTTGGATCTGCTCCAAAGTATATTGGCCCATGCTACACTCATCCATCAAGTTTCATACAAATCAAGCCACTAGTTATTTTCCGTAATGCTGCTGACCAACCAACTAAACTGTGAGAATAACCCTGAAGTTCCTTACTGAACATTTTCATGAGAGTGTTTAAGTATGGAAGTATTTCAATCCGAGTTCTTTACTTCCCTCACAGATGAACTCAAGCTACACAATGCTGGGCATTAAGCTGTACTTGGCTAATGTTCAAGGTAAGATCTTAAGTGCATTTCACACTTGTTGGCTAAAATGAACAGTTGGCATGGATACGTAGACCTAGTCATTCCTTCAACATTGAGTCCATAAAGTAGAAAGAGATTACAATTGTAAGTCAGAGATTTAATTTCTAAACACTCGTCATAGGACACATGGACTTTCCATTTCCTTGAGAGATAAAGATATAATGGTGATCCACAGTAACTGTAATTAGTCGGTATTGATAACCTTTAAAGGGATACTTTGCTACCAGCTTTGTGTCATAACAATGTGGGTAGTAATGTGGAAATGAACTATGGTATACTTCCCTCCATCCTGCCAGTGCCCAGATCTCCGTGCTCATCTCCCAGCCCAAAGACATCATTTTGCAGATTTTCGCTCAAACTAAATATTGTACTTTTACATACAGACACAAAGAGTATAGAAGCGGCTCGAGAGAGATGCCATATTCTCTTTCTCTGTTTTGTTTTCTGTGACTTGATCTCATAACGTCACCCACCTGTGGGAGTGTTTATTGTTCTGGTGAGGTACAGTGCACTCTAGTAGTTGTAGGTCTTCTGCTTTTTGAGCGATACCACAGCCCCTTTTCTTTCTTTTTTTTTACTTTAGCCATGTAGCACCAATTTAAAAAATATGTTTGCTCCATTCTAGTGCATAGACAGCCCAGTTTTATGAAAAGACCCTCTTTTCTACTTTAAGCATGACACTTTTTTTGGCCAGTGTAGCCCTTTCATTTCTCTTTACACAGCACATGAAGGTACTTGTGTGATGTGTGTTGTCTTGTGGCCTGCAGCCCCGGTGTATGAAGAACTGGAGGTTGGAGGAGCTTTTGATGGCGGCAATATTGCCCGCAGTAATCTCTTCCTTTCTGTCCACGATGCCGTTGTGTTTGCTCAGCAGACCACTGGAGAGAGACGAGTCTCCCCAAAGGTAGCCCCCCCCCCCCCCCCCCGCTGTACAAAATAACCTTATCATACAAATCCTTGTCATAGCATCACATACAAACACCCGCTGTTCAAGGGTTTTAAAGTTAGTGGCATAAGGAGAGATTTTATTTTCTAAGTACCAAATTCCTCTTTTAGCACGGCTTTTGTCAGCTTATCTGGTTCAACAAGGGTAAACAGTAATATCACACAGGTTTTTGTGACACATTTAGTGCCACAGCAAACAGAGTTGTAAGTTAGACCAAGGTCATGCTGCATATTGTAGCTGTGTGCCTGATTTCCGCTTCACTTTACCACCTGATAAGCATAGGCAACATTTGAAGCATCTGACTGGACTGCTTTGTCTTCAGCAGGATTTTAACACTTTAATAATAATACTCTTATTTATAGAGCACTTTTCAAAATCCACGTTGCAAAGTGCTTCACAAAACAGAAAAAAATGAACCAGAACAGTCATAAAATACATCAGGTTGACAAAAACTAAACCCAAATCCGAAAGGATTAAGGGTCAGGCATTGAGTAATGAAAGTCGCCCAGCGGAGCTAACTGGTCGTATCTTGCCAGTCAAAAAGAATTGATCTCCAAATGCAAATGAGGAAATATCATTCTTATATGAGTCTCCTTTTTCACCTACAAGGTCAATATTGTTTTCCACTAATGACAAAACAACAAATTATCCGTGCATTTATATGGCACTAAGCTTTCAATCTGACTACTCATGTGCTTTAAATACAGATATTTATACTATAATCTTTCCCAACTGTATGTATCTAGTGTCTAGATGTTTATATTTTTCAGGTTTTTTTTAGACGCTATATATTTATATTTATCACTCTACATGCTCTGCACCACCCTATTTAAAAAGCATTTGAGCATTTATTTATTTTAATTCAAAAAATAACCCACTTTTCAAAGGCGTTTCTAATTGTTATGTGCTGTGTTCTTTTACTTTGAAACTTTGACAATTTTGTACGACAGTGTACTGGGTATGACAATAACAAGTTGAACATTATGGAGCGTTCCTCTTTACTACTCTCCTGTAGATGCACTTTAGGGGTATCAGCTCTTTTGTCTGACAAATGGCGATATTGCTTAGAACAAGCTAAGTGGTCTTTCAAACCGTTTTTATTGTAAACCCGTGAACACAAACAATGTCTCAATGCTCAAGTTCATGTGTAATCCCGGTCATACAAAGTTTCATGCTGTGTCGAGCCTTCTTAGTGTTTCAAAAATAGTGATTTTGATGTTATTATAGAAGTGTCCCTAGCACTCCCATTCGATAGGCCATTTGACCCAAAACAAAAACACGGTAAATCTTAAAAGTGGCGCTTCCATCATAATTATGCTTTTAAACAAAGGTTTGACTCGGTACATTCACGAAAAGACCCTAGGTTGCATTTTGGCGAGAGTTACGCTTTAAAGGCGGATGTGCACAGATCACTACAAGTTGTAAACAGTAATGTAACCCTTGAGTGTGTGATAACTTTCTAGATCACTTTAGAGTTATTTTAGCTAAAGCTTGTCTATATGTATTCTACAACTGACATTATTGCTTAGGGAACAAAGCAATGTTGTTTTAATGACTTTAAATGTGTACATTCACTTTGTTGGCTGCAGGCAGAGAGAGCACGACAGGAACTTGCCTTTAACATTAATGAGAAGACGGATCTGGAGCAGGTATGCACCAGCTCGCCCATGCAAAAGCATACAAGCATGATACAAAATGACAAACTGGCCTACTTCACCATGAAACCATTACTCTATATCTAAGAGTAGTTTTACTTTTACAGGAAATGTTTTGAGCACTGATCGCTGCAGTGAAGACGTGCGGGAGAAACATGCCGAAGATACTAACCGTCAACTTTCAATGTCACTGTAATTTATGGAAATGTATTTTTTGCCAAATATTTTCTGTGTTTCATCTCATATTTCTTTTTCTGGCTATACGTTATCTAAATAAAATGTTGAACTTTGTGGATGGGCACAGTAATCAGTACTTGACTCCACTGACAGGGGGTGGTGCATACCAGCACAAGTGAGGGCTGAGCAGATAATGAGGGGAGCTCTGAGGCTCAGTCCGCCCACCTCTCACTGTAACTGTGGAGGGGAACATGCTGACTGTGCAGTCCTACTGAAGTGCTCCTGTAATTAACTGAGTGTGCACGGCCACAGCTGTGTGCTCACAGCCAGCTGAGCAGTCTGGCCAAGTCCCTGTGGAGGCGAGACACTGAGAAAGGCTAAACACAAATGAAAAGAGAATCACGTACTGTAACATCAGCACTTCCATCACTTTGTTGTCTCGCAAACTCAATTTAAGGACCACAGTCTCCATCATTTTCCATCAGGCAGAAAAAAGTACAGACCACCAAAATAACTTTTAGTTGTTACTAGTTGCATTGGTAGAGTGACAAAGAGAAAACATGTGGGCCACCTGTGTTTGTGTAGCAGGTACTTAAAGGCATGGGGTGTCTGGCCTTGCAGCAGGATGACAGTGGTGTTGGTATGCTTGTGATGCTTGAATGGATTTATGAAGCTATTAAGCTTAGATATCCTTAGGTATTGTGGCACACATCTGCTCCTCTGCAGCAAATTGGCACCACAAGTGATTACAAGGTTTCTATGGCCATCAGTTTGTGTGTGGTGTGTGGTGTGTGTGTGTGTGTGTGTGTGGTTGTGTGTGTGTGTGTGTGTGTGTGTGTGTGGTGTGTGTGTGTGTGTGTGTGTGTGTGTGGTGGGGCTTGTTTGTGTGGGAGAACTTGCAGCTGGCTGAATAATTAGTTTGAGCCATTAAGATACTCTTGACTGTTTCTTCACATATTACATCCCGGTTATACATAAACATGAGCTATGTCCCAATTGTATACAACATACTAATTCTAAGCAGGTGTTGAGCATGTCATGTGGACAAATTACAAAGTTAAATACACAAAACAGTCACTATGCATACTACACGTGCATGGTTTTTGAGTGTCTTGTTGTCACACACAAGAAATGGTTGAAGAGTTGCTCATAGCTTCAAAATATAGTAGGACAGCTACAGACGAAGTTGAAAAACTATTTTTTTTCACGTTTTTCTTTGTCACCAATATTGCAGTATTGCAATATTGCACACATGTTCAGGCACACGTATTGTTTCATTTCCCTGACAACTAGCTGCAAATACAGCATACCAAGACAATTAGCAATGCAGTAGACTGTTGTACAGTGGTTCTCACACTTTTTTAAAAAAAATTAACTTCTTTTTGAAATATTTTCTTAGCTAAAAATACATTCGTTAGTATAGCATAATTATTTTAAGAATTGTGCATGAAGAGAAATCTCAAGTACCACCAACAATCTAGAATACCCCCCCCCCCCCACTTATCACCTATCAGTGGAGGGCTGCCCTTCGGTACTGCTCGGCCTTTTTATCTCTACCTGCCCTCATTACTTTTAAAGTTGTAGTGTACTGCCTTTCTTCTTTTTTTCGTTTGTCTAAATTTACTATACGCCTTTTAATTTGACCTTCTTGATATTGTGCCATATAATTGGCCCTTATCAGGCTTCTACCTAAATCCTGTTTCAAATGAAATATACTGTTATAATGGGCTAGCTTCTCAATCCCTGTAATTGCAAGTTCACATAAAAAATCATTTTACACCCCTTGCACATTCATTGATGGTTTAATTAACTAGGTCCCTTTTAGATATTTGAGACGGAGAGATTTATGTATTTAATTTGTTTACACGCCCAGTGGTTTCATACTATTGAGACTAATTGCACGGTGTTAGAGGCTATCGCCTCGTTGAGGCAGGGGACCTTGTCATCTAGCGCTCGCCTGCTTTTATGAAGCGCTGTCCCTGAGAAAATATTCAGCTCTGACCTTTCAGAATCAAGATTTAAATTTGGAACGCTTTAATAAAGAGCCAGCGAAGCCAAATTGTATTAAAAGATTGTTGCTTAAATGGGCGGTGGGCCTGTAAGAGAGAGGATGACAACAAAAACCATTTCTGGAAATTAAAAAAAAAGGGCTGTTTGACAGTGATCAAGCGATAGCAGTTGGTGCTTTGCATATGCATTTTGTAGACCTATGTTTGGGGATCTATTTTGATTAATTAACAAACCAGTTTGCAGCCGGGCAATCATAAATCTTGATTGTGCAACGTCAGCAAATTGTCTTTGGACAGGGTTTGTTTACAAAGTTGCTGAGGGCAAATCTGACCACTGATAGCTGATCTTAATTAATGTTGCGCATTGTCTCATTCCAGTAGTTCAACAGCAATTAAATGCACCAACAATGGAACGTTCTCATGTGATTAATTAAGGCATAAAATTATCGAGTCTGCGCCTCTGACTGGAGGATGGTTAATTATTTATAGTTAAATTAAGTCACAGCCCCATGTCTGATGGAAAGTACTGCTCAACCCGCTTGCCATTTTTGTATTTCTCTTTTGCATTTTGTAAATGTAATGACTTCTTTCATTTCACGGTAACATTATCGCATTTAAAGTAATCACACGTGTTAAATTATTTCATAAGACCTTGACCTTTATGGCGCGATAAAAACTACCAACAGAGAAATTGAAATTGAGGTGGCAGAGAAGCTCAAAGATGTATTTCTTTTTCATTATGTTTTTAACATGTTTGTTTTTAAGGGTAAAAGGGAGTCAAGGAATTAATTTAAATTTCATAAACATAGCATAATAAACCAAAGCAAGAAGATAAAGCTTCGGAAGGATGAACACATTTGACCTTCCTTCTGAACGTGGCACCGATACAAAGCTAGATGTGCAGATGTGACTGTAATCACTGAGGTGTTTTATCGTCTCATCGGTACTGTTTGCTCTCCTGTCTCATGAGATAAAAACGGCGGTGCGATGACTACAGATACTAGCTCCCTACTGAACTGTTCACAATCAGCGGAGAAATTAGACAAGACAATGCAAAACAACGCAACGCTGAGGGAAGTCCCAGCCACATGATGCTTTGCAACATGCCATCAGAGTTGTGAGTGTTATTACTCAATCATAATTTAAAACCTTGTGCACAATTACTTCATTAAATTTGAGAATCTTGCAGGATAAACTCCAAGAAGGACAAAAAAGAGGGAGAAGCTTTGATGTCCAATGGTGAATCGTATTTTATTGTATATTTATGTATTGAATGTTCATTTCAAGGCTGTTGCTTGGCGTTTTCTCCCAAGTCTTTAATCTATTGACAATATCTTCGTTGCCATTGACAGGATGTCCATATAGCTGTGAATATATGGTCTTATACAGAGCACCTCCTTTATGACAACATGTTTGTGTAAGAAACAGACAGGGTTGTTTAAAGGTCCCATGACATAGTGGATGCTTTAATATAGACCTTGGTGGTCCACTAATACTGTGTCTGAAGTCTCTTTTATATAGACCTTAGTGGTCCCCTAATACTGTGTCTGAAATCTCTTTTATATAGATCTTAGTGGTCCCCTAATACTGTATCTGAAGTCTCTTTTATATAGACCTTAGTGGTCTCCTAATACTGTATCTGAAGTCTCTTTTATATAGACCTTAGTGGTCCCCTAATACTGTATCTGAAGTCTCTTTTATATAGACCTTAGTGGTCCCCTAATACTGTATCTGAAGTCTCTTTTATATAGACCTTAGTGGTCCCCTAATACTGTATCTGAAGTCCCTTTTATATAGACCATAGTGGTCCCCTAATACTGTATCTGAAGTCTCTTTTATCTAGACCTTAGTGGTCCCCTAATACTGTATCTGAAGTCTCTTTTATATAGACCTTAGTGGTCCCCTAATACTGTATCTGAAGTCCCTTTTATATAGACCTTAGTGGTCCCCTAATACTGTATCTGAAGTCTCTTTCTCAAAATTCAACCTTGGTGCAGAATTACAGCCACTAGAGCCAGTCCCACAATGAGCTTTCCTTAGTATGTGCCATTTCTGAGCCTGTAGCTTTTGAGAGGGGGGGGGGGGGTGACAAGGGTGTGGCCTTGACCAACTGCCACTAAGCTCGTTTAAAAGCCATAATGTCTCTCTGTCATGGGTGGGCCAAATTCTCTGGACGGGCAAAGCAGAGAAAGGGGAGATAACCTTGCCCCTTATGACCTCATAAGGAACAAGATTCCAGATCTGCCCATCTGAGCTTTCATTTTCTCAAAGGCAGAGCAGGATACCCAGGGCTCCGTTTACACCTATCTCCCTTTCTAGCCACTGGGGGACCATAGGCAGGCTGGGGGAACTCATATTAATGTTAAAAAACCTCATAAAGTGAAATTTTCATTCCATGGGACCTTTAAAGAGATGATTAGACTCATGCACAGTAAGAGTAATGGACTGCTTGGAACATCTACAAGAGCCATCCGTTTCACTTCACTTCTTGACATACTATAAAATGTCTGGCTTGAAGAATTAAACTGTGAGGAGCGTGGCTCAGCAGACACATGAATCAGTCTTTAGAGACAAAGACCAGCCGTGTCTGAGTATCTACAAATGTCTGCCATTAGTGAAATTGCCCATTGCTTCAACTGCTTAAATACATTAGAGTCGTTGACACAAACATTAAGTTAGCTTTAAACTGAGCTCTTCATGAAAGCGCCTCATACAGTTCTCCATGTGATCCTCATTCATTTCAAAACACAAAGCTCACACACTGAAATTTGGTGGGTTGGGTAGTGTTTTTCACTAAAACTGTGGTTCAGACCAGTCTGATTTGCTCTCGCGTTGTCCCATGGGAAGCTCCGTCTGCAGAGGAAACCCACCTGTCTGAAGCTCAGAGGAGACATCTCTGTCTTTATCAGAGTAAACAGACACACCAGGCAGCCATTATCCAAAACCCTTTGCTGGTGATTTATGTAGTCTTAAAGGAATACTCCACTATTTGTTGAAATAGAGCTTATCACGGTCTCCCCTGGCTGTAGATAGATAGATTTTTTGCCCAGTGCATGCATTGTTTTAGTGCGTGATGTCTGTGCCCATGTAGTGGTGCTTCCACCAAATATAGACCCAAGTCAATATCTGCCTAGGAAATGTCTAGTCTTAATCTGCATTGCTATTTGTACTTGTTGTGAATACGCAGGCCACAAGAAGTAATTAGGTTGTTGATGTTTTTTTGTTGGCTCACTTTTCAACATGCTAACCGGCAACACAGGATTCTATTCACCACGCTAAGCTAACTAGCGGCGGCGCTGCTGGCGTTGCACCGGACTAAAACAATGCATGCGCTGAGACTGAAATGCGTTGGCCCAGCTATCTACAGCTAGGGGAGACCGTGATAAGCTCTATTTCAACAAACGGTGGTGTATTACTTTCAATTTGAGCCAAATTAAATTGAATGTCGATTATCACAAAGCCTTCAAGCCTAGTCTGTTGAACAGGGTGCTGTGATATTAAACAATGGGTCAGCAGATATTAGCAAACAGGAGATTGATGAGTTTCTAATTACCTGTTTCGGTAACACTTTATAATAACCATCCCTAGGACATGTTGCAGCGTTCACTTCCCAACCAATTGTGCAATTTGCTTGTTGGCAATAAACATTTAAACTGTTATCCATTGTATTTGATGTTGTTGGGTATCAAACAACGGAATACAATACAAAAAGTAGGTAGTATTTTACAGCTGTTTGCAATGATTCTCCTTTCCCCCACAATGCATTGCATTTCTTTGGGAGATGACAGATCAAAGAGAGACAAGGAAGAGTGTCCAGCAGTAGATAGATAAATACGTACATACTGTGGATATACATATAGATACCCTAGATATGAGGCACGTCACATCTGCTGTATCTGCTGGGTGAGTTCCTCAACCAGCGACTAAAATGCACTCACTTCCCTTAACCCGAACTCTCCACCGCAGTTTCCATATGACGACACCACCCGCACAAGCACCTGGCAAACACAGCCACGCATTTTCACTGGACATAAACACTAGGCAAATGTGTTGTTACTACCATGAAAACGTGGGATATCTAATCGGAAATGTGTTTTCAACGTCGGGGGAAATTTTTAATTAATGATTATCTGGGGGGGTGGGGTGGGGGGGGATTTCACAGGTGGGACTGGCAGGTTAGCCCTTAGCTAGCATGATGCCTTTTATTTCTAGATTTAGATGGATAGATAAGTTTACTGGTACTTATCTGAACTAACGACATGATCGCTGTCACTAGATGTAAAGAAAACATTGACATTCACTGACCATAAAAAAACATGTTGTTGTTGTATGCACTGCGGTTCGTAGACTAGCTCCAGCGCTCGTTGCTGCGTTGCTAAATGATAGCAACTCCCCAGGACACTTCACCCCTCATTGTCCGTGGAACATACATTTATTTGGCTTCGGCGGCCATCAGTTCTTGGCAATTCCCCATTCTCCCAGGTTTGAAATGATCCGGCTGCGGGCCATCCGATATGTTATTAGTAGTTCTTGCCGCCTCTTCCTCATCCCAGTCGCCAAAATTTTAGTGCTAGGCTGAGGCTAGTCTCCTCCACGTCTCCCCAAAATTACATCATCACAGAATTGCGTTTAAACAAAACCCAGCTAATACAAAAAACTGGCCTTTAACACCAGTTGGAGACATTTTTAATATATGATATACATATCTTGAGTGATTTATGTACCCTTAATCGAAAATGGTGGTTAACCAGCAAAATGGCCTTTAAGTGAATGGTCATGTGACTGTTCAGACAGTGCAGTGATAATGAGTGAAGTTATTAGTAATGCCGTAAGTTGAACAGTTTATTGTTGCACACACAACATTTGATTTATTATGTTAAGTATGATTACCAAATCATGTGGAAACCTTTAGCACATTGTTTGTAGACTGTCAATTGTAAAGGATCTATAAACATGATCTAGATAGCTACTATCAGTGCTCAAATAGTCATCTATTTTATAGATTGCTTAAAAAGATATAATAAGCCGGATTGGCTCAAGTGTTAGAGCAGGCAAACATATACATAGAAGTTTATCCCTCGACGAGGAGGTCCAGGGTTCGATTGACTATTTCCTGCATGTCTTCCCCCCCCCTCCCCTTTTTCACCTAGCTGTCCTGTCCAATAAAGGCAGAAAAGCCCCAAAATGATATCTTAAAAAAAAGATTTAATGTGATCAAATCAATGTATGTTGATGCTTTATAAACCATTTCTTTATCTTTAACTAATTGTTATAACTTGCAACTTTACAATGACATCCACATAATGTTTACAGACACTGTACAGAGTGTTTAATAATCATTAAATGAATGAACAAATGATTGTACATGACACTAAACTAATGATAAAATGACATGAAATTTTGCTGCTCTTATTTTCCTCATTGTATATGTCTTCTTATTTTTACTTTTTATATTGTTTACTTGAATGTTATGTTTGTCTGTGGACCTAATTGGTAAAATATGTCTTGTCTTCACCGTGGGATAGAGGGAAACGTAATTCCAATCTCTTTGTATGTCCTGACATGTGAAGAAATTGACAATAAAGCAGACTTTGACTTTGACTTTGACTTTGAATGATAATTAGTAAACCTTCTAAAGCATAATTTAATTGCTTATCAAGAGTAAAGTTACTGTTAACTAAAGTTTAAATAACTCTAAATTTGTCACTTACTAATGATAGTTATTATAAAGTGTTGGGTGGTTGCTTTGGGTTTTTTTTCTCCTTCTTTGTTTTTTTGGTCCTGTCTTGTCTCTTTGTGTTTGTCTTAGTTTCCTCCCGGGTCTTGTGTGGTAGTCTCTGTCTTGTGTTCCCCGGTGAGTGTCTGTACGTTCTGTTTCCTGTTTTGTTTTGATAGTATGGTTTCCTGTTTGGTCTAGTCTTGCCTGGTTTTGCTTTTTGCCTGTCTGGTTGTCTTGCCCCGCCCTAATGTGATTCACCTGACGTATCACCTGTTCCTCGTTACCTCTCTTGTATTTAACCTCTGTGTTCCCTTTGTCTTTTGTCAGATCGTTCTTGTATCTTGGTGCCTTGCTCCCTTCATCCGTGTGCTTCCTTGTTACCCTGTTTTTGTATTGCCTCCACCCCTGAACTTGATTTTGGGACTTTGTTCTCTATGGAAATAAAGCCTTGTAAAGTTCTCTCCTGCCTGCCTGCCTTCCCTTCTCTGCTTTTGGGTCCTCCCTCATCCCTCGTAACAGTTATCACTGTTTCTATTTTAGATTAGATTATATTAAATTCAACTTTATTGTTGTTGTGCAGAGTGCAAGTACAAGGACAACGAAATGCAGTTTGTGTCTAACCAGAAGTGCAAAAAAGCAGAAAAGTGCAATGTGATACACAAAGTATAAACAGGTGGTGAAACGGCAGGACAAGAAATATATTGCAGTTATAAGAGCAGAATAACCATGGCTATGTAATATGAACAATATGTACAGATATGTGCATTGTAGTAACAGTGACATTATAATAGAATAATACAGGTACACGCAGTGTATTAGCAGATTATATAAGAAAAAATAGAATTAATATGGATATTCTGTTTGAACCATATAGGCAGAAATGTACAGTGTGTTAGCATTATAAGAGTTGTAAGAATAAGTGTATGTGCAGGATGAATATTATGAAGAGCAGTGTTTTAAAGTTTTTGGGTTTATGTAGACATATAGGAAATGCTTTAAGCTTCACCACAATGTGTAATATGCCATGCAGTAACACTCAGTCATCCCTTTTTGTTTTTCACTTGAAGAGGGAAATTTGCAATTGAAATGTCTTTTTTGTTGCACATCTACATGCACGCAAGTATCCAAGATATTACACACAGCTTTGGCCTTCCCATTATTGTGACAAGAGCACTGCTTGGTGATTCAGTGGGCCTTGCTCTCTAAAAAACAGCTGTCTAACTGCATCCCATTATGGCCATCCACTCCTCTCTCTCTCTCTCTTGCATTTGACAAATCTCCACAGCTGCTCTCAGAGGGAAAGCAATAAAAACTATAATATCCAGTATACATCACTTTGGAAAGAAATTGTAGTTATTTGTGTAAAAGCACAAAATGTTACTCACTAAACACACTTGCCAGCCACTTTATAAGGTACACTTTGCAAGCATCGATTCAATAAGGTTCTCAAAACATATTGGGTCCATATTGACGTGGTCTCACATTGCCAGACCTACCTACAACAGAACTCAATCACAACAAGCACCACCACCACCACCCAGCCCCATGCACAAACCCCGGTCGGCTCCTCCACAGTCATTGCACAAAAACGCTCTGGGTTTGCATTTCTTTAAACCAATCACAATCACCTTGGGTGGCGCTAAGCTCTGGACGCACAACGGTGGCTCTGCAAAATAGTCTCTGGAAAGAACTTGTTTTGGTGGAACGTTTGCACCCTACAAAAGAAAATGCCACCTGCAATATTAAATTAATCTAACTGTTCACACATTACAGTGACGTGAGCTATTTAAATCAGCTGACACATGGTTAAACCTCATTAGCTCTTACCGTTGCATTGCTGTGTGTACTTTCTCCACAGCAGTCCCACCAATCGGTCCCAAAACCTCCCAGTTAGAGAGGACATGCCCTAAACATATTCGTTGTAAATCTTTGCCATCATTTCCCAAAAATACCAAGCAGGCCTGTCTTGATGCACGATCCAAATTTTCTTCTAAAGACGCCATTTTCAGCGTGTAACTTCCTAGCTCGAAGTTTGAAGTTGTTTCCCAAAGCGAACAGAGTTTGAGAACGGCAACACATAGAGCAGAATGTGAGGGATAAAGCCTGACATCACACACCGGATGTTAGGCTTTATCCTGGATATGTGCTTCCGTTGATCCAGACTGATATTTACATGATTTGTCAGCTGTACATCCATGATGTGATTCTCCCGTTCCACCATACACCCACGGTGCTCTATTAGATTGTGATCTGGTGACTGTGGAGGCCAATTGCAGTGCAGCAAACTCATTGTCATGTTCAGGAAACCAGTTCGACATGATTTATGCATGGCGTGACCGCCACGTGATTGGCTGATGAGATATTTGCATTCAACAATCTGGAGAATCTGAATCCAGAAGGACTTTTACTTTTCACAGTGCCTCACGTTGATACAATACATTCACATTATGTTCTGCTTTCACAGCTAGCAGATTTATTACAACCATTTAAACCTGTTCTTTGGTAGTTATAAAAAAAACAAATTGTTGATTGGCTGCTGTAATGACCTGTCGTGACCACTGGATGGCACTGTGGCTTTATCTGTAAACCCACAGAGCAGCTCTCCTCTGATCAGCAGTTAAAAAAAAACTTTGAAGAAGTCTCAGATTCCCCCAAGGAAACCATGAAAGACAAAGTTGTAAGAGCTGGAGCCGAGACGATTAAAAAAAAAAAAAAAAAAAAAAAGTCTGACTGTAAAAGAGCTGGTGTTGTGATCTTGTTTCCTGTGATCCATATATATTGAGCAAAGGGAGAGTGATGGTGGAGTGGGGACTGCAGCACCTCAGTGGCCCTGTAGATGAATGAAGATGCAAATGGAGGGAGGGGGGCAGTTAAAGCCTTCAGTGACACTAAGCACACCCCAGAGGCCCTGGTGCAGAACGCTCAGCCTCAGCACATCAAGGACACAGCCTCTCTGTCTGAGCGTCCCCGTTGGCACGCATCACATCCCGTCCATCTACATTTTCATCCAGACAAACACTTGACTCCCCATGCTGAGCTGAGCCAATGACAAGAGACAGATGTGCCCTCCTTAGACAATCCAGTTTGATAAGCTGCTGCTCCACCAACTATTAAATAAGCAAAAAGGAACCACCGGAATGAAAAAAGAAGAAAAAAAAAACTATTTTACATGAGAATGAAAAGGCCTGGAAACCGTACCCTTGCACGTTGGCTTCGCCTTGGCTGTAAATGTCAATTTCATGTCAGATTCTTTCTCTATTCATCCATGACGTCTGTGATTGCTTCATCCCTTTGCATGAGAATGGCTTGAAATGAACGTTGGCCTATTCCGGTGCTCATTTTCAGTGCCATGTATGAAATGCATCTTAAAAGGGCTGGGTGGCAGACAATCACATGATCAGGCTCGGCTCTATATAAAATTGTGCACTGTGTGGTATTATGTCTGAAGTTATGCAGTGTGCCTCAACAGGCTCAAGGTGTTTTATAGTTTTCTTTATCCACTAAGAGCAGCTTCCCTGTGGGACCTTGGCTATGCTAAGGAGTGCCATAACCATGATGCAGGCCCCATGTGGCATGTTGTTTCTGTGAGTCATTCATGCATACAGTACTCTGGCTTTCCTCTCCACTGCTTACAGAAACGCAAGTGAGCCTACAGCAGGTGAACCTGTCATAGTCAGCATCTGCGGGATCCTAACAGCCAGCGAGGGGAAAAAAGTGAAGGACAGAGGAAGTTTTGTTGTGAAGAGTTGTGCTGTGTGCCACCTGGGAGGCTTGGTAATGAAGGTGAAACGCAATGTTGTCCTAAAGACACATGGTGAGAACGACAAACTGTTAACGAAATGCCATCACTGTATGTTACCGCTTTCCTTTACAAGCCAAATGTTCAAACATTTAAATCAAGTATGCATTGGTTTATGAGTTACAGTAATAATTAAAAACGAAAAGAAAAAGAGCATGCAGCGTGTGTCAGAATATGTAGGCCATTTTTTAGTTGATAAGCCAAAAACTCATATCCACAATGCCCTTTTGGCCTTTTAGAGCGTTGCTCATGCAGTTGTGTTTGGCACTATGATTTGTTTAAATGTTGATTTATGAACTAATTGTCTGTAATTGCTGCTTAGTGCCACAGCTAATCCGAGCTGTCTGCCTCCTGAATCACATTAGGTCAGATTTGTATAATGAAGTAATTAGTTCAATTACAAAGAAGAAAGTAGGGATAGCGCAAGAAACTGGGAACAAGAAGCTAGAATGTACCCCACGAGCGTGTTCCTCTGTCTAGCTGTTAAGATACTCGGCAGAGTATGTGGAAATAGCCTTGTGAGCAAATGATTTTATTAATTTAACCAAAGTTATTTTGAATCTTGTAATACAGACATTTCTTATGCTGTTCTTTTCCAATGCCTTTTTCTGGACCTCACATATCTAGTGATTTCAGCTTGCTAAGAATCCTCGCTACTTCACACGTTCCCAAAAAAAATACAGCTCTGTGTTTTCTATTTGGCTTCTGTCAGCCGCCAGAAGCTGCCATCACAACCAAGAGTGCTCCATTGTCTGCTAGCATTGTCATTGTTATTAGTCTTTTGGATTGCCTGTGGAGGAATCGGCAGTCTCCGAAGGAAGCAGGCGCCAGGCTGGATAATTAGTTGTTCTTCGATGCCAGACGGGCACATTGCCGTCACTTGGAGGGGAAATAGAGAGTGGCATCACTATCACAGTAACACCGGAACAACCTTTGGTATGAGGGCTGGGTTCCAGCGCATCTGTCACACCACTAGTCATCTACCCACTGGCAAGACAATAATGCCTACCATTCTAGCAAGACACAGCATGGATAATTACTTTATCTGAAACGGCGTTATACTTGTCAAATTTGTCATAATTAGTTGTGGTGTGGTGGAATCGATGTTGAGTTTCTATGTTGGCTCTGCTGGTTGTTGTGGACAAAGATATTGAAATAATTTGGCATTTTATATCTTCCATAAAAAGGACGTCTGTAAAACAAATAGAAAGTCTAGTTTGCCTTGCAAGACCACACGTGTCCAGCAGATGTGCAGGTATTAACACTCATGTTGTTCTCGGGTCAAATTGATCTGCTTTCCCATGTCAATGTTCTTTTTAACTGCCCAATTGTAAATACCCAAAATAACATGATTGATTCCACACAACGCTCTTTGGCAAGTACAAATCTCCACTTTTATTAACTTCTGGGTGTCTTATGAAGTGGTTTTGAAATAGTATTGAGTAAAAGTTGACATATTCCAGTCTGTGATTATCCATCAACATACATGCCTTTAATTTTAGTCTAAATAATTCCTAATTTCTGCTTTTCTAACTTAAACATTAGGTATAATTTCCTATAAATTAGGTTTATTGACCATAAATTCCAAAAATAACTGTAAAACTAAAGTTAATAATAAAGTTAGTGTTACGTAGTGTTGAAAATGTAAAAAAAAAGTGACAAAAGTGTTGAAGAAAGGGACAAAAATGGAAGAAAAAGTTAAAAACATTGATAAAAAGCGTCAACAAAAGTGTTCAATTTCAATTTTGACGGGAAGGCAACACAAGGGTTAAGTTGGGCGTGAAACCAACTTTATTTTCCAAAGCTCCTTAGACCATTTCACCCCCTAAGCTGCTTATGTAGTAGCCTCTGACCTCACAGATACTGCATCTTTCAATATTCTATTTCCAAGCGTGAGCTTGCTGCTGGGGCTCCCGGTGACCCTGTGGGGACAGCTCTGCTGCCTTCTGCGGGAGATGTGTATGATGACGGCAAGTACAGAGACGCCTGCGAGCAAGGTGCCTCCGAAGCCCAGCAGGATGCCATACAAGAGGGGCAGAGCTACATCCGAAGGCCCCTTCTGATACGCAGAAACAGGGGCCCACTCCACGATCAGATCCAGGTCACGCCATGTCAGATCCCTTACTAACACACACACACACACACACACACACACACAGAGGGAGATAGCACAAACAGGACGGATACACTTATCATCTCAAACGGTGGGAGCATTTTTGTTAGGTTTTAGCTTGAACGAAGCACCCGGGAGAAAATGTAAAATATGGACAGGTGATAATTACATTTTTGAATTTTTAGGTGTCCTGGGAAATACTCCTCACATAGTGAGAGTGTTGATGTTGAGAAGTAATGAGTTGGAAGCATGCCCACGGCCACCAAATCTAATCCGGCATCTCATCTAAACACTTAATAGATTCAGGGTTCAGCGGAATATTTTATCATTTGTCATTCAGACAGTCTCCAGAGGGATAACCCAAAAATCTCCTCTTGACATCAATAGCCAAAGATATTGGGGCTTAGACATGTTAACAGACTCAGTTCTCCATCACTAATTCTATTTTATAGTTTGATGTACTAATGTGAGTCTTTCAAGCTTTAGGATGCATTACCTCTTCGCGTTCGTCTTCCGGCCTTCTGTTCTTCTTGCGGTTGGCCCGTTGTGTCTAATTGTACCGGAGGGAAGTTTAAAGAGCTGACATATTTGTGATAGTCTTCAACGTAGCGTTTCAAGCTCAAGGCTTTGTCTTGGTTGATGTTTTTCCCCACTTCTGTAAAAAAAAAAAAAAAACAACACAAGCACAAGGCCAATGTAAAAGTATCTCTATGTCACATCAAATGCTGAAAGTGTATGCATTTCATCCTTTAGAGAGTGAAAAAGTGTGCATGTAAATTTAATTGTTTTCTTTTCCGAACCTAATTAGTTCTGGCAAGAGAACAACGGCTGTCCTTCGGTTCAGAACAAAACAAAATGAACCACTCCAGTTTGTGTGTACAGTATAAGTAGATCTCGTCTGAACTGCAATTGAGTGAACGATAATTGCTGCATTTTGCATCTACACAGTCTTTTTCCATCAAAGCCACCACTGCCCCCTAATGTCTTATAACTCATCTCTTCCAATCCTCTCCTTGTCTCATTTTTTTTTTTACTCCAAAGCTGCTGATGAAAGGAGCAGATGGTTTGTTCTGTGGCTGGTGTCAGCTCCACTGAGTCCTCTGTCAGATCATTTACACCTCCTTCTATCCAACGCCACTCGGCTGTGGAGTTGTGTGCACGCTGGACTGCAACACATGCCAGAGACTGGCAGTCTGCAAAATATGCCACTTTTGAAGTTCCAATTAAAACAAATCTCAAAGTAATGAAGCAATTATGCATGGTTGTTAAAGTCTCGAGGATGCCTTCTTGACCGAAATAAACCAATTTTGAAAATACACCGCCATGTAGCCAAATTAAGGCTTTGTTCCAATTTCTTTTTGTCAAGGGACATGCTGAGACAACACCGTACTGTACATACAAAGTGAACTATTCCTTATGAAACCCATTGCCTTAGTGGCACCACACAGAATTATTCTATTAGATGAAAAGAAATGATTTAGTGGGTTAGGGTTAGGGTTTGTCACATGGGTCACATGGGTTCTTTCTGTCTCCATTTATTTCTCACCAATGGCAATGTCTGTTCTGCCGATGTGCTGCAAGGCGCGAGAAAGCCTGTCGTAGTAGGTCTGCTCCCCGTACTTCAGCATCCAGTCTGTCAGGGCCGTGCGGCACTGAGCCTCACTATCTGGTAAACACAAAACATATGGCCCTCAGACGGGCAGGTCTCTGACAGTCAGCCCGCTGCCAGACACTCCCCAAGCTGAGCAGGACGTGTGAGAAACAGACAGGTCTAAGGGTGGACTTCATTTCTACCTTATTGCAGCCAACAGCGTTCACATTTTGCCCAGTCTATCATAAAACTATACTCACATGTCCATATGCACGTTGAAACATTTATTGGTCACTGTAAAAATTCCGACTGGCTATCATACCTTAGTTGTTCTTTGTAGTTTTATGCCCCCTAAAGTACTTTGTGATTTATGTCTGATACATAAATTTTACTTGCTTACTGGCCCTGAAGAAAGCCCTTCCTGAAGCTATTTCAAAGTTATTATACAAAAATGCATTCTAGAGTTCAGCTGAAGTGAATATGAGGCGTTAGTAGTCTGCAACTTAGTCTTTTTTATTATAAATATGTTTATTGCTTTTAGAAAAAAGTGCTTAGAAAAATGCAATCATACAAAAAACACAACAGCATATCAGAATTTGGTGAAATATGGTTGAAAATTAAGTAACATAATGGGTGTTGTTTCAAAAGGACAAGAAAAGGACATTGAAGAGTGCAAGAAAATGGACAAAAAGAAAGATATATACGGTACACATACCCATGTACATAAATAACATCTGCAGCCTGCCCCTCAAAGAATCTCAGTACAGGTAAAGTTATGATCTTTTATGTAAAACGTTTCATACTTCAAATAAATGTATAAAAAAGTAACATAAGTAATGTTCACCCAGTACATTTTAACTGACCTACTTTTTACTTTTACCTGCTGTAAGTACATTTTTACAACAACTTTACCGGAGTAAAATGTATTTAAAATAACAGTACTTTCTCCATCCCTGGTTATTGTTGCATTATTATCTGGCATTGGTTATAAAAAGGATGCCCCTATGTTAATCAGTGATTGAATCCACCACACAACAAGCATGCTAATTAACCTAAATTAAACACATCTAGGTGAACAACAGGTGCATGCTGGGTCAAGCTAAAACACTGGATTCTAATATGTTCATTGTTGGTCTGCCAAGCTTTGACTTTATTAGCTTTAGAAGACGTTTGTGAGGCCTTTCTACTATTTGTGACACAGCTGTGACTGCAGAGCCTGTTTCAGCTCCACCCTTTTTGAATTTGAGGAGGACAGCAAGGCTAAGTTGAGAGGTTGAACCTAGGGCAGATTGTGAAGGACTTTGCGCACAAAACTCAGACTAATGTTCAGAAAGGTGATGCATTGACCTTTATTACTCACCATACGGAGGAAAAACGTAGCGCTGTGTTTGTTGCATTACACGTTTTTAAAAACTGTGCAAGCTCTCTTTATGCTTTAATGTGGGTGTTTTGGGGATGCTGTAGTTTATATTTAGTCCGTCTCCGCCCTCCTATGTACTTATGCTCAATTTTCATTTCTCTTCAGTAATACATCTGGGTTTGCGGTATAGTGTTGGGTTTTCTCCAGACAAATTTTTGTCAGTCCAATCAGTCAACAGAGGGAGTGGCTGAGAACGATGACGTTGAGGTTGTGTGCTAGTTTGAGTTGTAGTTCCGTAATGGCGGAGGAGAAAGGTACGAGCCAGTGGGTCAGTTGTGGTAACGCTGCCAAATATCCAGAAGTTAAATCATGAGCAAGAACAAACTTTGCTGAGTTGTGTTGGTGGCCGGGATGTTGTGGCCCTCCTCCCCACGGGGTTCGAGAAAAGTTTGATTTTCCTCCGTTAGTGGTGAAGGAGTTGGCTGAGGCTAACGCTACCAATGCTAATGCATGACAAATGTCATGACCAAACGTTAGTGATTGGTTATGTCTGGTAGGACCAGGCTAATGTACCAGAGTCTGGTAGGACCAGGCTAATGGACCAGATTCTGGTAGGACCAGGTTAATGGACCAGAGTCTGTCAGGACCAGGCTAATGGACCAGAGCCTATTAGGACCAGGCTAATGTACCAGAGTCTGGTAGGACTAGGCTAATGGACCAGAGTCTATTAGGACTAGGCTAATGTACCAGAGTCTGGTAGGACTAGGCTAATGGACCAGATTCTGGTAGGACCAGACTAATGTACCAGAGTCTGGTAGGACCAGGCTAATGGACCAGAGTCTGGTAGGACCAGGCTAATGTACCAGAGTCTGGTAGGACCAGACTAATGGACCAGTGTCTGGTAGGACTAGGCTAATGAACCAGAGTCTGGTAGGACCAGACTAATGTACCAGAGTCTGGTAGGACCAGACTAATGGACCAGAGTCTGGTAGGACCAGGCTAATGGACCAGAGTCTGGTAGGACTAGGCTAATGGACCAGAGTCTGGTAGGACCAGGCTAATGTACCAGAGTCTATTAGGACTAGGCTAATGTACCAGAGTCTGGTAGGACTAGGCTAATGGACCGGGTCAAAGATGTACGTGAAGCATCCATGTTGCACCAAAAAATACACATAATACCTTTTATTAAATTCATTAAATTTAAATTATTCACTGTTATATGCCTACATTATAATTGTTAGGACAAACTGGAACTTGACTGGTTGGCTGAGGCGTACTATCATGGCTACACCGAGGGAGGAAGGAAGTTGTTTCTTTCTAATTGACAATCAGTTGTTTTCACAGGCTGCAAATGTCCGTCTGTAGAAAAGGACTGTGTTGTTGTTTTTGACATAAGGGGACCTATAATGGGTGTCTTTTCTATTTTAAGACCGTCCAGCGCCCACGTCATTTAAACAGCAAATGCACCTGCACCCATCTTTGCACCCATGGGCATGCTGGTCTTACAGGGAGGTGTGTTCAGGGGAATTCTTGGCGTATTGCTACCTTGAGGCAGTGGGAAGTGATCGTGCCATTGACCAGCAAAAACCTGGTCTAAAGTCTATAGTTCAGCATTTCATTGTTATTTTAACAGTGCGTTAGTTAAATGTGCCTAGGCCTATGCACAGCGCACACACTATGCTTGTCACACACACACAGGGAAGCACAGTAGCACACACACATGCAAAAGATTGCATATAAAAATATTCCAGTGCAAATATGCCATTATAATTGCAATGTGCCAAACATGTTCAAACACGTCTGGCTTTTAAAGGGAATGGGAGATGACGCTCTGATTGGTTTATTGCATGTTACGCCCAAAGCATACCTATGAATTAATGAAAACACCAAGTACACACATTTTGAACCATGTGCTTGGATCGTTAAAACAGGGCCCGAGGGTAGGCGGTTCACACCTAGAAACGGCATGATTTGAGAAGAAGAAGAAGAAGAAGAAGAAGAAGAAGAAGAAGAAGAATTTATCCCGCAAGGGGAAATTCACAATTTTCACTCAGTACACTTGCACACACATTAAACACAGGCTTGAATTAGACACATGCTCAGGACCTATTACATGCTACACCCACTTATGGAGAGATGTTTGGTGCCTTGCTCAAGGGCACCTTGGTAATATTTTGTTCTTTTATTCAATAGTTGCATAATGTTACATAACATCAGATACCCCTCCCCCACCTCCCTTCAAAAACGTAACACAGTAACAGTTTCTCAAAGTACTTTTAAACTGACCTGCATTTTACTTTCATCTGAGTACATCTCCACCCAAATATTGTTACATTAGTAAAAAAGTCTTTATTGTAACAGTATTTTTACTTGAGAAAATAGTCTAGTACGCCTTCCATTTCTGCCTATGATACACTCATTAGACATCCAGGATTTCTGTGGTCTAAAGTGCCAGAGTTGTGGGACTGACCTGCAGCAGATGAGATGTCTCTCTTGGCTCGAGGTTCGAGATCCAGCTGATTGTTAAGTGGTGAGAGGCGCTCAGCGTGCTGCAAGATGTTTTCCTCTGGGTGAGAGAGGGCGAACAGAAGCTCCTCGCACTCCGTGGACGTCAGCATCTCCACTAACCGCTCCAGCTGATGGACACTGATGTCTTCTGCCACTAAACAGCCAAAACCCACACTAATTACCCTAAGTACATATAATGGTGTAAATACTCTAATACTAAATACTCTAGGAAGAACACCAGGTTAGCCAATAAGGACCAATAGGACCAAGGCTTGTTCTCAAGCGTCACATAAAGACATGACCATACTGTAACATTGTACATTCCAGGTGATCAGTGGTAGAAGGAGTACTCAGATCCGAGTACTAATACCACACTGTAAAAAATACTCTGTTACAAGTAAAAGTCCTCCATTGTAAATGTTACTCAAGTAATGCAAGTATGTAACTATGATCAGGACAATGTACTCAAAGTATTAAAAGTACTCAATGCAGAAAAATCCTCACATTTAAGAAACGGAAATGATCAACTAAGCATTAATGGTCTAATCATTTCAGCTAAACTTGTAGGCCTGTATATTCTTGGCTAGTTGTATGTGTTTTGTGTGCAAAAATCTTAGTTTGTACAGTAACTAAAGCAGATTAATGCAGCGGAGTAAAAAATCCAATATTTCTCTTTGAGATTTAGCGGAGTAGATGTAGCAAGTGGCATTAAAAGAAAAGACTCAAGTAATGACTAAATGTAACTAAATGTACTTAGTTACATTCCACCACTGCAGTTAATGAATGTAATGCTGACACTTCACAACATTTCTGCAGCATGCTTGTGCTTCCAATTAGCAAGCGCTGGTTGCGATGCATGAAACTGTCATATAACCCTCCTCAACTGCTCAGAATAGAAACTGAATAATCAGTTTTCCCAACACTGAACAATCAGCAATTTCACTCTCTCTGTGTCACTGTGTGTGTCTTCAGTTTGATTTTTTTCAACACGCCGGCTGCTGATGTAACTGCACCTGCCGTAGGAACATTTGCTCTCACCTGTGTCCTCTCCGAGTGTTGACCTCAGAAATAGAAAGAAGAAGAAGAAGAAGAAGAGGGGATATAGTTTCCAGACTTTCATGTCAGCTGAAGTAGTATAGGCTCAATACATGCTGCTGAGAATATATGGAGTTTATTTTCAAATTGTACAAATGATCTAGAATGTGTTTGAGTTTAAACAGTGTAGTAGCATTCTTTGTCTTTGTTTGGAAGAGCCAATCATCATACAAGAGATATTATTTGCCACTGGGAATATGTTCGTGAGGAGAAGCATTAGAAAAAGTTTGGAAGATTGACTGGAGGCTTGTAACAATTCTTTTAATTTTCCAAAAAATAGTATTCCGTTAAAAGATCAAAGATCTTTAAAAATGTTTATTCAGTCGATACTGAATTTAAAAGTATACAACACGGTCTAAAGCAACAATTGACATCACACTGCAAAGTTTTAGTAAAGTACTAATGTCATTATTATTAGATAGAAATATATCAGGTGATATGTATTGTAAATTATGTTATTATTTGCATGTGACAGTATTTTTTCAGATTTGAGATACATTTTTGGGCTTTTCCACCTTTAGTTTTTGACAGGACAGTTAGGTGAGATGCAGGAAGTTGTCACAGGTCAGATTCAAACCATGGACCTCGGCATAGAGACCTAAACCTCAAAGTATATGTGCACCTGGTCTACCACTGAGCCATCCTGGCCACGTGACAGTTGTTTTAACCCTTGTGTTATCTTCCCTTCACAATTGAAAATGAACACTTTTGTTGACACTTTTTAATCACTGTTTTTTTTTAACTTTTTCTTGCATTTTGTACCTTTTTCAACACTTTTGATGCTTTTTTTCAATGCTTGTCACTTTTTTTTTACGTTTTCAACACTACGTAACACAAATTTATATCTTTAGTTTAACAGTTATTTTTTGACTTTTTCAAATTTTCAATTTGCAGTTTAATTTTATTTATATAGCGCTAAATCACAACAACAGATATCTCATTGCGCTTTTCACAAAGAGCAGGTCTACACCGTACTCTGCGATGTTATTTACAGAATCCCAACAGTTCCCACCAAGAGCAAGCACTAGGACACAGAGGCAAGGAAAAACTTCCTTTAAGAGGCAGAAACCTCGAGCAGAACCATGGTCAGGGTGGGCGGTCATCTGCCTCGACCGGTTTATGGTCAATAAACCTCATTTATAGGAAATTATACCTAAGGTTTGAGTTAGAAAAGCAGAAATTAGGAATTGTTTAGACCACAATTATTGTGTGTTGATGGATAATCACAGACTGGAATATGTCAACTTTTACTCAAAACAATTTCAAAACCACTTCAGTTTGTTTTTCAAATAAATATAAAATTGAATAAGACCCAAAAGTAATAAGAGTAGAGATTTGTACTTGCCGAAGAGCGTTGTGTGGAATCAATCATGTCATTTTGGGTAGTTAAAAAGAACACTGACATAGGAAAACGGGTCAATTTGACCCGAGGACAACATGAGGGTTAAACAATACAGCTGAGTTCATGGCTTCATCTACACATCAGAGGGCTATTTCACAAAGCCAAGATAAGGGATTAAGCCGGGATTTCCCAGTTGTCCTGGCTCAATTTACCCTTGACTCGGTTACACAAAAACCGAGGCACTTAAGTTCAGAGGTGTCAAGTAACAAAGTGCAAAGACTTTGTTACCTTACTTGAGTAGACATTTTGGGTTTCTATACTTTACTGAAGTAAGTATTTTACAGCAGATTTTTTACTTGGCCTTTGTAAAAACGCATCAAGCCAGGCTGGCCAGATTAGACCAGATAGGTTCAAACCCCGCTTTATCTGTTATCCTGGATTTATCATTTCTGGAGGGTGTATTTATATGTATGTGAATGTGTACTCACATGTATAACCATGAGCCAAAAAGTATGTTGCTCTGCTCTGTGGTGTTAATAATATTTCACATTTTAAAATGTCTCCAAAAGACATTGATTGTCAGGAGTATTGTGTGAAACACTGAAGTAGGGAAAAGTAAAACAGCAAAAACTATTAATGTTTAGTTAGTCTTTCCCTTTGATTTGCACTACTGGGGAGACGTGTACTGGGAGTACTTGAGATGCATCTCTCTAGCAAGGAGAAACACGTTTAATGACATTACAGTGTGGGCTACAGCGAGGGCATGTTTTAAATTGTTAATAAGCTTCATTTGCCAAACAGTAAAGGTTGTTTGTGTGGGCTGAGTCTCAAATTCTCCATGTTGGCTAATGAAAAAAAATAATGCTGTGGGGCTGAAAACCACAGAAAGTTGTGTGTGGGTGGTATAATGGCTCTGTAATCATTTGAGATGCTCAAAGAACGAAAAACTGGGCACAAGGTCAGGATATTTATTCATATTACAGAGCTGCTCGGTACAGTATCTTATTGATTAAAATACATGCATAACATATTTTGCACTACATGTTGCAGGAGAAACACATACACTATCCAGTTCCCTATAAACAGTACGATCTTCCGTGTAGTTTCCAACATTCATTATGCCGTCAGAATTGAGTTACTTCTTTGACTTTTCAATTGGATGCCTTCTGGTATCATGAGTGTTAACTTGTGAAGCAGTATCTCCATGTCTTGTACACTTCACACCACTGAAATCTGGTTTAATACACATACAGACTCCGGTGGAATGAAGGATAGAACGCATGGAATATTCTCGCAGAATGTGTCTTGAATTTGAAACGAACATTTATACAACGCAGCCCTGTTCATTTTTAAAACTGATTTTTATTGTGGATTCATTACAGTTTTCCCAAAGTGATGATTTTTAATGTTAAGCTGGAGGCCAGATGGAGGCTGACCCTGGCACCTAGCGCATTGGGACTGTGTGAGTAATTATCAGGAAGCCTCCGAGGTTGAGGGGGTGGCAGTGAATGCAGCAGGGTTTGGATGTTGGCCTCTCCCTTTTCTTGAGTTGAAGTTTGAAGCTGAGCCTGAGCGAGACCAGGCCTGCCCCAGTCTGTGGCTCCAGGGTTTCAGGCTGCTGTTGAAATCCTGAGCCCTGGCACGTTATCACAGGCCTGAGCTGTACGTCTGTTGTGATGCAACCCCACCACGGCCCTCCTCAAGCCCCTCGCTGCCACCAGACACCCCGGCCAGCCCCTGCTATCTGTCCGCCTCAGATTCCCGCTCCTGGGGGAAGACAACACCAACACCAACACATCTCTCACTCCCCACACTTGGAGCTTTCTCCCTCCTTCATGCACACCTTTTCACTAACTGCTCTCCTCCTATGCCCAAAGATCTTCGTTCATCCTGCTGAATCTGCCAGTACAAATGTTGCTTCCAAGCTTGGGATTTTCTCCAGGTGATCTTAATCTTTTAATAAATTCCCCACTGGTACTTTTGTACCAGGGTATAAGGTATAGTTGCAGCTCTAGACAAATCTCCTGTCTGAAGTATTTGCAAGATTAGACTTTAAGCTTTGTTCTGTGCATAGATGAATGCCTCACCTCGCTTAAAATGCATCACTCACCTCATTTGCTGCGTAAGTTCCCCAGTGACTCTGTGAATGCAATGCAAATCAAGCAACCAAATTGCTCAAAGCTGTCTTCACGAGGGACTGAAGGTTCAGCTGCCAACTTGCTATCTGTCTTCTCCCTGGCTTTTTCCCCTTACCTGAATCAGGTACTGGTGTTTTAGAGGACTACACGGCCAATAAGAATCAAGCACCTGAGTAGGAGGACGGCCCATTTTTCAGCCATAAAAAGCAGCCCCACCCTGCCATGTGGCGTGGTTTTATTGCCAAGAATTAAGAAAAAGAACTAATAGACACATACACTGGAATCAAAGTAAAATAGTATTCCCCAAAGTGTTGTGACCAAACAACACTTTTATTAAAACCATCAATTTCTTTTAAATCTCTTATTAACATTACAGACACAACATCATATCCACTTCAAAGGCTTTGAGAAAAGACTCCAAGGAAAGCATACAAATGGGAGTTTCATGTAATATTCATCTAATAAGGGCCTGGCGTTCATTGTTTGATGAGTCTCTGCTGTAATTTGCTCCTTTTTGTCTCACTCTCTAGGGTAAGTTACATTCTTCATTAGACCAGAGCATCTCTGAGGCATTTCAGAAGCCTTTTCAACCCACCTACATCCAAATATTTCAGTGATAATTTGCAACCGTGATGAGAAAAGAAAAGCCTTTGCATTAAGTTAAAGTCTATTCTACCACCTGAGTATCAGTCAGCCCTAAAATCACTATAATCCACACTGTAACATATCATAATACACTCGGCACATCTGTTAAATAGATACACAAGTAAAAACAAAAAATCACAAGAAACTTTGCAGCTCTGTTCTATAGCTGTAAGTATATATCCTCCATTCAGCCTTAAATGAAAAATGGGGCGACACCCAACATCCCTCAATGTGAAAGGACCGACTTTTTGAAAAGCATTCCTTCCCCTCACAATGGCAATGTTAAGGGGGGGGATGGGTGAGGAGGAACAGCGCCCATACATTCCTGAGAGGTAGAGAGCTGCACCGCCACCGAGCCTCACCTGACAAGATATTTCTCTGGAGAGCGCATTCATTTGAGCCCAATCTTCTTTATATGTGATTTTACTGACAAGGACACCAATATCTTTGAGTTATGAGCTGTTGTTCCCTGGAGACAGACGGTGTGTTCTGGGTGGGCCAGATAGCTCTGGACAGTGTGACTTGTTCGAGGTAATCTTTTGGACCTCTGGAAGGTGACAGCTGAAAAACGAGCCTTTAAAAAAAGCACTGCTCGGAGGCAGCCCTGCATCTGGCTTCCAAACCACAGCTGAGAAAGACTTCATCGCCCTGTGAACTGTCTGAACCAACACGGTTCTGCTCAGTTTACAACGTACATGCAGTGGAACGTAACTAAGTACATTTACTCTGTACTGTGCTGTACTGTACTCAAGTATAAATTAGATACACAGTACAGCTTTAGTTACTAGTAACTTTACAATTTACATATGTAGTTTATAAAATACAACATTTTATTGTAAATGAAACTACCCAACAATAGAACGGTCTACAACTCCAGCTGAAATGATAGGCCGATTAAACAGTTTTCATTTATCCAGTTTCAAAAAAAGATAGTAAATAGGATTTTTCTGCATTGAGTATGTTGTGGAATTCCTTAGGCCGATTTGTCAAATCAAAGAATCTTCAGGGAGATCGGAAGGGGCCATAACAGATCTTGATTCAAACCAAAGACCCTGAGTCATTAATTTTTGCTGCATTTGTTCCTTTTGCACATAGGCACAAAACAAAACTTTGACTTGTTATACTTTGTCTGACTTTTAAAAGTACATGTTCCTGATGATACATACTTTTACTTAAGTAACATTTTCATTGCGAGACCTTTACTTGAGTATTTGTACAGTGTGGTATTAGTACTTTTACTTAACTAAAGGATCGGAATACTTCTTCCACAACTGCAAATTTGCAAATAAATACACCATACCGGCAGCATGTATCAGTGTGCATCAAATGCATCCACCCATGCTCTGCTGTGCCACGCTACACCCTGTAACGCCCTGCGGTGCCCTGCTATGACATGAACTACTACGACTACCATTTGTAGTCACTGTTCCATTATCTCTCTTGTAACTACTATTGCCACTGTGCATCACACCCCCAACCGGCACCGTCAGACACCGCCTACCAAGAGCCTGGGTCTGTCCGAGGTTTCTCCCTAGGATGTTTTCTTCACCAACGAGGTTTCTTCCTAAAAGAAAGTTTTTCCTCGCCACTTAATGCTCGCTCTTGAGGGAATTACTGGACCTGTTGGGGCTTTGTAAATTATAGAGTGTGTTCTAGACCTACTCTATCTGTGAAGTGTGTCGAGAGAACTCTTGTCATGAATTGATCCTGTAAATAAAACTGAATTGAAATAGAAATGTAACTGATGTCTCTGAAGCCACGTCCACTCGTACCGAAACAATCTTCCCACCACGTCTACCCTGGCATTGTTTTATGAATCTTAGCATTCAAACGGATCCATTCGTTAATGACTCAACACGCTACTTCATATTCCAGGCTCTAGGTGGCACTGTTTCTGCTCCAGAATTTCACCAAAAAACGGAGAAGAAGAAGCTTGCGGGCTGTATACAGACAGTTTGTATAATAGGCTCAATATCTTAGCCAGCAGGAACACAAGGATGTAGTCCACCAGTCTTGTTGTTTTGAGACGCTGCGGAATAAGAGGTCAAAGGCTAGAGGTTGAGGGGAGTGGCGACGAAAACATCGATATGCAAATATGCGTCTTTGTTGTCCAAACAAAGTCGCAAGGGAGGCGTTTTTCAAATTGTTTTAACCCTGAGACCAGGTGTAAAAAAGTGTGTCTTCAAGCAGTGTGTTTAACCCCCGTGTTGTCTTTCCGTGGACCAACATTTCGTTTTTCTAGGTCTAGGTTAAAACCTCCTTCAGATGCTTTTGTCACTTTTCCCAAAGTTCTTGGTTGATTTTTTTGGACAATTTGGTTGTTGTTTTGACCAAGTTTTTGAAGCTTTAGCCAACATTTGTTGTCACTTATTGAAGTTTTCTTACTTTTCCCGAAGTTCTTTCTCACTTTTTACTATGTCTTTGTCGATTTTTTTCTGCGTTGTTGTTTTGACATTTTTGTTGTTTTTTCCCTACATTTCTATCACTTTTTTTTCAGTGTTCTTAAGTCTTTTTTTTTCTCAAAATGCTATGAAATTACACCCAAATTCAATGAAAATAGTGAACTGATCAGTTATTTAACTTGTGAGGAGCTTTGTATGGAACCATCCACGTTATTTTTTTTTTTTACAATTTGATTGAAGAAAACCCAAATTTCTGATTTAGAAAATGGGTCAAATTTGACTCAGAAAACAACAGGAGGGTTAAAAAACAATGCAAAACGGAGTGCCTTTACTCCAAAAAGTGTTTCCGTGTGGATGGCCCCTGGAGCCTCTGATAAAGGTGTGTGCTGTTTTTTTGGGGAGCTGCCTCAGGTGGTGGTTAAACAGCAGCTGCAATCTTCAAAAAAGCTCACATCCAGCAGTCCAAAAAGTGTTTGCCTGTTTGTTTAACTAGCTTTTTGTTCTAGATGTTCCACAGCAATCACATTCTAGATTTTCTAGATTCTAGATTCTAGATCCGGTCTTACATCATTTGCAGTTTCATGTTTTTCATACACTTAATATCCATCAGGGTTTCTGGACAACAATCTCTTTAATGTATCCCTGTTTGCTCAATGTTTCAGGCAGGTCAGAGAGTTATATTGTTAAAACTGCTATTCAACAGTGCTTTCAGTCCTTAGGTTGCTCAACACCTGCACATATCTTTTACTGGAATGAACGAGCAAGACGGTCATTCAGAGATGTTTTGGGGTGAACGTTGACCCTTACACAGAGAGATTTGTTGAATGAAGAGGTGCTGTATTTCAGCACTACACCCCCTGAAGGTAGCACACCGAGTGAGGGCTCCGTTGAAACTCGTCACACATGTTAGGAATGTGAGCTTCGACACAGAATTCACATTTGTAGATTCACATGCACAAGTTAGTGAGAATAAGTGTACTGCGATCCTCCACAGATGGCTGAAACGTTATTTTTATTGTTATTATTACAGATCTGTGATTGTATTCTAAAAAAATAGACACCTAACAGTGCCAACATGTGGGAAACAGGACTGTATTTGACATAATCCCTGACATTAATCACTAAAAACAGCTTTGTTGTTAACAAGTAAAACTTCAAAATGAAACCGCTACGAAATAATTTGGGGTTAGTTATGGTGTTGAGGGCTAAACCTTGTATTCTTAATACTTTGCGTTTGTGCCATTGAGTCAAATTGATAAAAAAGTAACTTTTAAAAACAATACAGATATTTTGATATCTGTAATCTCTAAAATGAACTTCTGCATGTTGTAGGAGTGTATCATCATTGCCAAAATTTGCTTCAATCTGCATCTACATCAAAATGCAAATTACAGTGTGTTAGGCTATAACACTAAATCAGAACTGTGTTCACTAGGACACACGTACATTAACATGCCACAGCTGAACAACATGCGTATTGTTTATTCATGTACATAGCATGTCACGCGCTGCATTATGAGCTAAGATTATTGTATGTGTTATCGTCAATCTTAATATTTATGTTCTGCATATTGCATTCCCATGCTTCAATGTAGTGAAGACGCATTGCAGAACGAACGTCCCACCTTTAAACAATAAAACAAAAGCGCATTTTTACTTTACATTTTTCCTGCTAAAAGGAATTTACTTTGGCTTTTGACATTTATTGCAATTTGAATGTTTTTGTGGGAGATTCCTGGGTGTCGGCCTCTGAAGCCCAAAGCTGCCCAGGGGTTGTCTTTCTACTTGGACTCTCTCTCTCTCTCTTTCTCTCTCTCTCTCTCTCTCTCTCTCTCTCTCTCTCTCTCTCTCTCTCTCTCTCTCTCCTCTCTCTCTCTCTCTCTCTCTGACGACTCATTGGCTCATTCTGTTTGGACTTGCCCGAGCAGGAATGCGCCTACCTTCTAATGCACTTTCGTGTTCAAGCAAATTGACAATGAAGAGTGCCATCATTTTTGCAGCATAAATATTTCATTCTCCATTTGGATGCAGATGCGCAATGTTACACCCAGAATGCAAATGGGCTGTCTGTCTCTCTCACGAAAAGTAACGGAACTGTGTGAACATGATTTGTTTCAGCCCTGGACAAATACTGTATGGCACAATGTGATTAGGTCTTATTGAGAATCACTGTCATTAACAAACCAAATTAGAAATAATACAGTCTGAAGCATAATCAAATTCCACGATTTCAACTGTTGGCAGCAGCCAGGAGATGCTATTCCCCCGATTGTCAATCGTTTCTGCAATTCTTTAACATCCCTTTTGAAGTTCTTCTTTTCACTTCGATCTTCATCCAAACCGATCAAACAGCACCAAATAAGGAGAGCTTGAAAGACAGTTTTTGTGAACTCTCTAAGAGATGACCGTAGGCTCTTCAACAGGGGGTCTGGGACCCCTAGGGGGGGTCCTCAGAGTCAGTGCAAGGAGGCCTCCAAATTATTGCTCCAAATTGAGTTTTTCATAAAATTAAAACGTCCTGAAATGAAATGAATGAATATTATTGAATAACATATTATTAGCCTATGTAAATCCCCACGGATAATAGGCGTACTCTCTAGCCTAGCTAGGCCTACTGTAGGTTTGGTGTGGACAGTAAATGTAGTACGTTATAATGCAATTAGGTCGAGCAGACAGTCAACAGGCAATGCCTGAGTCCTCGATGACTCGGGAGTTGTTTCATGAGTTCATGAGTCAGTCAATCGCGCCTGTCATGTCAAAAGCAGTGTTGTACGTAACTACTTTTTCAGGTAAAAAGTAGAATACCTAAAAATGTAGTCTTTTGGCGCAACGTTACGTTTCCCAGGGACAGATTTGACAGCGAGATTGCCTTCTCAGCTGCGCACTCACAAGCTCCACACGCTAGGCCCCGCATGAGAGCATGGCAGCCGAGCAATCTTGGCAAGCGAGAAGCATCCAATGGGCTTTCTGCTGGACGGCGCTCTGAGCGGAGAGCTACGTGACACATGCCATCGTCCTACAAACAGAGCACGCCAGGCAGACAAGCTGTGAGAGATTGGCTCATACACAGGCTACACGCAGCGGACCGTTGTGGAGTTGTGTCGGTTGCACAGACACGCAAGGATTTCCAGGAGAGAGGCTGCATGTGTCTACGACAATGCATGGACCAGCGTGGCTGTGCGACCGGTACAAGTCGATGCAGACGTTACGTACTCTAACAACGTGTAACGGCTATGACCTGCCCATGTGCATTCAACCTGCGCTGGACTCGTTCACAATGAATCAGCCGCCGCTCTGTGAGTAGAGTATCCAGTCTGCAGTGTAGTTCAGACATTGATAGACCAGAGATTGGCTTTGTGGTCAAAGAATCTTTTTCAAAGATTTTTGGATAATTAACTTCAGAGGTGCCTGCTAACGTAAAATTAATGAGTAATGTAAAAAGTTACTTTCTGTAGGGGGTAACTAAGTAACGGATTACTTAAAAAAAAAAAAAACGAGTAACAAGAAAACACTTCTTTTTAACACTGGTCATGAACGAGTGAAGTCTCCCCTGGAGCTCAAAGTAAAGCAAATCCACAACAAAAGCCATTTCTTTCACTTCTGAAATAACGTACAATGTTCTACACATAGCCTAGCTAGGCATACTGTAGGTTTGGTGTATAACTGCTGTAGAGATATTATTGGGTGATATTAGGTATTTCCAACACTATCGGTATTGGCATTTACAATGGTCGATTTAAAAGAAAAGTATATACTGTATACATAGTATATAAAATGACAAATAAATGATTCTGATAAATGACTAAATATTTAAACTATGAAATAAAATACGGATGCTCAAACATGTTGTGAGGTTTACCATTGTATAGTTTGTCCACCAGAGGGCGCTCTACAACACTGATATTTTTTGGGGTTAGTGATTTAAGTTTCATATTTTAAGTTTGTATTTTTATACATTTTATTTATCAGAACTTTAATACATTTTGATGCTCCTCTGTTCTGTTGTGACAATCAAGTTTGCCAGCTTTTTAACAGGTACAATGCACAAAAAATTAATTAATTAAATTGAATTGATAGATGTCGTGTGCCAGGTTGTAGTAAATTGCTAGTCTCCGCCCATAGTCCCTGGTCATGGTACTAATATTATGATGTCCTTGTACTGTACTTTACTGAGGTATTTCCACTTCAATCATACTTCCACTTAACTACATTTCACAGCTACTTTTTGTAGCGACGGCCTAAAACAACGCTATGAGAGCTAGGAAAGCCAAATGAAGGAAGCTCTTTAGAGCCTGCAGAGACTACAGGGTTGGGTCACTATTCTCTGTTGATTTGTCACCATGAGTGGACCCTTTCACATTACACACATTTGATCCATCGTCATTCTAAAAAATACTGATTATAGTATAGACTTTCTCTGCTGCTATTGACCGAATAGAGTGGAACTCTTTATTTCTTCTTACAGTAAACTAAAATTTAGGATAGAGGGGCCAGTGCCATCCAGTGCCATTGAGTGGCCACTTCTGAGTAACTGCACATTGTAAATGCCTAAAAGTCCTTTAAATCTAGTTCTTAAATGGAGCTGTGTGTGTGTGTGTGTGTGTGTGTTTGTGTGTGCGCAACATGTCAAAAGTTGCCTCCCAAAATGAATGTGTTGGGGCAGGATGGAGCTGGATAATTCTCCCATTCATGTGTGAGACAGGGGGTCTGTCAGTACCCTGTGTTTATGTACTTCTCTCCCTGGCATGGTGTAATGGAACGTGCAGTAATAACAGTGGAGGGATGGCCTCGCAGCGGGAATCATTGAAAACGCTTTGTTTTGCTGCAACATCGTGCCTTATCTGAATATTACTGGAGCGTGATTGGCTAGTCGGTGTCATTACTGCGGAGCACGACACCACAGACACCACATCAGTACTTTTTTTGTGTCCAAACCATCAACAAAACGTCACTCCCCACTGTTGCCATGGGGATTTAACACATTAAGTTGTATTAGGAGCATTGTATTAGCATTGTTTCATTATGTTTGTCACATTTTGCAGATTTTGCAACATTTTCTCTGCCAAGACTGTGTTCTTTCCGTGAGACTACAAACAGAAAAGCTCCCCAAAACACTCCCATGTTTTTTTTTTTATATGTAATGGTGCCTGCAGCCTCATCAGTAAATGAGTCTGGGCTTGTTTTCTGTTCAGAATACCTGTCTGGTTTTTCACTAACCCCATACTTCTGTAGAAACTGGGGACATTCCAGCTGGCTGGGGGTTGGTTTTGAACCCGAGTGTATGGGGCTTCTGAGTCTGCGTTGTGGGAGGGGACAGGCAGGCATAGTTGAGAGGTCAACACTCATCTATTGACAAAGGTGAGACAGACATGACCAACACCCTTTGATTAACTAGTCCATTAGTTAACCTGGTCACACAACAGAACAGACACGGAGCACCTGGGTCGAATATTGCACTGCCGGAATTTCGTCTTCCAAAAGGTCTAATGGTGATTAGGGCACAGATTCTGGCTTCTGTGTGTGTGTGTGTGTGTGTGTGTGTTGTGTATATTATTGTGTTTTATACCAAGAATTGAATTGTGCTGTCTGGCTAATGTGGAAATAACTTATATCTTTAAACCCCGTTTAACAATTCAGCAGCAACGTGAAGCCTGAATTCCCAACTCTCATGATAAAGTCATTCAAGGTGTATTTTCTGAATCCCTGTTTTTCCAAACACACAGCTTCACAGATGGATTGATTTTTCTTTTCTTTTCCTGTTAACCTCAGAGCACAGGGTTTGGGTACCTTGATGCAGAAAGTCAATACATTGTCTAAGGGGACTGAAAGGGGTCACTGAAAGCAAACTTAGATTCTTCAGCCCCTGCAGTCCAAAGTTAATCCGGAGACAAAACAAGAACCAGAAAAAGTGAGCAAGGTGTGACGGGGTGCTCACTGCACCGGTTTGTCTCTTTGTAAATGGTTATTCGGTCAGATTCTGCAGGTAAAGACTATGTCAGTGGCATCCAAGCGGCAACTAAATGATAGTAAACCGGTCCTTCAACAAAGCACCAGATCTAAATTAGATTTAGAATAATGGCTGTTGACAGGTAGTAAAAGTAAAACAATCTTAAAGGAGTAGTTTGACATTTTGGGAAAACACCTGTTTGCTTTTTTTAGCAACAGTTGGATGAAAAGATTGATACCACTCTTAATACTGTCAACTTTTAAATGCATATGTCTACAGCCAGCAGCCTGTTAGCTTTGCTTTGCAAAAAGACTGTAAACAGCAGAAACAGCTGGTCTGGTTATTTTTTTATTTTTTTTGCCTTTGGAAGGAGCCAGGCTTGCTGTTTCTCCATGGATGTCTCTTAAGACCTGGATGCAACGCTCATGGCGGAGCTCCGTTCATTCCTGGAGTTGCTCAGTAGCACATCCGCCAAAAACGTTTCTAGTCTCTAAAAGTCTCTACTTCCGTCCTGTGCTTCCCACTGATTATGCGCAGAAGTGTTTCTCCTGCTGGCCCAACCCTTCCAGCTTGGTTTTTGAATCGCTTTTCTCGGCTCGAGAGAAGTTTTTTTAAATATCAATAGTCCATGGAATAAAAATTCACAATCAACCTTGTTTAAAGTTGTCTCTTTTACAAAGGTGGCCTATGGTGAAAGTCTTTTCTGTTTTGTTTTTTCCTTTCTAATATGGCGAGTGACCACTGGACAAAATCAGCTAAATGGATGCACCCTGTTTCCAAACTTTATGCTAAGCTAAAAGCGTACCATTTTAGCATACTATTTAAGCAGTTGCACATTTTGTTTCCCCATCCTGTATATATTCAAATATTTGTTCTTGTATTTTATTCCTATTATTATTATTATTATTATTATTATTATTATTATTATTATTATTATTATTATTATTATTATTTCATGTATATTGTATGTATGTATTTTGTATGTATGTATATTTTATCCTAGTATTTCATTTAAATTCATATTCTGTGCTGTGTGACTGATGCACGTGTGCTGCTGTAACACCACAATTTCCCATTTTTTTGGGATCAATAAACATCTATATTTCTATCTATCTATCTATCTATCTATCTATCTATCCATTATCCTACAGACATGTGAGCGTCATCTTCTTGTCTAATTATCAGTGATGAAAATAAACATAGTGGATTTTTAGCGTGGTTGGCCAGCCAGTGGGGAAGCTCGTTCTATGTCACACAGAATGGCCATCGCCCTGCTCTGATCCCAACTAATTGTTAAATTTTGGTGAAATGTCTGCTTCTTTCATCATGTTGCCAGGTTGTGATGTGCAAAATGATAGTTTGTCAGGCTTCTACACTTGTTTGTAGCAGAGAGAAATAACGATAAGTGATAAATGTAGTGGTAGCTATAAATTTCGTAATTGAAACGACATGCACCACCATTTATGTGAAACGTGTAGGAGGTGTGATTGTGAAGCCACACAAAACAACAATTCAGTGGCAAGATTTTTTTTCTTCATAACTGGTCTGACAGAACAGAAGTAAATAGTGCCAGACTGTTCTCAAACACACGGTGCAATCTCACTTGGAGGCATTTAAAGCTTCCTCATAAAGCAGCAGGAAAAACATTGTGTGAGAAAGTGTCATTGTGGGCGGATTATATAGGCATAGATGTGAAAATAACAAAGTTATAACAACTCTTGTAGTACTCTGGACATAATCTATGCTTGATTTGTAATTATCCTGAAAAACAACCAGCCTCTGCGTGTTCTAACCATGGTAATTAAACCGAAGAGCCATCTGCTTTAAGGGACAGCTGGTTTAAAAACTGCCTTTTCAATAGGTCCTGCTAATCCGTTTTAAAACAAGAACTTTGTAGAAGGGTCTTGAATGTGCACATGATGGCAACACAATCAAGGGTGTAAGGCTGAAAGGCTAATGTCAAAAAGTCAGAATCCTCATCAGCTGATGATACATGAACAAATACATGGAAACAAGTTGCAGCTTCTATTCTTGTATTGCATGTAGAGCTAGTTGGCAGAGCTTGTTGGAATCACAGTGGAATGGTGTTCGTTCTGACATACTGTCAGCCTTGAATGGTTTGGCTACTTGCATAGAAAAACATACTTAGACAAGAAACACACGTTATGTTTCATTTCGAATGGCAACGCGATGCCATCTACTGTAAGTTTGGCCAGGGTTGCTTTAATGTAAACATAATAAAGAGCAGGGCAGAGCTGTTAGACTTTGATATATATTAGCATTTTTCCTCCACCACAATATGTTCCAGACTGTCTTGCAGGCTGCCATAGATAGTAACAGCTACAGTAGTGTAGCCAGACATGCTAGTAGTAGATAGTTAACTCGTAATTAATCCCACATTCCCATATGTTTTCTCATTTTAATGCTCTTATCAACATGGAAAAGTGGATTGGCTTTGCTTTGTGCAAATGTTTTTTTTAAAATTGAAAACAACATCGGCACATAGCCTACTGTAGTGTTCAATTTCACGCTAACATTCACACTTGGAGAAAATCTCTCACACAATGTAACACTGTCCATCAATCCATCAATAAAAGGGTGAAAAAAATACTTTGACGAGAGGGGGAATTGGCATTGGCAGTGTGCTTGGCCATTGAGTGGTATTTCAGACTGGACGTGTTGCGATGATTGCTCAGTTCACAACAACAACACACACAGATCACTTTGGTCTCGTCAATAGAACATTTGGCAACTTTTAAAAAGTAAACTTTCCATCCAGAATCTTACTGGCATCAATTTCATCGTCTCACGCTTGCCATCCACTCAAAACATAACGACACTACTCTTTGGCCGGCTCACAAGCCCAAACGGTTTGTGCGCGGCGTTCCTGTTGCTTTGTTTTGTTTCCGGTCTAGCTAGATCCGGTGTGGTGTTGTAGTTTTTCTAACGTTAATAGTTGTTACAACAGCATGTGAAAAAACTGCGAAGTTTTCTAGGCCGAAAAGAACGTTAATCTCGCAAGAAAAAAATTGATGCTGTTAAATTGGGTTTGCGTTAACGCCGTTAATAACGCGTTTAACTGACAGCACTAATCAAAAGTTACATTTAAAACTAACGTTAGAAGAGTTAAACACACAGTTGACTCCGTTCTTCACACTTTTGCTTGTGTCATTAGTTTTGTAAAGGCTGAATAAATATGCCACCCTCCAATCAATTTCTAATCTATTTGAGTATTTCTGACATGTGGGAAGATCCAAAATCTTGCCAGGGCCTTGTTATGGCTGCTAAACTATTTACAATTGGACAATGACTGTTCGGGGTGGGGTTTAGAGAATGGTCCATCACAATAAATAAAGTCTTGTGTTGCCAGACCTTTTTCCACAGCAATGCGGTAGAAGGTCTGGCTAGTCCACATAATCATACTTGTCTTGGTGGAACATGTGTACGTTAAAAAAGTATTTAATGTGCAACAGAAACCTCAGATTGGACAGATGGTCTAGCTAGCTGTCTGGATTTACCCTGCAGAGATCTGAGGAGCAGCTAACCAGAGTCCTCAGAAAAGAGGTTAGAAAGCGGGAGATAACGGACATCTTACAATAAACATGACTTAAAAGTAGTTATGTAAAAAAAAACTGAGAAAGAGGTTTTGGCAAAGGTCAGCAGCAGCTTATAACAAGACATCCCTGCTGTCACTCTGAAGCTCATAATCTCTGAAAGGATTGGTGGTGGACCTGGGCAGCTTTTAGGGTGTCGAGGCTGGAGCTAACCCTCAGTGAGCTGTTTTCCTCAAAATCTCCACATTTCAGTTCTATATAGAGTTACAGGATTACCTGAGCTAAGCCAGTAAGAGCACATTAGTGGTGACACCAAATTTCTAGTGGCGATCCAGTTAAGATGTGAAAAGAACACCGATTCTCTGTGAATGCTGGCTGTGAATGCTCCATAGGAAAGTAGGAATGTATTTTGCTTGAAAATATTTTTAAGATTTTGTCTCTGCTCTCTATTTGATTTGTCCGTATTAATTCAATCATCTGTTTTGTTTAGCCTGTGTTTCTGTACAAAATTGTCCACCCATATACGAGAGTAACTCTTTAGGTTTTTTAAACCATTAAAAAATGTATTCCTCTTAAGAAGATGTTCAACCCACTTTATGTTATTAGCTATTTACATGTCTCCATTTATTGAAATTGTAGCACTGTCTCATGAGTTCATATGTTTGGACAATAGTTACTACATTATTGTGATAAGTGATCATTTCTAAGTCTAATATGCCAAGGTTTAAACAACATACATTCAAAAAAGACAGTGTTGAACTTTAGATTTTGAAATTATGGTGAAATTTTGTTTCTTTTTGGTCTAAACTTAATTTCATGCTTTTTTTAATGTGAACATTTTCATGACAATTTATTTTAAATCCATCCATCTCTGCAGTCAAAGTGTAACATTAACATAGATGTGGACATCAATGGCAGTATGTGCTAGTCTTGGCGTGCACTTTGCAAATGAACTTGTTATATTTCTTGTAGAACACGATGTTGGTTTCATATTTCTTGGGGTGCAGAGCTGACATCTTCCCGTTTCTCTTTTCTTTTGACGAGTGGAGCTTTTGCAGAGACAGAGCCGAGGCTGGTGTGTGTGGGTAGGTGCTGTCATCTTTCAGGCCCATCGTCTACATGAGGTGCCCCCCCTTAGTTAGGGTGTACTTACAGCATGCCTCCTGTATTATAAGGAAGAGCATTTATCTATTTGCAGAACATTATTCATTCACAAAGAAAGTTCTTTTCCTTAAATGTTGGATTTTCCTAAGTTTTATAATGAAGGCATTAAGATCAATTTCCAAAAGATTTTTCTTTTTCGTCGACTTTAGTATGGGTTCATAAACGTATGAGCACCACTGTATATTTGTATATATATTATATGCCTTGTAAGATTTGAAATGCAGTATTTTTGCACTGTGATATTGCTACTTTTTCTTAGGTAAATACTTGTTCCGTAGTGTGTGTGTTCCACTTTTTAAAATCTGTTTTAGAAGCTTACATTTGCTATGTTTATAGGAAGGAAAAGTCAGAAACTTAGAAAGTGTCTTTTCTGACTACTTTAAGGATATTAAATCATAAGAAAATGTTTTTGGTCAGTCAGAAGGTGATTGATATTTAGCCCAGGGACGATTCCCATATTCGGTTTCTGGACCTCATTGGCACTAAATTGAGAGTTTGTAATCTGGCGTTGGTTATTTTTTAAGCCTCTGCTTATCTGAATAGAACATGAGAAGCCTAATGTGTTTCTTACTTTTGAAAATAATAGCTGCAGCTGCTGGCTTTACATATTTATTTGGTAGCAAAGGTTGGATAACGCAGATGAGACACTAAATTATGCATCAACATCTAATGCTGATTCCTCTTCATAGGCCAAGCTCCCAGGATGAGGAGAGGGCAACCAAGGATGGCAGATGTATGGCTCTGCAAGTGCCTATTTATCCCGCTCAAGTACGCAGAGCCAGAATAAATACTTCCTACTTTACATGTGGATAAGAGTGTTCAGGGCTTGGGATTTGATTGAAAGCACTGCTATCTAATCTGTGATAAATATTCATCCCATGGCCTTTTTTTAGTCAGTTGTTGTGGAGCCCAGAATAAATAAGAATTTATCTGGTCAGCTCCAAGATGCGCTGTAGATTCATGACATTTGGATGTCTCCTGTGTGGAGAAGCCGTCGTAGTCGGGGGGGGGGGGGGGCTTTCTATTCTGTTGGGGCCAGCAGCAGCTCCACACTGTGCAGATTTCCTCTGAATGAAGTCAAACTTTTGAAGGAAGGATCTTTCTTACATTTCTCCACCTCCCATCCCCCTGTCGTCTCTGCTATCTGTCTGGAAGGAATTTTATAGAAGATGTTTCTGTAGAAACTGTGGAATGCTGACAGGATGGAGCATGTCTGGTTCTCACACTATCTGCCCAATATATGTCCTAGAGTGGCTGTGCAAAAAACGTACTCAGACATAAAAAGACAACTTGGAAGCAAGTTGTATATTAAAACCAACACTGACCAATCAGGGATTGTATAGCCCCTGGTTTTAACCATTCATGACAAATTGGGATATTTAATGTAATGCTAAAGGCAGGACAGATGTGCATAAATATAGAGAAAGGGTTGGAAACTGGGAGTTTCTACTACTTAAACTTCAAAATACAGCATCATCTTCTGCTGTGCTGATCGGGTACCTCGAGCCTCTGATATATTCCAGAGGACAAATGACAGGCAGACTTCATGCCATGCCACAGTGGGAGAGGAACAAGAAGTTGCAGACTGATGTTTTACCAAAGAAATCAGACAAAGCTCTACATGTGCTTTGGGCTGAATCACACATGAATCTTTTGCTTTCGCCTCCTCCTCTACCTTCATTCCTCACACGCTACAGTATCCTACTGAGGTTACTGCAGGAATTTCACAGAGAGGAGGATGCCTTTATTTTCTCCCGAACGATGTTGACACAGAGCAACATGAGCTGCGGCTTTGTGAAGCTTCCTGTCCTCTGTGATCAGCTCTGGTTAAGTCACTGGACCTGCCTGCCTGTGAAACCTGATCCAGTAGTGAGATTTTCTTTGAAATGGAAAGGCAATACAGTTTGCCTGCCTAAAGCGTAGATAACAGTTTGCCGCTTTTTGTCTCTCTCTCTTTCTCTCTCTCTCTCTCTCTCTCTCTCTCTGTCTCTCTATCTATATGTGTGGGAGTACCATCAAAATGCATCAGTGCAGCACATCTCCATTTAGATAATGGGATCTAGGTCCCTTATAATGGTGTACAATTTGAAACCTCATTTTGGCAGGGTAGTTAAGCCTTAACACCAGCGACGTTTGACCATTATCTGCCTGGATGCTGACAAAGATTAGGAGAGATTACTGAATTAGGCAAACACGACAGCCGTGTCTTTTTATAAGAAAAATACTTAGTGAAGAGTCACCCGGGAGTTACCCAATTCATTCCTCTGGAAAATGAAACCAAGTGAGATACAAAAGGACAACAACAATCTCTGCAGAAGAACTACACTGATGACCTGCAGGAGGATCATCAAGTGTTTGTTAGACTTAAAATGCACTTGTGCGCCATCTACTGAAGCAGAGAGGGAAGTGAAAGGGGGCAAAAGCTTGAATACACAAGAGGCCACTGTTTTCAGGCAATTGACAGAATGCCAATTTTTTTTTTTTTACTGTATTCGGTGCAATAAACTGTCTTATGCAAGAGGGCAGAGTAAACTCTTAACTCTTTTTTTGGCAAGGTGATGCGGTCATACTATTCTAAATATCGCAGACATCTAAACTGACATTGATTTTCTTGTTTCGGCTTTTTTAGGTTGCTAAAATACGTTAAGCTGCTGCACCAATCCTCTGCAGTGCTCCCAGCTTCTGTGTTGGGAGTGTGCCATCTACCATCAAGACAGAACACACTGACTACAGATTGGTACTTCAAACAACCCCACTTTAACCATCCCTTTAAGTACAGTACTTGTGTACTCAGTTACTTGCCATCACTAGATAAGCTACTGGAATTAGAGCTTATTTAAAACTTGACAACCTGTGGAATTTGTTGTGAGAAACTCTCTCGGACTTTTGTCTAAGGCCCCACTAGAACTTCCATTTGATTACCATAGAAATGGGTGTCCACAGTTTGTGCCTGGAGAAATGTGAAATGAGCAGCCTACCCTGCCCAAGTATAATATATTCCATCGTCTTATTCCTTTTTGACAGCTAATTTAATTTTGCTCTTTAACTCACCCCAATGCAGTTGACACAGAGTGTGAACACAGTGTAAACTAGCCCTGTGATTTCACACCAAAAGCTCAGTAGTTAGTTCAGATAGTTCAGAAAAGTTCCTCAAAAAAAAAAACCCAGATCATTTATGTTTGTAGTAATTATTAAGGGACAGGGGCTGTTGAATACTCTGATCTGAACAGCATATTCTTACACTTTCTTCCCTACGTCTTTCTCAGTATGTAGCCTATTTTTTTTTTTAAACTCCTGAAATTTTTCTTTTGCCTTTGGAACTCAGATATAGATTTTGGAGAAATGTGCAGGAATGAAATTCTTGTAACTTTTGAAAGTTACAAATGGTTTGCGCAATCTCTTTTCTCCATAGGAGAGTGGGCGAGAGTTACACGGTGGTATTTTCTTCTGCCGGGGGAGACACATAAAAAAGACTGTTGGCAATATTATTTCTGAAACCGAGTTGACGTTATTGCAGTTTTATGTGTCATGGGAAATCATTGTGTCCTGGGCTGCAGCAAATGATTATTGAGAGCTAATAGTGTGCAATGTTTAATATAAAGGAAAGAACAGACAAAATCACTCATAGCACCGCAGGGACTAAATTAAGGGTGAGGGAGAGTGAGGGTGTGAAGCATCGCAGCAGAAAGAGAATCTTTATTACCACCTGCCAGGCTCGGTGTTGTGTCATTACTGGGACACAACAAATATCATACAGTACAGCTGCTTGAGAACTCTATTCCCAGACTCTGCTGGAATGAGCGCTGTGTGTGGACTGCAGTGTTTACTGAGGCCAATACATCTAGCAAATATTGACCTGTGTGAAATGTAGTGGGAAGCCATAGTGCCTGCAAACTCCTGAGGCAATCTGCAGCATTACTTCAATTTCCTTTGCCATTTGTTTGACTTAACAAGTTCACTCTCCTTTCGCTGAACACCTCATATTACCAAGTGTGTGAAGCCAAACAAGGATGCATTTGCTGTCTGCAAACCAGATCATATATAATTTACTTCTTCAACTGTTTGGGCTTGTGCAGCCCACTGGCCTGTGGTGTCAGGTCGTTGAGTCTCCTCTGCATCCTGGTCCCCAGGCAGGCAGAGGCAGATTTCTCTCTCATTGACCTTCTGCAGGGCAGACTACCGCTCGTGGGTTGTGTGGAGAAAAGCAGCTTGGTCTCAGGAGGCTCGCCTGCGCCTGGGTGTGCTTATCAGCAAGCGTTAGAGAGAGAAGCTATTTTCTCCTATCCTTCAATGAAGGGCACCTGGAGAGGCTTCAGCAAACGTAGGACTAACTAAAAAGTGCATGTGGAAAGAGAGGAGACATTGGAATACATGAATATGCAAAGTGATCGAGAAACAAAGACATTACATTCAATTTTATTTATCATAGCATGAATCATGACAGGAGGTATCTCGGGACACTTTACAGACTAAACTACACTCTATAATTCACAAAGAGCCAACTGTTCCACCCTGAGAGCAAGCATTTGGTGCGACAGTGGCGAGAAAAAACTTCCTTAACCCTTGTAACGGTATTCGGGTCAGATTGACCCCGTGTTTGGTTTGGGGTTTTGTTGGGTTTGTTTTCCCGTTTCGCCTCCCTGTGAATGTCTCAGTGTTTTTCCATGCTGTGTGCTGTGTCCTGTGCACGTCCCCCGGTAAGCGTCTGGTGTTCACTTCATGTTTTATTGTGAAGTCGGCTTCCTGTTCTTGTCTTATCTAGTCCTAGCTTTACTTTTTTGTCGATTGCCCTGCCCGCCCTAAGTGATTCAGCTATGTCTCACCTGTTCTCATACCTAATTACCTCTTGTATTTAACCCCAGTGGTTCTCTGCTTCTTGTTGGATCATTGTTGTAATTTTCAGTCTGCCTGTGCCACATGTCTGCGTTGATGCCTCCTGATCTTCCCGTGAGTTTTTCCCCGTGTAGTCTCCTGTTTTTTTTGCATTTTCCCCTGCTCCTCTGCCTGTCTGTTTGTGGATTTCGGATTTTGGATTTTCCCTCGACCTTGGTGTCTCTTGTGGATTGTTTTTTGTTAAGACTGCAATAAAGCCTTGTTTGCCTGCTCCTGCCTCCCTCCTTCTCTCCGCATTTGGGTCCTCACCTCATCACCCCATCACAGACCCCATTTCTATTGACCCAAGTATACATTTTTCTACCTAAAATCAATGGCCTTAACTTATTTTCTGTGATAAACATGCATTTCTGACTCAATTCAGAAATTTTTTAAAGATATGATCACTTACGTTTTTTCCAGTGGATTTTAACATGAATTATAACCTTATGACAAAAAACGATCACACTTCCATTTTTAATTGTGTTCTAGTAGAGACTGATTGCATTTCAGAATTGTTTTTAAAACCCCAAATAAGTCACGGGTCAATTTGACCCAAGGGATACGAGAGGGTCCCGAAAGTGAAGACAATACAAGGGTTAAACAGGAAGAACCCTCGGACTGACCCAGGCTCTCGGTGCGCGGCCATCTGTGGGACACAGAGACACAGATACAGGCATACATAAATATGATTTCTACTAATCATAGCAGTTGGTATGATGAACAGTGGCAACTGTTGTACCAATGATACAGACAAAACAGGATCAGTAATGTTTTTACATGCCTACTAATGAAAACTCAAAAATGAACCATAGCCAAGGTTTATGGAGGATTTCTTTGACAGTTAAAAAGCCAGATAAAGTGACAGCTCTTCATCATCCTGAAGGGCTGGTACAAACAGGAGTCTTGGTACATGTGTAGAATGGACTTACAGCTGAGAAACGTCAGCACATGATAGTGGTTACAGTGTCAAACGAGTCTACTGTTCTCGTCTGCAGCTGCCCACGAAGGCTGGCTATCACCGAAGCCCATCTACGGAGAGCCTGTTCACTCCCTACTGAGCCCCATTTTACAGAATTTAGTTGCAGTTCCACCAGAGCTCTACTGGGGGTGATCGCTGGCAATTGCAAAATGAATGGGACTCTATGGTTCTAGATGGCTAAATTTGTCTCTTTTGCCTGATTACCATTGAGAAATCTCAGATTTGATCATAGTTTTTGCAAGTGTAACATGGATTATAGGTTGAAAATTAAATGAACAGTACTTATGTCTTTTCAACTTCTTCCAAGTTGAGTCGTTGTTGCCCACGACACGCTAGAATTCTGCTAATGAATGCTAATTGGTCAGTGAAGGACCAGAGATCCCACTTGATAGCATCCAAAGTGGAACCAGAATGTCAGAGGGAATATTTTGGCGTGGTCTTTAGTCTAGAACATTAGCAAAACTCTTTCTTTAAACTCTTTCTTTCTGACAGGGAGCGCCTAAGCTGTCCGCGGTGTTGTCGATGCCTCGAGAGAAGTAGTAGTATGTATTTTTTTAGCCTCCCCTTCCAAATGCAACATTCAAATTACTAGACAAAAAATGATATCCTGAGAAAAGTGGATTTTGAGAGATATAGAGTCCCTTTCATTCTGCAATCACCTCCAGTGGAACTCTGGTGAAACTGCAACCAGTTCAGATATCAAGAGAGTGGAAGTTCTTCCTTCATTAGAAATTCTTAGCTATCACCCAGCCCTGACCTCTGACCTCTGACCTCTGACCTCTGAACCTTGACCTCTGTGCTTCCTATTACCTGGGCTGCCAACACATCTACTGTAGAAAGATCCTTCTGCCTGAGTAAACATCGGACCACGTTGGGAGATAAATGCCATGTCTCTCAGCCCAGTGATCCATTTTCCATCATCGAGGAGATTACACGTTTTTAATTGTTCTGGATTGAGGTACCCGAATCCTGTCATGAAAGGGATTTCAATGCAGCTGTCTAAAAGTTGTCAGAAATTAACCACCCAGTACAGTTTTACAGTCATCTTCAAAACAATATTTGAATTATTATATAGGTTTCTTCCTGAGGCTATTTTGCAGCGACACCATGGCTCTGTCCGACGATTAGTCAAGTCTTATTGGTTTAAAGAAATGACAGTGACTGGATGGATGTTAGGACCTTTTCAAATTATTACAAAAAATATATATATCTGAGATCCACTGTTATACTGTTATTCTAAAAATGTATTTTGTAAGTTTAACATTTTAAAATTATAAAAGAAAATCCTTTGCAGTTGCAGTATAATGTCTTTCCTGCATTTAGAGATTTTGGAAATATTTAAAGTTATTTGATTCAAAGAGCTCGGGAAGAAAGTCAATTGGCCAGATGTGGTGGACATTTGAGGAGCTTTGACAACGTGGAAAACATGCAATGTATGAAAGAGGATCAAAGTGGTAATAGAACAATAAAAAAAGAACTGAGAAACAATCTGAACATTTGCAAAAGCTTCATTTAGTTTACTAATATAGAACCCTCAAAGGGAATCAAGGAATTGTGTTATTCAATACTGTGTTAGGAATTCCATCAATTATGTTTCTTGTCTTCTTTGCATGATTTTTTTACACCAGCATTGTGTTCACACACTTACACAGCTATTTGTATGTACCATTATACCAATGTCCAGGCTTTTACCAATATCAGACTTATGCAGTACATGTGTATAAATATGCCTGACTCTTAATATCATGTAACTGTTTGTATTCTGATTTTAAACTTTCCCATTCTATCTTAGCACGCACTTTACAATGAAGGTTTATGTGCATTTATTAAATAACTTTAAATATTTTCTAAATCTCTAAATGCAGTACCAACATTATACTGCAACTGCATATACAGTTAGGGGGTTTTCTTTTATAATTGTAAAATGTTAAACTTAGAAAATATTTTTTTAGAATAACAGTATAATAGTCGATCTCAGATGTTTTATGTAATTATGTACGTTTTAATAATTAGAAATGTCTGTGATAGAAAAATTAGGTACATACTGTAATATATAATAGATTAGCTTAGTAGCTATTAGCTTTATTAGCTTATTAGATACAAATATTGTGCAATGTAAATTTCATTAAAGCACTTTATTCCTAAAATATTTTGCCAATCAACATGTATTTAAGTTAGTTTAAAAGTTAAAAGTTGTGTTTTAGACACAGTTTATACATATATACATAGAAATAAGAGGTAGTCTGCCTGGGGGACTTATTGGCTTGGACATTGCTCTTAAAAGGAAGAAAACTGCTTACGGTAGCTTTCTCCAGTGTCTTTCTGCTCACCGCAGGCCTTGCCCTCTGCCTCATCTCACAGTGCCGGAGGTCTCAATAGAGCAGAAGTGGAGCGAGTGGTTATTAAGTTGGAAGGTCAGGTGGAATTGATCATTTTCCCCGCAGTACATCCTTGCAGCATTTAGACTGGAGACGAGTGCCAATTGGTTTTGGGAGCATACAGGATTATTTTTGGAGACTCTGATTCTCTTTCTTTCCTTCATTACCCTCCTCTCTCTCCTGGGGTTTTCATCTGCTCTAACTGGCCCTCTGGTGCTGCCCCGATGGGACGGACAGTGGTCGGACACAGGGAGAACAAGGCAAGCCCTGCAGAGATTGGCTTAATTGAGCTCAATTACTTCATGAAATGGCATACACTAACCCGGAATTCTGTCTTCTAATGATTCATTGGTGCATTAATCACCCATTTAGCTAATGGAAATAACCTTCTCGGTTTTAATAGTTGCGACAAACAAAAATCGTTTGCCCATGGCGTGTAAGGCTTTTCTTGCATTGCGAGTGCTGCAATCGAAGGTCTGGCTAGTCCACACGGCATTCCTGGATGGGAGAACAACATGCTCTGGTTTACTGGCATTTCTTTAAACCAATCACCTTGGGCGGCGATAAAGGCCAGAGGAGCAACAGTGCCTCTGCTAAATAGCTTCAGGAAGGAACTTTTTTGGATGGAACATGTGTACGTTCAAAAATGATTTTAGTCATTAAAAAGAAAACTCCGATTGGACAGATAGTCTAGCTAGCTGTCTGGATTTACCCTGCAGAGATCTGAGGAGCAGTTAACCAGAGTCCTCGGAAATCCAAGTGAGTTTAAAAAGTACAACACAAAGAAAGTGGAAGGTGAGGGACATTCGGCCAAAATGAGGGACATCCAGCAGAATTTCCGGCGGCACCTGAACAATCTCAGAAATGAAACGCCGTTGATAAAGGTTAGGCTTCTCCAGTCTGTGTTGGGCAATCCAGTGATGAGACCACCTCACAACGTTTGACTAGCTGGATCACGTAGTACAGCACCAGCTTCTGTTTACAATGGAACAACACCATTTTTGATGAAGTTGTCACACAATGTTCTCGCTTCTTTTCTTTTTATTTATTTTTTACATTAAGATGTGTGGTCTGCCTGGTGCCTTACGGGGAAAGCAAAGGCAGCCGTCATGCGTTTCATGTCATGTACACAATATCTGAGCAGCGCGAGCTTCAATCTGACAACTTGTTCTGTTGTCTTAATGCCTCATCAAGCAGTGACATGCACGCTGTAATTGTGGACCGAGCTTCTTGTTTTGATAGAGCTGACTGACACAGGGCTGACAGCTCGTGCAGCTGCCATCAGTTACGAAGCCACCGACATTGTCTACGTGTTTATTGGGCTGAGCTGATTCAAAGACACCTGAAGTGTGTCAGACAAAAGCCCAGAAACATAGGCATGTTTTGCCATGGTTGTTATAGTCACATGAAACCACGGGCATAAATAATATGTAAGCCGGAAAATACATACAATAACCCTCCACTGGCCCCCCTAGACTAAAAATTAGGTAACAAGTACAGAGAGGGACAACATGTATCGCCAACATCACCGTATAGATGTCACCCACCGCGAGTTACAAGCTAGCAAGCTAACAAACATGAACAAATAAAAGATGCTAACTACACTTACCATTCTGATACGTCTGCTATATGCCGATTGTAGTGCATACCAAACTCCTGCGTGCGTGTGTGCGTGCTTGTGTGTGAGTGTGTGTGTGTGTGTGTGTGTGTGTGTGTGTGTGTATGTGTTCTGGGGCAGTATGTGTTTCTTTTTACAATCCATCCCTTCCCCTACAGATTGCTGCGCCATAGCTGCAAGTCAGCCAGCTGTCCCCCCCCCCCCCCCCCCCCGTAGTGGGTGGTGGATGGAGGCACTCTGACTGTGAAGAAGGGGTGTAAAACGTGCTATTGCTAAACGCCTCTCCACATATCCTATGGGAAATGCGCACACACTGCACTCTCCTTTACCTCGCTTGGTCACATTGGTTGGTGGTTGGACGGAGGGTTGGTGGCTGGTTGGAGGAAGGGCCGGCAGAGCAACAAATGCAATCGTGACACAGGTAGTTGCTGCTTGGGATGGTAATGCTGTTCTAATAATTCCGAGGGAATGTCTTCATAAATGTCTGCTCTCTGGGGAGGCGGTGAGGAGACGCGGGGCCCTTATGCGCGGATGGGCTCTTTTCACCATGAATAAATTCATGTCCACTCCTGCTGCCTCTGTTTGCTCATCTCGTATGCAGCTGGCTGTGCGGCCCGTCCCTAGAGATGAAAGTTTGTAAACATGAATAATAATTAGGAACAGGTCGACGGGCAGGTAATCTGCATGTGGGTTCCACAGGCGTACTCGCCCAGTGTGCATCAGTATGGGTGGCCTTCTATTAGCATTTTGTGCACAGAGACACAGGTAAACATTTGAACTCTTATCAAGGTAAACAGAATAGATGTAATTTGTAATTGCTTTTAACGGAGATTAGACCTTAAATAAAGAGGGGAACGGCTGGCAAACAGATCCTAGGTTTTTGACTTAACTTTGTTAAGCATTTATGTGAGTTGGTCACCACACATGCGCACACACACACACACACATTGCACACATACAGGTTTTTTACAGTTTGAATAGGAAACAAACAGTGAGTCTGTCTTATCAGTGGGGTGCATATACACAGGCATTTTATGCAGCATGGTTTGTGCAGTAACACTGTTTACCAAACGACATAGCTGTCCCATTTGGTTATGATTTGCAAATGCTCTCTGACCTCAGTGTTGAAAATCTGTGAATTGCGGTAATAGCAGACTGGCACACGGAGCAGGCTGGCGAGCATCTAAATTAGAACTCATGGGTTTTATATTTGATGGAGAGCCTCTGGTGGCACCAGGTTTCCTGATTTGTTAATATAATGACAGGATGCTAATGATTAATTAAGAGCCTGATTTCCATTATTAGCTAGAGAGAGGTTTGATCTTGGAATGACTTTGGAGCAGGGCGAAAAATCAAGGCTTTGCTATTCTGCCTTCTCCTGGCACTAACAAGCCCCTGACAGCAAACAAATCTCTGACAAGTCCCCCTTATTGCCAGACCCCCTTTTATAGATAGTCTTAAGACTTTAATCCTGATCCAGTGACAGGCTCATCCTCAGTCAATAGGGTAAGGAGAAGCTTGTGCGAGGGTTTTGTGCACTTGTCCAAAGGCTGGTTCAAGCACACATGCTCCGAATGTTAAACTGGAGCTCACCTCATCAAGGGTATTGAAAGAAGGATTGACATATGTTTTGTCGCTGGGATTTTGTTTTCACAAAATTCACTGCAATTTCATTGAACTCATTGGAACAGAAACATGTGTCTCCAGTAGTTTCTGCTTAGGGTTAAATTGGTTGATTATGATGATTACGTTCTAAATTAATATTAACCAGCTGTCTTTAACATGCTTTTGTAGGTTTTCAAATGTGTGTTTGTTTTTAATGTGTGTCTTTAATGAGCCTTGTGAAGGAAAATGTCTGTTACTGCTTGGGACAGAATATCTATCTATCTATCTATCTATCTATCTATCTATCTATCTATCTATCTATCTATCTATCTATCCACCATCTATCTATCTATCTATCCAACCATCTATCTATCTATCTATCCATCTATCTATCTATCTATCTATCCAACCATCTATGTATTTATCTATCTATCTATCTATCTATCTATCTATTACTATCTATCTATCTATCCAACATCTATCTATCTATCTATCTATCTATCTATCTATCTATCTATCTATCTATCTATCTATCTATCTATCCAACCATCTATCTACTATCTATCTATCTATCTATCTATCTATCTATCTATCTATCTATCTATCTCTCATCTATCATATCATCATCCATATCATCCATCAATCATTATCTATCTATCTATCTATCTCTCTATCTATCTATCTATCTATCTGTCTATCTATCTATCTCTCATTGATGCATCCATCTATCTATCCATCAATTTATCCATCTATCTATCTATCTATCTATCTATCTAACCATTATCTATCTATCTATCTATCTATCTATCCAACCGTATATCTATCTGTCTATCTATCCATCCAACCATATCTATCTATCTATCTATCTATCTATCTATCTATCTATCTATCTATCTATCTATCTATCTATCTATCCATCCATCTATCTGTCTAATTGTCCATGTTTTAACTCCTTGCTATGTAATCCTTCTGACCCATATTTCCTTGTGTATCATGTGTGTGGTATCTCTGTCCTGTCAGCAGTGATCCATACACAGTCATATTTCAGAGTTTTTAGCTGGGGTGTGTGAGAGGATCTGCTGGTTATTGCTATGTGCCCTGCAGGTCCCAATCTGTCTTAGTTAGGCTGGCTGCGCGGCCTATCACACCTGCCTGGGCTAAGACTGATGACCACCATCTCCACCGGCCTGTGCACCTGCACCTAAAATAACAATTTGCATGCACTTTGTAATTGTCAAAGTGGCACTTTAACTCTGTTCCGTGTATATAGTGACAACCACTACCTTCAAAAGTGCACTCGAAACAATAAAGCAGATTTATACAGGCGTTTGAGTAACATTTACTCAGGAACTGTTGCCTTACAGTAGGTGATTAATTTCAATTCTATGGGACTTTATATTTTACTCCATTAGATAGGCCTTTTTCCACACAGACATTTTGACATTTAGCATTCAAGCTACACTGCTGCTTTGCAGAATAACATTTTACATGCAAAGTACCCACACCCACAGATCAACTGACTACCAAGCACCAAATGGCAGACAGACAAAGTAAATGGTGAACATTTAGCAGTTAAATAGAAAGATGTTTCCCAGAAAACAGCTAAAAGGAGAGGGATTTTTGGACTTCCGTTCTTCAGGTGGACAGAAACATGACTCTAAATAAAGGGTAATGCTGCTCTGTATCTCCTGGATGCGTATACAGGTAACTATTCAACTTTAAAGTTGATAATATGTCAGCATTGTGCTTACAGGTTGTTTTTGCTGTTCTCTATTGGCCAAAAATAACTTAAATCCTAAAGTGTTTATATACAACAATCAGAACCACCAGATGGATTTTAGTATAATAAATTAGTAATGTATTTTGCTTGGCAAGGAGCTGTATCTTTGGTCTGCCAGGGGATCTGAATCTATGGACTGCAATTATAAGCTTGCTAGCCATCCTGCTAGCCATCCTGCTAGCCATCCTGCTAGCCATCCTGCTAGCCATCCTGCTAGCCATCCTGCTAGCCATCCTGCTAGCTATCCTGCTAATCAGCGGTGTAGTCTACGTGATGTGCAAGTATTCGCAGTATACCCACCAAGAAAGTTCCAGGATTTCCATATACCCACTTAAAAATGCGCAATGACATACTAATGACAACATACTTTGCATTATCATATTATACATTATATTTTGATATTAGATTAGATTAGATTCAACTTTATTGTCATTACACAGGTACAGATACAAGGCAACAAAACGCAGTTTAGGTCTAACCAGAAGTGCAATAACAGTAAGTGCAGGATAAACAATGGTTCCATAAGTGCAGGACATGGATATGTACTAAATAAACATAAAGATGAATACTGTTATCAACAGAATTTTACGGATAGATTTTTCCCATGAATATGATATATCTCCTGGGTGAAAGTCTTGTGTTTCCACCCCCCCGACCAACCTCCCTATGCGAAATTTCCCCCTTACATACTACTCGCTAAACCCCGTCAAGTTGCTGCTCCCCCCAGTACATTCTACACACAGTAGTGGTATTTGATTATTTCTCACCCAGATTTCTCTGTTGCCCTGCTGGTTGAAAAAAAAAAAGAAGGATCTCTGTCCACTGGAACGCTACGGGTTTTCATTCAAAACGGTTATCATACGTGTCAAACAGATGCTGCTTCAAATAAAAGCCGGGTACTTTGTGTGGCTCAGGTAAACAAAGGCCCCGGCTTTTATTTGAGAAATCACAGTATTTGTATTTGCAGTAATTTTCTATGGTTGCACTGAAATACTTTTTCCCCACCACTAATCCAATCGTGAACCCTTTAAAAAAAACTACATCTTCAAAATGCTAACCAACTTTTAGCTTAAACGAGGCATTAATACTATGTTTCTGTTAGGGGTGGCAGTAGCTCAGTCCATAGGGAGTTGGGTTGGGAACCGGAGGGTCACTGGTTCAAGTCCCCGTGTGGACCAAAAAAAAAGTATGGAGTGTGGATTGGTGGCTGGATAGATGCTGCTTCACCTCCTGGGCACTGCCAGGTGCTGTTAAGCAAGGCACCCTACCGCCATACCGGCAGCCCACTCACTCTGACATCTCTCCATTAGTGCATGTATAGATCCTGTGTGTGTGTGTAGTTCAGGACTGTGTGTGGTTACTAACAAAGTGTGGATACAGAGTGGGAATTGTAATTTCCCCATTGGGGATTAATAAACAGATAAAAAAAAAGAAGGGGTCTTCAATCTTTATTGAACCAAGGACCCCTTAACTAAATGAGAGACGGAGCAGGGACCCTCAAATATATACATATATTGTATAAAATGAAGTTGCATGTTAAACTGGGCCTTTAATAATGTGTTGAAGACCTACATAGAATACCAAGCTGTTAAAAAAATAATTTTATAAATCTAAAATAATCTACAACAATTCGGTGGCCCCCCTGCAGTGACTCTGAGGACCCCCTAGGGGTCCTGGACCCCTGTTGAAGATCTATGTGTTAAACCAAAAAGAAATAAAAAACTGGAGTTACAGTACATTTCACACAGCAGAAGAGATATGTCTTGGGCTCTGTTATTTATTTATTTTACTGTAAAAGGCTGTGCATTGAATTAAAGAATTGCATCTGGATGAATCACACACCAGCTGCCCCTCATTGTTTGAACATAGAGCGCCTCTATATTGACTGGTTGTTAACTTTATCAGGATGTCAATAGTCATCATTGTTTATCTTGTCTTGATTATCCTCTAGGCTGTAAGATCAATTAAGCATTATCCAATCCAGTCCCATTCTGCAGACCAAAGGATCATACAGTGTGATAATTCACAATGTCAACCCTCACACATTTCTTCTGAAGAGCAGCAGATTTGTCTGAGCACTTCAAGAATAAATCTCATTTACTATCTAATGGCATCGCTTCACCTGCTTCTCAGCGGGAGAGCACAGGTCAGACAATGCTAATCACAAGGCTAATAACGTTGGATACAGTTGTAAGAAGGAGCTACGCAGAATGGCAATGATCAATGCAGATGGGCCGGTGTGAGCAGAGCGATGCAAAATACTCGGTGCAGCGCGCACAGGTTAGAGGTGGACAACATGACCTGGCTTGGTTTAGCAGCTCACATGGGATATTTGTGAATTTCCATATCCAAGGACAGACTACATCACTTGTTACTCTGTAAGCTCTGTGAACGACTCCATCTTTCCTTGCCTGATTACATGATCAAACACACAAGTGACGCACTGTATGGAAACAGAACACCGAAGTAGTAATAATCCCTTTATTTCCCCCAGCAAATCTAATTTTAACAGCACGTTGTGTCCGGATAGGTGTTCATCCTTGACTGAATTTGATGGAAACCTGCAATAACATGTGGGCATGCCTGAGCTAATGCAAAGTGACATTGTCATGAGTGGCTTCCCACATATTTCCTGATATAATTTAATGACCCATAGCAGAGTTAGAAATCACTGTGATTAAGAAAAAAACACAGAGACTAACAGACACGATAATTATGCGGATAAATCTGTGAATCAATAACAAACAGAGTACTTGGGAGATTAAAAAACCAACAAAGTAAAAACAAATGAAAGACACCTATTTGAATAATTTACAGACAGTGGCTTTCATGGGGTGCAAAAAAGCTGCAGGTTATTGAGGAATTGTCCCTGCTGCCGCCCTGGCCTAAGCCCTCCACGTCTCTGGATCAGAGTACACTAATTTGATTTCACGGCTTGCCGTTGAAGATGCATTCATCTTTCCCAGACCATCGCATGCCCCTGAGCAGCTGGAGAAAGAAGGAGAGTGAGACACGGTAGAGGGAAGTGGGGTCGGAGCGACGTGCCTCCCATGCTAACAATGTTCTCCTGCCAACAGAAGTGCATCCCTCCAGGCAGGCCGTGTAAACAGTGCACATCATCTCACAAAAAAAAAATCCCATTCACACCCTCAGAGAGTTGCTCAGCTCTCTGTCCCTCCCTCCCTCTGTCTGGGGACTGAGGCAACGTGGGCATTTGGCTGTTGTCTTTTTTCATTTGGAGATTTTGTCAATTACTTATTTTTTGGCATTCAGTGCTGTTTCACACTAGTATAGTGCACACCGGTATTTGCGTTAATCCCTTGAAAATGAATAGGGAAAATGACACACCTTAACAAATTTACAACTCATCACTCCATGGGTGATCTTTAAAAAGTGTTATTCTTTCGACAAACGGTGACAACAGTGCAGACATCATTAGTATTCCATGCTCTGCATCTTCCCATATGCATAGTCTGGACCTTATAGTTGGCCGCCGAAACAGCTGTGTGCGCTGATAACTTCTGTCACATAATCAAAGGTAATCCATGGCTGTGAGGCAACTCCTCATGTCTTACTTTAGAGCAAAGTGGGAATAAAAAGATCCATCAATGAGCAAATGTCCCCAAGTTGATTGTGGTCAACAGAAATCAAAGAGAGAGAGAAGAAGAAAAAGCGAGGGAGAAGATGAAGGGGACCACCACATAATCTTTCTTGCTGTTAACCCCCACCCACCTCCTGTCCCATTGGCCTACCCAACTGTCATCTCACCCTGGGGTATAGCACAGCTCCGCCAGCAGCTTTCTTGTCTTGTTCCATTGATCCATTTTAACACACAGTGGCCACAGTGGCATCAAACGCTGCGTGCCATGCAGGATCCATACCCCCCCCCCACCCTTCATGCTTTTCAAAAGAAATGTTGAAGGCATGAAAATATGAAAATGCTCTTCACAGGGGTCTGTGAAGGAGACAATTTCCATCATGCCCATGTCTATTTCCTATGTAGAGGCAAATAACACATTTCTCTGATGTTCCGCCACACAGAGCAACAGTGACTCTACTTCTGCTGAAGCTTATGGAGAGTGTAGAACAGATTGGGGCTGTATTAAATTACTGAGGAAGCTGACTTTTTTTTTAACTCTTTATTTGGTTTACACCCCTGGGGTATGTAATCATAGCCACAGCAAATCCTTGGATTGGCATATTAGCATATTCATATAGTTATTTGTTCACATAAAACTTTGTGGTTGTCCTTGATAAGCATTTTAACTGGTTGTTTGATTACAACGCAGTGGTGGTATGTACTGTAAACAGCAGAGAAGCAGCACAAGCAGTGAATGCATTTACCTTTTTTGCAGGTTGGAATAGAGAAAATGTGATTGCATATAAAATGTTAACCTGCCATTACAAAGAATGCATCCATGATAAAGCTAGATTTGTGTGTGTGTGTGTTTTTGTTTTTATTGAGTTAAAGCACATGATGTATCCTGGGTAATCACTTCAATAAAATGTGGTTATGCATCCACCTTTTTTTTTCCATTCCAGCTCAGCTAATGTAGTTTTAGGTTGTCAGGCTTGAAACAATGGCACATCCCTTGTGCATTCATCCAGGTTGATTAGTCCTTTTAAACAAACACAGGGCCAAAGAGGGATCATGGTTTTCACGCAGTGAAGTGAGCTTCCAGTAATTTGCATGGAGGAGATGTGCTCATATCAGAATGCGATGCTTGGTAAATAAATGAATTAATCCCGTCTATTGTGCTGGAGATTTATTCTGCTGGTGTCCTCACAGGAGAGTAGAAGTTAATTAAGATCATGGTGAGGGATGCGGTTCTGTGTAGCTACTCATAAAGAGATTGTGCTTGAGTGGAGTAGCAGTCCTTGGGCTGACTGCAGTGTACACAATTCCCTTTTTAGCAAAGCGTTTTAGTCCTTTTTTTTAAGGATGTGGCCTAACTTTGGTTTATACGATTGATCAGATAGTGGCTAAACACTTTTTTTACTTTATTGAAAAGAGTTCTTGGAAATGTGCTCTGATGATTGCTCTGGTCAAATTTAATGCTAGGGTTTGTGGTTGATGGAGCATTTAATAGATCGTAAGTAAACCTTTGGAGTAATTGAAGAAAAAAACCTTCCGGGATTGGAGTCTGTCTGTTCGCTGATATTCATATTTATTTCTGTTAATATTTGTTCTGCTGTATAAGAAGAAGTCCACAGTTTGAGACACTAAGCATGACTCAATTATTTAACGATTATTTTATTTATTGCCTAATACTGTGCAATTTGATTTGCATGGAACAGAAAATGAATTGTCATTTATGTACAGGTGCAAGGACTTGTGGTAGGAGTTAAACTATTATGTAATATGTTTTCTTGATTGTAAAAAATAAACATATAGTCCCTTTCAGTCACATTTTAAGAATGTATTCATCGCCATTTTTACATGTTTTTGCCTATGCACAGATTTCAAAGAATATGCTTTTTAAATGAATGGATACCATTTTTGACAATCTTTTTATTTCTTAAAATGACCAAATTATTGATAAATTTCTTTTACATTTTTCATGTTTCTTATTGTCTTTCAAGAGTTTTTATGACAACAGTGAACTCAACGCACTACGCAACAAAGTGTCAAATGTAGGAGGTTCCCAAAAGCACTTGAATGCACCAACAGGAGACATCTGTCAAAGTAGTCCTGCTGTCATCTCCATTACAACGCAATGTCATTTACAGTAAACATGACATCCAGAAGGCAACGTGATGTTCACTGTGATTCCGCCTCTGAAGCAGGTGGAGCACACTGTACTAACATGAACCAACAGCGAGTCAGAAAGCATCAGTATGGTCCTTCAAATTACTTTCTGGCTTTAGACCCACTCTGTCCCCCTCGTTGCCAGTCAGTAATTGAAAATACAAGACTCAAAACCTGCTGAACAGTAAAACAGTTGCTCCAGGGAGCTGACACCTGAATATGTCACCAGCATTATCACACCCTGCAGCACATCCACTCAGCTTATCCCAATCCCGCTAGCAGATACTGGACTTTAACACAGCAATTAGGGTCACATTGTTCCCGTTAAACATTTGGACGTGCTGTTTTATAACCAAGGCACTGCAGTGAATATTGATTAACCACAGATAACCTCCTTACAAAGGTGACATATGGATGCTTAATCCTCCGTTTGCAATGTTAATAAAATGTAAAGTGCCTTAGGAGTCTGTCTATTAACTAGCGCAGAGCCCATTAAAAGGGGCTTGTTGTGTGGCCAGGTTAGCTCAGCTGGTAGAGCAGGCGCATATGTAGACAGACAGACAGACAGACGAACAGACAGACAGACAGACAGACAGAAACGACAGACAGACAGACAGACAGACAGACAGACAGCAGACAGACGACGACCTTGCTTTTTACGCTGTATACTAAATTGAATCGAAATATGAATCTGACTTTACAACAAAATTCATTTTAGGCTACTGCACTGTTTGCTGACATGCAATTAATTCACTGTTAGCGGTATAATTATGCAGCCATAGCAACACTGTGGATGGATGCGATAATGCGGACTTGAAATATAACAATGTGACAATTATCTGATAAGTCAACTGACTGAAATCAACTGCTTTTCATTAGCTTGATTATGTGTAACTGCACTGCACAAGCTCTCATTTTTCTTCAAGCTTATTCCAGTGTACACACACCACAATCTGATGTGTTCAAATACATATTTGAACACATCACATCATGTTCCACCTTCTGTGATGTGTGACTGCTGTCAAAATGTGGCCTCTACTGCTTTGAGATTTGTTTTACCAGTGTAACCTTTTTTTAAAAATTTTATTTATGCCACCATCTGTATTTTTTCTTTCTTTATTCCCATAAAAGATTTAAGGAATAATGAAACCTTTCCCAATAAATCATGTTTCTACGTTAAGTATGGCGACGCAGCACGGTCCCAAAGAGGGGCGTTTTGAGCGATGTTGAGCGATTTCCCCGAACATTTCCCATTCAAGTCATGAGAGATTTTTGCCATATTTTTGCCGATTTGGGTTAAAACCACGCGGCCAAATCTGGTTGAAACTACATAGCCACACCATTCCCAATCAATACCACATGTCGGTGTAATTTTGGTGCGCGTGTTGGCAACGCTCCGGGACTAGTAGGGACGAAATTTGGCGGAAGTTTAAAGAATAAGAAATAATATAATAAGTATGGGCAAAAATAGTCATTGTGCCGAGTGCTGCTTAAGCAGTCCTCGGCCACACTAAATTAAGATCATGGGAGGGATGCGGTTCTGTGTAGCTACTCATAAAGAGATTGTGCTTGATGGAGTGCAGCCCTTGGGCTGACTGCAGTGTACAAAATTCCCTTTTTAGCAAAGCGTTTTAGTCCTTTTTTAAGGATGGGGCCAAAACTTTGGTTTATACGATTGATCAGATAGTGGCTAAACCACTTTATTTTACTTTTTTAAAAGAGAAGTTCTTGGAAATGTGCTCTGATGTTGCTCTGGTCAAATTTAATGCTAGGGTTGGTGGTTGATGGAGCATTTAATAGATCTAAGTAAACCTTTTGGAGAAATTGAAGAAAAAACCCCTTCCGGGATTGGAGTCGTCTGTTCGCTGATATTCATATTTATTTCTGTAATATTTGTTTCGCTGTAAAAAAGAAGTCCACAGTTTGAGACACTAAGCATGACTCAATTATTAACGATTTTTTTTATTTATTGCCTAATACTGTGCAATTTGATTTGCATGGAACAAGAAATGAATTGTCATTTATGTACGGGTGCAAGGACTTGTGGTAGAGTTAAACTATTATGTAATATGTTTTCTTGATTGTAAAAATAAACATATAGTCCCGTTCATCCCACATTTTAAGAATGTATTCATCGCCTTTTTTTACATGTTTTTGCCTATGCACAGATTTCAAAGAATATGCTTTTTAAATAAATGGATACCATTTTTGACAATCTTTTTTTCTTAAAATGCCCAAAATTATTGATAAATTTCTTTTACATTTTTCATGTTTCTTATTGTCTTTCAAGATTTTTTTAGACAACATTGAACTCAACGCCTACGCAACAATTTGTCAAATGTGGGAGGGTCCCAAAAGCACTTAAATGCACCAACAGGAGAAAATCTGTCAAAGTAGTCCTGCTGTCATCTCCATTACAACGAAATGTCTTTACAGTAAACATGACTCCAAGGCAACGTGATGTTCACTGTGATTCCGCCTCTGAAGCAGTGGAGCACACTGTACTAACATAACCAACAGCGAGTCAGAAAGCATCAGTATGGTCCTTCAAATTACTTTCTGGCTTTAGACCCACTCTGTCCCCCTCGGTGCCAAGTCAGTAATTGAAAATAAAAGACTCAAACCTGCTGAACAGTAAAACAGTTGCTCCAGGGAGCTGACACCTGAATATGTCACCAGCATTATCACACCCTGCAGCACATCCACTCAGCTTATCCCAATCCCGCTAGCAGATACTGGACTTTAACACAGCAATTAGGGGTCACATTTGTTCCCGTTAAACATTTGGACGTGCTGTTTTATAACCAAGTGCACTGCAGTGAATATTGATTAACACAGATAACTCCTTACAAAGGTGACATATGGATGCTTAATCCTCCGTTTGCAATGTTAATAAAATGTAAAGTGCCTTAGGAGTCTGTCTATTAACTAGCGCAGAGCCCATTTAAAAGGGGCTTGTTTGTGTGGCCAGGTTAGCTCAGCTGGTAGAGCAGGCGCATATGTAGACAGACACAGACAGGACAGACAGACAGACAGACAGACAGACAGACAGACAGACAGACAGACAGACAGACAGACCTTGCTTTTTACGCTGTATACTAAATTGAATCGAAAATATGAATCTGACTTTTACAACAAAATTCATTTTAGGCTACTGCACTGTTTGCTGACATGCAATTAATTCACTGTTAGCGGTATAATTATGCAGCCATAGCAACACTGTGGATGGATGCGATAATGCGGACTTGAAATATAACCAATGTGACAATTATCTGATAAGTCAACTGACTGAAATCACTGCTTTTCATTAGCTTGATTATGTGTAACTGCACTGCACAAGCTCTCATTTTTCTTCAAGCTTATTCCAGTGTACACACACCACAATCTGATGTGTTCAAATACATATTTGAACACATCACATCATGTTCCACCTTCTGTGATGTGTGACTGCTGTCACATGTGGCCTCTACTGCTTTGAGATTGTTTTTACCAAGTGTATACCTTTTTTTTAATTTTATTTATGCCACCATCTGTATTTTTTCTTTCTTTATTCCCATAAAAGATTTAAGGTAATAAATGATATCCAATATCCACAACCTAATGCTGCATGGTCCCGTTAGTCCTCATTACTGCTGGAAAATTGTTTTAGTCTTGCTTTTTGTTTTGCAGAATTACCAGGCCCAATTTATGTGCCCCAGGATGTTTTAGAACATTATAGTACATTAAAATCTTTTTTTTTTTCCATTGTAAATATCTGTTGGGGCCACTGTTGGCTATGTGCCCCCCCCCCCAAGCAGCTATTTATGTGGCTTAATATCCAAGCACTGCAGCCATACCTAACATATTTATTTTCTGTGCACTTATAGAGACATGCAGTGGAGGCACAGCAGTGATTGAAGTGAAGCCCTTAGCGGTGACAGTTCCAGCCTTGATATTAATGGAGGCCCACATAATTGTGCATGCCATTAAGGAAGTACAGATGCTTTCAGGGAGTGCACACATCGTTATTTCTCAGTGTAACACCTAATTAATATTTGTTGTTTTTTTCTAATTTTTCTCACTGCCACTTTGTGAGGAGGAGGGCTGGACTGGATGCTGTGCAGTATAGAAAATGACAGAAAGATGAATCTTCCTGACTCCAGGCAGATGTTTCCTGTTCAGCATTCAAATTAGAGGCGCACTCTCACAAGGGCCTCGACAGCACGCCCACTGGAAGAAAAAAAAGTGAAACATTTCCAAAGATCATAAAGTAGATTTAGGCACCTCTGTCGCATGCCTGAAACTTCCCTCACTATTTAAAGGTCAGATGGCTGAGAGCGTGGTGTGATCTATTCAGAGGAGTGGACAGGAACTGCAGCATCCCTCTGTAACCTTTTATTGCTCGGGCCCTTGTTGGGTTTGTTGTGGCCTGGGGTTGTCACAGTCTGTGGAAAATCTTTAGACCTGAAGTGTTGGAGTGGTAAACATTGTAACACTATCATTTCAGCTGAGCAACAACTGCCTGAATGTTTTTATTTGGCAATGCTGATGGATGAACTCATCACTCGTATTCATCATATCTCATATCCATAAGCAATTAAAGGGATGCATAGATGACTTTCTTTCCCTCTCTGTGGGAATCCATTTCACTCATTGAAAGGCTGCACCGTTCTCTTAAACACATTGAGTCATGTTGTGCTTATATGTTGGTCGCCAAGCAAGCTAGAGATCTGTGCCCAGCACATGTCAGATATATCTTTTCATTTTAAGTATGCAGAATGTGAACATTTTCATGCCGCTCTGCACAAGGACATTCACAATTTCTCTTCTTCTAGGGCTGATTGTAAGTTAACCTCTCTGCAAAGTCATTTATCTGACTAGAGGAAGCACTTACTCAGTGATGTTGATAGGTATGCATCCTGCGTCTCTTACGCATTAAAATGGACGCAGTAAACTTACCATCCAGGCGTCCAGGGCACGCACACTCTATTTTTTGGGTAATGCTACATTGTGAACAACAAATCTGTGTTGAAATCAAGAACAGAAGAAAACTCCAAATCATGAAAGAATGTACACAGTTCTTATCAGAGGTAACAATAACACGCGCGCTAGGGGTGTACAAAAAATCGTTTCACATTCATATAGCGATTTTTTTAAATTGCCGACTACACAATCACATGGGAAAAGTAACTGCATTTAAATACTGTGAATCGTTTTTTTTATTGAGAATCGTTTTTGAATCAAGTCGATTTTTGAATCAAATCTTGAGCCTAAAAACTGATATAGAATCGTGACATTTTCTAAATCGTTCACCCCTAATGCGCATGCGCACAAAAACACACACACACACACAGATAGAGAAGATAGATGGATAGATAGATAGATAGATAATAGATAGATAGATAGATAGATAGATAGATAGATAGATAGATAGATAGATAGATAGATAGATAGATAGATAGATAGATAGGTATCTTTGTTTAAACCCACACTCCCAGGGAATCCTTTATAGCACTGCCTTTCCTTCACAATTTCTATTTAAAGCCCACAACATACAGTATACTGTGGATATTGGAATTAAAGTCTAGATTTTTTGTCATCTTTGATTCAATGATTTCTTACCATTATCCTTTCCTTACACAAGCAAATCTCATTCTTATCCTGGTAAAGCAAAAGTCTGAGACACCACAGGAAAATGTGTTATTTCCCACCATTCAGCCGGTAATCGGCCTGGGCAGCACTGGCCCACCTAGCCAAGTGTTATCAAAATACGTTTTTACACAAAAACTATTCCGATTCTGATGCTGGATGAAGGTCCCATGGGGAAAAAAGACGGTGATGCTATAGCAAGAGCAGGATTTCTTCCTTTTGTTACCAACATTTTTTTAAATGTGTGAACAAAAAGAAACGCATACAAACTTGACATGTTGTCGATTTCGTACTGGCCCACCCAAAATCAAATTTCTGCAACCAGCGCTTTTAATCCCCCAGCTAAATCCGATGCCGTTCACTGTGGCGCTGTCTCGCGCAGACCACTTTCTTTCTCTGGTAATGAGTCGGGAAGCAGACAGCAAAACATGGTCATAAATTGATACTAGAGTAGCCTACTTCCTTGTTTAGTACCTGTCTTCGCAAAAATCATCCGCTGAGTGTTTGATATTTGTGCTTTAGAACGTAATCAATGTGAAACAATAGTAAAACAGGCTTTACTTCTCTCTGTCTACTGTACAATGACAAATTCAAGTATAAAACAAATGGTCCCAGAAAACGCTTGGTTACGTTGTAACCTTGGTTCTCTGAGTGAAGAGACTCTCTCTCTCCATCATTATGGAATAAGTAACAGTTTAACTGCAGAAGAGCAGCCAGTCATTTGAGTTTATGGCAAAAACCTTTTAGTGCTCGGTTTCATTTTGTGCCTTTCGATTGAATAAAGGACTGCTGTATTTTTTCCAGTGTCATTTCTGTAAAATAATGTTAAAATCTTTTCTGGATCTCGTGTCTTCTCTCATTAGCTAGGTGTCACACCCATAGTCTGTGCCCTCATTGTGCAGACCTAGAAATATTCTGAATGTACTGATTGTGTTTTACCTGGCCATTAAACTTATATTTAAAGCCTAGGAGTTCTGGTAATATAATGCATGCCTGGGTGTTGTCATTGACATGGAGGAGAGGATCATCATTACAGCTAATGATGATAGCGCTGCTTTGGTTGCAGGGTACACTGCATCAGCAGTTCCTATAGGTGACAAAAGAAAAGCACATTAAAGGAGCTGGTTATGTTCATTGCACCTCCTCAGCTCCCACCGGCACTTGAGACGTATATGGCAGTTGAAGTAAAAGTGACTGTAAAAGTCAGAGCATGCCTGAATTCAGCAAATTGACCATGCGGCTCTCTGTGTCAAGATTATAGCCTCCTTGACAGCCCAGTTAACTCTTTCACAGGAATGAAGAGCGAGGCTGTATAGTGTAGTTATGGTGCAGATATGACCAAAACATTTACAAATGAAGTCAAATAACTAAGGGTGGGGCAAAAAAACTGATTCAAGTAATGTGATTTTTTTGCGATGATTTTGAAATAATTTAAAAATATACACAATATGGGGAAAGGATTCATATATTCCTTTCCCCAGAATATTATTAACCAAAATATTATCTGTTTGTACAGTACCCATGAAGGCAACTTCATCATATCGGTTTCCAGCAAAACAGAGCAAAGGCAGAAAACCCATGTGATGTACTTCTTTACAAATGAAATAATTGTGGACCGACTGTCTGACATGTGATGTGCGTTATTTTTAGAAAACAATTTAGAAATGTCTCATGATATATTGTCTCTGGAAGTGTATCATTCAACTATCATTTTTGTTAAAGAAGGAAAATAGAGTCGCAGTGCTTAATACTGTTGAATCACAGTATTTCTTCTAATCATGATAAATGACAGAAATCTAATCGGCACCCATGTGTCGTGAAATAATCGGATTGCGACAAAAGCGTGTTCTCCCAGCCCTACAATTACCATGAGGATTCTCGTGTTTTTTTTCACCCAGGTGTTCATTATCAAGTCTCTTGTCTTTTCCCAGCATAAGAACCCAATGGTCAAATTGCATTTATTCACTTAAACAGAGACATCGCCAATGACATCCAAACTATTAAATGTAATATACAACATGTAGACCACATGCCGCAAATAATTGTTTCCCCACTAATGACCAAGCTGCAGAGACAAAACATTCACCCTTTAATAACCTCCGTTTGGGCATTCTCAGCTTGTGTGGCAATCCCACACAGTAACATTACTGTAATATATGGCTTTGTTTACAGTTGGAACCCTTAGTGCCACTACAGTTATTCATCTCCACCACCTTATTACTGTTATTTGCAATGAGGTAACATTTTCAAGGCAATTTTCCTGCATCTAACTAGACCAACTGGGAATATGTTTGTTGAGAATGATATGACTGGGACACATCACCATCACTCGTCCCCATATTACTGTCATGTTAAGGCGCTCCAATATAATTACTGTATATGAATAATGCCATGCAATATCTCTTTCTAAACGAAGCAGGCCCTAAATTGGCCCCAGAAGGAAATCGAAGTTGTTCAAATTGAGAAAGTATTTGATAAACTGGTCTCTGTTTTATATTATTTCTACTTGGAAATTCATTTCCTTTGTGTGAATGCTTCTTGACAACAATTCAACCAAGTACACAGTATTGTATGTGCACTTGACTGCAAACACTGTGATCCACCAAAATCAGATTAGACTGAATCAATGCCTTGATACCTAATCCTTTAATATAAAGTTCATCACTTTAGAAGAGTTTCTTTAATACCGCATTTTTCATTCAAGTCATGCACACCCGTCACTTTAGGTGATAGCAGGTGCATCTTATTTCATTTCTCATATTTCTCTCCTCGCTCACGTCTTTTACGTGCTCCTCCGAACAGCATTAAGAGAATTGAGATGGTCGTAGTAATGGAGGACCAGATCGATTTCCAGGTCAGATGCAGGACAAAGAAGAAATTAAATGAGAGAAAATTAAATGCACCGATGGCGTAACTAAAAAGAAAATGGGAAGCCATAAGTTTGCAAAAGTTTGTGTATAGTCACGGGCTATTCTTACATCACATTTTTGTTCCAAATCTCCTGGTTATTAGCTCAGTACATGAAGGTAACACATATTATTATCATCGTTATATGATGTGGAAGTCTCACTTTGAAAATATAGAGGCCTAGAAAGAGAGAACTGCCTTAAGTATTGTGAGCATAAGCATAATGTCCCCAAGGATTCGCTAGACTGGACTAATGTTGACTTTGGGATAATTATTGGCATTGCTATTCCAGCCAAAATATTTAAATAGTGTTATCTTAGAACCTGCTTTTCCCTGAGGAGATCCCACCACCTGTGTCTGCCCCTCACGCCTCAATCCCCTGTGGGCTGAAGCCTTCCTCCAAATAGCCTGGCGGAATGCAAACAGACTAATGAGGGATTTATCTACTTCCCTCCTTTTGACTCATACATCCCGGCTCCATTTCTGCCCCGCATTAGCATAGTTTTTTTGTCCACAGTGAGATCATAATCCGTTTGCACGTCCTTGAATGTAGCACACGGAAACGGCAAAGTCTGTAAGTTTCTTGTCAACAGCACTGAAATCCTCCCAGTGTTCAGTAATCCAATTAAAATGATTCTTCTGCCCGATTTAAATGAGGGTCCTTCCCTCAGCGCTACCTCCACCAGATCAACCATGTGGGTGGTTCGCCACAAAGAGACGGCAAGCCCCCATCTGATGACATTTATACTGTGGCTTCATTACCCTCTGTGGACCAGTAACACTTCCCACAGCTAATAAGACAAATACTTTTGGTTTGACACCAATAATGTTTTTGCTGGGACCCAGACATGAGATTTCTGGTGGTAACATGCTTTACATTATTCCTTTTTTTGTCACAATTACAAAAAAAAAAAAACAGACAGAAAAATAGGTGTTAACGCTACTATGAACCAAGTTAATCTTACAAGAAAACATCAATTACAATCTATAATGAGCTTCCTGAGAGGGGATGGAGAATTCTCTCCACAATCATCTTAAATCTCTTTGCACTCGTACCCACTCCCATCTCCTCTGTTTCTCTTTCCCTCCCTCTCCATGTTTCCCTTTTTCAGAGATCCATTCTTTCTAATTGAAGTTGATGAGGATGGGGACTTCATTACCGGCTTGCTATGAGTTATTGCGTGGTGTAATTGGACCTCCGGTCCCGTAGGAGGTGCCCTGCTCCAGCTGGTCCAACTGAAGGAGGCTTTTCTGGCCCAGGCGCAGGCCTTTACACAGCTGAGGTCTAACTGTAATTCAGCAGCAGTCTCATTTATCTAGATGTTGGAAAGTAGCACAGGATACATGCTGGAATCCTTGGATTATATGCATTATAAATTATGAAGACTTTCCAACAGATGCTCTAGAATTGCCCACATTTACAGTCCTACTATTAGAGCCAGTGTTTGATTGAAATCTCTGTTCCATAATCATGAGTTAATTAACATGAGTTAATGACTTCTGAGATGCTAAGTAAGAGCCAGTGTTTACACCACAATAAGCAATACATTAAGGCCATGACTGATGTCTGACTGGCGAGTGCTGCCAAGCCCATCGCGCTCTAAGACATCTATTTAATAAATCATGACGTCTGATAATTACCCCAAAGATCACACACTGAAACATTTTCGAAAGGATTGCCGAATGTTTTCCTCTTTCACTCATCACACTTAGCGTTGTCTCTTCTCTCATTCACGCAGATTAGCAAGTCTGAATGCGACGTTGGTCTCCGGAAAAAAAAGTTGATTGCTAATTGAAAAATTAGAAAGTCAATTAGAGGCTAGAGATCTAATTAAAGTGGAATTGAATGGAAATCTTGCTCCAGACTCAATTGGTCTCTCCAATTTATAATCTCCTCAAGGCTCTGATTTGCCTGGTGAGTGAATGCAGCGCTCCTCTGTGTCTTGCTAAAATGCAATTTGCTCTTCTAGCATAGCCATCGGACAGATTGATTTGGATTCAATCACAGTCCCATTCCTGGCTGTGAGAGAGATGAAAATAATAATGTAAAGACATAACGTGGATGGGAAGTCTCTAAACAAAGACAGATCTTTGTATCTACCCCCCCTCCCCTGGGAGGCACACGTGGAGTCGTTTTCTAATTCAGGCCACACGCTTACAGGATAGTGGAATCTGCTATGAGCTGGCATGCTTGAGCAGCGTCTCAAATGTCTCAGTTAAGGACATCACCGTTATTCTTTAAGGAATTGATGGCAAAATGAAGATGTCACTCATGACAAACTGGTCTGTGTGCCGCTCATCAGTTACGTTGTCACACTCTGAGGCTAGCTGTGTCTGTTTTATATCTATTTCACCCTCTGTAACACTGTAGCCTCCCCCTCACATCATTGTTTACCTCTCTGTTAGTCAAACTCACGGAAAGGTGCGGGCAAAATTATTTAATTAAAAGTAACAACGGCCTGGGGCATCGCCAGATAATGAATTGACATGCCCAGGTTCTGATGCATGGGAGCCCAACAACAGTTTTGCGGCTTCCCAGTGGGAGTTCTTTGACAGTCTATGAGATCTATTGTTTTCTTCTGCTTCATTGTGTATTTTAACGTAATACGTTGTGGGATTTTATGGGTACTGCCGACTGCTGCAGTTTTTTTTCCCTCTGCCCTAAACATTTTTCCTGCCTCTTGGCAGCAACTGTAGAGATCCATGAAAGGGATTGATTGAGCGTTGGGTTGGATACCTGAACAGACGGAAAACAAGACACTCATCAAACCCAGGCATGCCATACCAGGGCTACAATGTCTTAAGGTTAATGGAGATTCTTATAAATATTGGATTAATTTACATATGGCTGTTGTTGGTTGGAAACCTTGTATCTGCAACATTTAGTTTAGTTTTGTAGTTTATTTGAACATTTATAGTTTTTGGACATAAAAAAACAAAAAAAAAACAACATTAAAATAAAAGATTTATTTACATGCATTCCTGCATACATATAATTAGAATGACAAATAAATAAGGTCATGTACTTATTAGCACAATCTTCCAAATTTGAAAGTCATTCAAAAAGGAACAAAAATTTCCCATTTCAAACAGCCTTGTTTTAGCTTGACAAAATTCCATATTTTGACCAGATCTAAAAATGTTTTTGGAATGCTAGCGGCATGGCTCTATAAATGTCTATTCAAAAAGGTTTGGGGGTATTCTGAAAATATAGGCCATCACAAGTAGAGTAATTTTATTTAGACACTATCTAATCCCCTAATGAAGCACCCATCTCTCTGTTTTTTATTATGTAAAAAGCAAACTCAATAGTCATTTGTTCCGTTTGGGGTTGGCTCCACTGAGCCATTTATCCCCTTTCATTATCTAAGGCATCCTCTCTCACTGACAGAAGGCAAGGACAAACGTTCACCTTCCCTGCTTGATCTAGCTTTTCTCTTAGGTTGACAGAGATTGCTGAAGCAGGACAGACTGGATTTTGTCTGTAGCCTTTCTTTAAAATCCCACTTAAAAACACACAGGAGGTTGAATCAGACTCTCTCTTTTTGAAAACAGGACTGCTGGTTCTTGCTGTAATGATTAAAAAAGAAATCACATTTGGATTTGAGTGACTTCTCGGCAGCATATTTAACCTGAAGATACTTTTTTAAAGTTTTATAGTTTAGATATTATTGTAGGGAAAGATAAATGATAGTTTTCCTTTTAGCAATTGGTATACGTTACAAGAACAGGTCTTGTATACAGACACTTGTGATTGTGTTACTATACTAATAATGCAAATTAGATCTACTGCAGCATTGATAAAGTACTACAGAATAGGTGTAATATAGGGGACATCTTTCTCTCAAAACCCATTAATGTGGGGTTGGGGTGTGCGATAACAGAAGGCTGTCTCCATAGACCGTTAATATTAATATATATACAGTCTATGGTTGTATCATGTGGACACGCCAACAGTGTTGTTGTCATTACTTAGAATTCCTCATGGGGCCGACAGAAACTACGCACTTTAGCTTTAAGTTACCAGCTACAGAACGCGGAAAAAGACGTTTCTAGGCGACCAAAGTGTTCCAATTAACATTGACGAAGTGAAAACACAATGAGAGGGCCTAAGCTTAAAATGAAAACATGGCCAAACCCCCCAAAAAATGCAGGTATTTTAATGTACACGGTGCCTTGGTTAGCATTGCTAAGCCCCTGTCCTGATTGACAGGTCAGCGTGTAGCCACGCCCCTAAAACATCCCTTTCTTGATTGGCTATTTTAAAATCAACAGGACCATAATTTACAAAAATGAACATCATGCTGTATTTAAGAAGACTTCAAAGTAGCGTAAGCTGTTTTTGCAAATGTTTATTGAGGTAATATATCAAGTAAGAAAAAAGATAATTTCCCCATGGTCTTTATAGAAGCAGTCTTCTTTTTAGACTCAGTGGAGTCGCCCCCTGCTGGAAATGAGATAGAATGTAAGTTTAAGGCACCTCGCGTTGGCTTCACTTTACAGGCACTGAATTTGTCTCTTGGTCCAGCTATTTTTATTTTTTTCCTGACAGGAAGTGAGTCTGAAATTGACTTCTATGAACATTTTATAATTGGCAATCCAGCCTCTTAAGTTGATTGACTTGTGGCTATTATAGAAAAAATAGCAAGGGCCTTCTGTAATAGTCCTTTAAGAAGCCATTAGGGAGTCAACAGTAATAAATTATGAACAATACTGTAATGAGCTTGCAAGAGACGAGTCCCATAGAACTTATTAATAATGACTGGCCACCGACATTTAATTTAAAGCATTAACTCTGATTCATTTGTTAATATTTATCAGAGTGTATGAAAAATTACTTGGAGGAGCCAAAATGTTATTAAGCTTGGAGCTGAAATTACTTCTGCTGCCTTTTTCACGGCACAGGCAAGTCCACAAATGAACTCCCCTGCTCAAGTGCCATTAGGAGTTTGACCTTATCCACAGCCTGGTACTGCACATGTGCTACTGTAAGCCTTAGAAATCAAATGAGAGCAAAACAGAGTGACATAGAACGAAAAATATCTCCAAGGTTTCGTGTGAGCGTGACTTCCACAACCTTGGCGAGGGGTAGAAGGCCACATAGGCGACCTATGGAATGCCTGAGGCGAGGCGCACAGCCCCGGCACCTCCAGCGGAGTTCCAGCACCTAGACATCAAATCATTTATGGAGCAAGAGACAAGTGACGGGAGGTAAATAGCAAGGGTCACACGGTCTTACTCCACTCTCCGGTGGCTCATCTCCCTGCATCTGTATATCCTGTGGGTTGACCAGCCTGCCCCCCCCCCCCCCCCCCCCCCCCCCCCCACCACCCCACCACCCCGCTCTCCCTGCTGCTTTGTCCCTGCAGCTGTCGGTGACAGGGCCTGGAGAGAAGGGGTGGGGGGAAAAGTCACTCCCATCTGGTACAGTCGGATCAGCGTGGTCTGAGATGGGGGCGTTGGGGGTCGTGTGTCCCTCTGCATCAGTGACAAGACCGTTCCGCCAATGATGACACTCTATCCACTGGGGATAGCCTGTTCCTTTTTGGGGTATTTCTTTTTTCACGTAACAATGCAGTTCCTTAGCTGGTTCACTGGGGAGAAAAAACTCTTGATTGCAGTTGGCAATACTGGGTTAGGACACCAGAAGAAGACTGATGTTTATTTGTCACTTAAAATAAGAACTTTTCTTTAAATATTGGTGTCCTGTCACTGCAAAAGTCCTTGGTTTTTACCCTTATAGACAGTCAATTTCAAAATAAGGGCTCGATATGTATACATTTTTATTAGATCTTTAAATCCACAGATTGGCCTTAATGGGGACGCTATTATCAACGTAGACACGTTTTGGCCTTCAACTCAATCAATGTAAATGGAAAGTCTGCATTTGCAATTCATTCCAGACATTGCAGCTCACACATCAAGCTATTTCCTGACGTTTGCCTTGCCGCCTCACGCTTTGGGTTCCGCTTTAGCGAACTCAGAGGGTCGTTGGGGGTGACTTGTGCCCGGGAGGCTTGGACTCCATCATTACTGCTTGCAGTTCTTGTTTTTTATCAAATCTGTAAATCCACAGTGTCAACATTTTCTCTACAATAAGTCAACATGAAAACTATTTTTTAGACGTGTTTAATTTAGTACGGCAGATTTCACACACTTACTTGATTTTCCTTGCAAGCATGTGTATGAATTGCTCTCATCTGATAGTCAGGCCCTAATCAGACCAGCGCAGACACTAAATTCCAGACTAAATTACTGTTTTCTTGTTGAACCTGTCACAAACGCAGACAAGCATTCCTAGTCAATATTGCTGATAACCATTGCTAGCTGGGATTGCGGTGGTCATTTTACATCAACTGTTCATCCATCTGAATCTGAATGCGTCTTTCGTCCTACAAGCTTTTTTTTTTCACCCACACAGAAATAATGTTCTGCAAGCAATGCATTCTGCCAGGAAAATTCTGCCGCCCACCTTTGAAGATAATGGATGGGATGTGTTTGTTTTCTGTAAAAGTACAAAAATCCAACCATAAATAAAACTCTTTTAAAACCACTTTAGATGAAAGCACAAAGAAGAAAAATTAATGGAGCAGCACCAGTGTTCGTTAGTTATAACATGCTGTATATAATAGTCTTTGAGCACAAATTCCTCTTTTTCATATTATAGAAAAATACATTTTCAGTCATATTTCAGACTTAATCTCTCTCTAAATACACTCAAGTCAAAAAAGTTACTGTTTTCTGAAAGCAAAATGTATCATTACAGGGTATGTTTGCAATCACAGCTTTAACCTTTTTGTTGATGATTGTTCTTGCAGCATTTGAGTTTTTTTATTTATTTATTTAAGCCATAGAATAGAACATCTCAGACTTCTGAAGTATCCTGATTTGTTGCTGTCCACAGTGATTCAGTGGAGGCAAAACCGGCACTCCTTCCACTTCTCTCTCCTGTGCACTTCAAACACGCCCGGAATATCGATGTATGTTTAGGGTTCGTGTCCAGTTGGAAGTTACATTCATTTCCAAGCACATTTAGATTAGGAAGTCTAAGCACATTTTAGCAGCAACCATTCCAGTTTTTAAGCTAACTGGATTTGTGCGGCTATCATAATTATTGCTGGGATTTATAATTGTTAAATGAAATCTCTCTCAGGATTAATTTGGAAGATAAAATGTCAGTAAGAGCTATATCAATGAGAGCTATATATTGTATCTTTTCAAATTTGGAGACAGTGATATTCAGCGCTCATATTTGCCCTTCTCTCTTGGTTCACTTTACCTCTGTGTCTAATCCCCTTTTCCTTTTGGTGATGAGCCAGTCAGTAATTGCTTGATGAGCAGTCAGGGAACATGAGCTACAATTCCACCTTGTTTTCAGAGGGATCTCAGTGTGAAGGGCGCAGACAGAACCTATAAGGTGACTTAAATTGCTAATTATGCCCTGTACTTGTAAGCTGGAGGGTCAGTGGACCATGCCAACTGCCCTGCCCTCTGCCCCCCCCCACACACACACACACACACACCTACCTCAGCTGTTAATCACAATGTCACAGAGACTGATTACTTGGCAGCACTCTACTTCCAATTTCCATTTGAAAGGAAATGGAATAATGGCAGAATGTTCAGTTTAATTAAATTGGGTTTGGACGATATAATACAAAAATGCCAATTCGTATGATATCCTATGAAACTAGGCGAACGCCAGCTGGTCACGTGACGCCAGCTACAGAGGTCCGTGACTGGCCACAGAACTAACCGCACACCGGTTATAGAACTCCATCGTGTTAGCGACAGTTGCTGTTGCTAGTTGTGTTTAGCCGCTACAGAGCTCCATATCAGGGGCAGTTGCTAGTTGTGTTTAGCCGCTACAGAGCTCCATATCAGCTTTAGTTGCTAATTGTGTTTAGCCGCTACAAAGCTCCATATCAGGGGCAGTTGCTAGTTGTGTTTAGCCGCTACAGAGCTCCACATCAGGGGCAGTTGCTAGTTGTGTTTAGCCGCTACAGAGCTCCATATCAGCTTTAGTTGCTAGTTGTGTTTAGCCGCTACAGAGCTTCATATCAGCAGCAGTTGCTAGTTCTGTTTAGCTGCTACAGAGCTTCATATCAGCAGCAGTTGCTAGTTCTGTGTAGCTGATACAGAGCTTCATATCAGCAGTAGTTACTAGTTGTGTTTAGCTGCTACAGAGCTTCATATCAGCAGTAGTTACTAGTTGTGTTTAGCTGCTACAGAGCCCTGAGACGTCGGTTACATAGCTCCGTTGTATCAGCCAAAGTTTCTTGTTGTGTTTAGCCGCTAAAGAGCTCCTTCATATCAGTGGGCAGTTGGTAGATGTGTTTAGCCTCTACAGAGCTCCTTCATTAGGGTGACCAGACGTCCCCGATTTTGGCTACCTGTCCCCGGAAATGTCCCCGGTTTTCACTGTGACTGAAAGACCCGAAATTGGAATGAAAGAAAGAAAAAACTGACAAAACATAGCCGATAATCGCACACCCAACACACGCAGGCTCTAGACAGCCAGAGCCAGCGGTGCTCAGAGAGGATTTAGAAGCCGTGTTTTACGATGCTAAAATCACTCATTATTTACATGGAGTCTGGTGGGTTTAGCGAACGCAATTTCGCGGACTTTTATGTTTTAAAAAGGATCTTAATCTTTAACAGAAAGGTCGACCTCCTTAGAAATCCTTCCCATAATGTTGTCAGACACTTAGAATATTAATCTGAGTCTGTTAGCAGCTAAACAAGCACTTTTATGAACGTAAATACAACCTGGACAATTATCCTATTAACTTACATTGCAGCGATCTTGTTTAATACTGCAGCCCCTAATAACAACAGCTCTAGGTCTAGTCTCCCCGTTTTAATTTTTAACAAAAATAAAAACATTACTTGTTTTGGAGGTAAATATGCTTCTGAGCTGAAAATGTCCCCGGATTTTGTCTGAGAAATCTGGTCACCTTATCCTTCATATCAATGGGCAGTTGCTAGTTGTGTTTAGCCGCCATTACTGAGAGCTGGGTACTGGCACAGCCGGATGACGGTAACTGTCAGTGGCGTGGCAAGTTTAGCTGAGAAAAAGTTATCATCAATTGGCAACGGCAGTTCATTTTAGGCACCACAATGGCTAAATGCAAACGCATCTACTCCCTCACCTCCCCACTATGTGGTCCACAGCGTTCTTACACAGCAGCAGTTATTGTGGGGCATACAGAAAAGAATACGTGGAATTCTCACAAACTATAGTAATTCCCTTTTTGTAGCTACACGTAGGCTACAAATGGTTCATGAGAACGGCCTTTGTATAGATACGTTACACAAATTCATCAAATAGATGGAGAACTTTTTAAAGCAGTTATCCAGCATCTATCCAATAATATGCGTTCTGAAAATATTTCTGAATCTTTATTCCCGAGAGTTTAAAAGAGTAACTACATAAGTACTTGATGACAGTGGTTTCTCTGTGCCATTTCAAATAGATGTCTAACTTCCATGCATGGCCATTCCAGGAAATCAAAGTGAATAACAGTGATGAAAATGAACAAATGAAATCAAATAAAACAGGGTCACACATCACTGGAAGGGCAACAAATGGGCACTGAAATGGAAGTAATTTTTTCCCCTTGTGTCTCGACAAAAACGGGAAAAAAGGCATCAGTTCTGGTCAAAAAGCAAGTCGTCATTTTGCCTAAAGCACCGCTAACCGCATCAACAAAAATATAGGTCTGTGTAGAACTTTATATGACAGAGGAGGGTCACTCATTTTAATGTAAAAGGACAGTTCTTTTGTGAAAAAGCGCTGAGCGATCCAAAACCCAGGCGAGGTAAAAGCGGTTTGAGTAACCTGAATCTTATTCAATTTGATTTATTTTCTGTTCTGCTGTGGCAGAGGTATTTTAGCAGGTAGGGAACTGGGTTTTCCTCAAATTGATCTGCTGCATATGAAATACCATTTCCTATAATGTTTACATATGTACATTTTAATCCACATTTTTATTCTATTAGAGATTACACTGGTAGAATTCCATGAAAGTCAATGCTGTAATACAAAGAGATATTGTACCAGTAAACATCAGCATGATTACTAATTCCTTAAAGTTGTAAAAATGAATTATTATTAACAAAATGAGCTTTAGCATAAAAACTGTAAAAAAATGTATAATTATACATGTATTATTATTTTTATTTTTTATTTTTTTCTACAGACACTTTATAGTTCAGAACTTCAGGGTAGGCCCTCCACTGCTGTAAATAACTACTTCTGACAGTTGGGATGGAGCAGCAATTTAAAATGGAATCCAAGGAAACCACTGAGGTAAAGACTTGTCCAAACAGAGCTGTTCTCTCTTAGCGTGCTGATGACATTGCAGTGCTCTGCCTGCTCGTCTGTGTGTGTTTTTTTCTTTTTTGTACAGCCTATGTTATGAAATCTTTTCACCATAATTAGTATGTTGTTTTAGAATTCTGACACTGCCAGTGTCGTTAATGTAAATCTAAGAGTGCAAAAATTCACATTTTGCCAATTTGTATGTATGCGTATTCCCATCTGAGTTTATATAACACTTCAGACAGTTTTTGAACAGCTGGCCAGAACCACATCTGCTCTGAGCGGACAAACAACTCCCCAGTCAACTCAAAATAAAATAAATGAAAAATAATTCCCATCCCAAGTGAAAAATGAACAGTGAAAAGTTCTATATGCTATCATAAGGAAAAAGACTCTTCTGACATAATGTCCTTCGTGAAAATAAGTAGGAAGAATCTGTAGGCTCTGCTGGGTGGGGTGGGGGGGGGGGGGGTTGGGGGGTTAATAAAGACAGGATCAATAAGGCTACATTTAGACTGCAGGCAAATCCAATTCAAGACACTAATCCAATCTTTAAAACAGACTGTCTGCATTATTTGCAAGTACGGTTTTAAGTGGAGAGGCATGTTCTTCGCTCATATTTTTTTCCCATGTTTGATTTAAAGATGGAACCCTTCCCCAGCCGCTGCCCTGAAGAAAGCACGGGGGTGTACAGTTTGTCTGCCCTGGCAAGCAGCTTTCTCTCAGGGGGTATGAAACATGCTGGAGCCCATTAAGAGTCAATGGCCACCATGTTAAGCACGGGGAATGTGGCCTCACTTCCTCTCTAATGATGTAAATGTTAGCTGACAGCATCCCCGCACACAGCTTGCATGATGAAATCACACAGACCGGGTAAACAGTAAGTATTACCTGTCTCACTGTTGACGTACAATTACATGTATGTAAGCGCCCACGGAGATGTGGTAACAGCCCATATTTTTTCATACAGCAGCTAGTAGTAAGTCATACCGTAATATTGTTTGCTGTGTTTGTGTGGCACCTTTTCACTCTGCCCCAAACTGAGTGACAGTGCAATAGGGAAAGTGAGGTTTAATGCATGCTGTTTTGTGTTAAAATGTCACTCTTTTCACTTCTTCCCCACTTTCCATTATTTATTATTTCCACAGGTTTTCTAAGGTTTCTTTGGTTTTATCTGTATAAGCTCCTGACGGGCAGTCCTGACAGTTTCTATATGAGTAATCTGTGTGAGAGAAAGTGGAGCAATGGCAGCGGCTGAGGGCCATGGCCCTTTGGGGGAGCTGGAACCCTCAGCATTACCAGACTCCTCCCCTCTGCACACCTCCCCTTCTGCCCCTGCAGGCCTGGCACATGTGTGACATATAATTGATTCATTAATAATGTGAACAGATGTTTCTGGTCCAGTCCGGCATCATGCCAGCAAACTCTTTTACTGCCAGACTGCATCCATTAAATGCACGTTGACAGAGAATGGAGAACGGGGGTGCATTTTTGAGATTACATAGATTTTACCGAGCCATTTTGCATGGGCATGTCAGGGGGATGCTACAAAAAATGCTTTGTCTTGGCACTCATGAAAATTGTCAATTTCACTGTTAGTGTGTGAGCGTAGCGAGGTGAGGTTTTCACCCTGGTCAGCCTCTCGGGTCCAAGATTCAATACCAAATGACTGACTAAGTGAGCTTTTCTTTATGTGACACACACTCTAATGATACGCCAGTTTGTATAGTAGACAAACTCAGGTATCCATTTCATAAAAGAACCATTTATACTCCAGCATGACTGCAAAACTATAACAGCCCTTTGATTACTTACACAGTAGTCTGAATCGACAACCGCTCATTTCCAGGATAATAGAAGGAACGTCCGGTGGCCGGCCATATGTGTTGCCGTCTAACTCCGTTCGCTTCGGGAAACAACAACAAACTTCGAGCTAGCAAGCTATACGCTAAAAATGGCGTGTTTTTAAGTAATATTGGATCGTGCAACAAGGAAGGCCTGCTTGGTTCTTTCTGGGAATAATTGTAAAGATTTACAAAGATTTTATTTCCTCTCTAACTGGGACTGATTGGTGGGATTGCTGTGGAGGAAGTACACACAGCGATACACTGGTAAGAGAAAATTACGTTTAACCATGTATCAGCTAATCTAAATAGTTCACGTCAGGGGCGGAGTGGGGCACTAAAGTCAACCGGAAAAATTTCTGACGGCACCGGCCCAACCCCCCATTTACCAATAACCCAAATTATTTGTTTACCATACCCATTTACCAATAACCCAAAATATGCTATGTTTCTTTACTTAAAATGGAGCTCATTTGAGATGCTGTTACTTGCAATGAGGAGATAATCACTACCAAATAGGCTATCTAACCCGTTTTTTCAGTCAATTCCCCTGCAGCACTCGTTGAAGCCTGATTTAAGAATAAATCCGTCATTTTTGAGCACTTTGATACCTCCAGCATCCGCTTCTTCTTCATTCTGGTCTTTTCGGCCCCTCCGTTCTCATTTCTCTTCTTGCCATCCATGGGTAACATGAAAACAGCAAGAAACCACGCAAATCCCGACTTTAAAAAAATGCCTCTACTTTCCTCGAACTTTGTTGTTTTCTCTCTGTCTGCCATAGGTCTTTAGGTGATGCCATTAGACATGGGGGCGCTCATTTATCTGCCTACATTTGTGTAAATAGACTTGACCTGCAATCGGTTCATTGGCTAGATTAACGGGAGAGGCTACATTAATATGAGTAAATATTGACGGAAGAAATGAATGTGCAGGGTAACCCTGACTGAGATATAAATCAAATAATCTGTAGGCCGGGCAGGGAGAGTTCTTTGGGCGGCCGACCGGGAAAAGTCCCGATTGTCCCTATTGCCACTCCACCCCTGGCTCACTGTATTGTGTGAACAGTTATCTTCATTTAAGATTATATGTTGCGTTTTCTTTTGTGGGGAGCAAAACACAGCGCTTAGCGCCACCAAGACGATTGGGATTGGTTTAAAGAAATGCAAACAACCCAGAGCAATTCTTTTTCTTCCTATTTCTTACTATCCCAGAATGTATGTGTGGTGTAGCCAGCTGTGGAGATAGGTCTGGCAATGCAAGACACCTCGCACCGTAACAATAATAGGTCCCAATCAGGATTTTTATGAAGTTAAATATTGCACAGTAGAGTTATTCTCTGAGTGAATTGTGTGTTGTTCAGGCATTTCCATTTGTGTGTATTGACCATCATCATGATCACCTACTGCTGTTGTGAACCACTGGGCTGTCAGACACACTGTCCTTGCTCTCACTGGTAGAATATCGGATCACTAATAATCAGAGGGGGCTGAGGTTGAGAGAAAACACAGTTGGAGTATGTGCAGCGGGAAGTGAAACAAAATGTCATTTCAATCCAATGGTGGCAACACAGTGCACTCAACTCTTATCATCAGGCAATTGTGCATGCAGAGAATATCAGTTTCCACTAGTCCAAAAGGATAATAAGTATTGTAGCCAAGATGTGGGGGCTTTTGTTGTAATGAGATGGAAAGGAGAGGCTTTAGAGCTCATGATGAAGGTCTAATTAATCAGTCTCTGTGGCAAACACAGCTATGCATTAGGGTTTCATTCAACAAGTCACCGGAGCTTCAATCTCACTTTCATTGTAGGAAATGGCTCCGTAATAATAACGTGATTGTGGATTGATCACTGGAAGGCTCTGAAGGGAAATGCGTGTGGTGAGGAATAATGATGTCCCACATATATCTGTGTGGATAGCACTCAACAAAAGGATTTTATACAAATTCAGGGTTCATAAGCAATTTGAAATTGTTCCAAATCAATTATGTTTTTCCATCAACTTGAAACAGCTTGACAGCAGCCACAAAGCATTTTCACAAGGATTATTCATACTGTGCCTATGAAGCACCAGGAGAGCATCAATTTTTGTATGAGGTGAGAACTACTGCTGAGAGCTTTCTGGGCCTTCAACATGAAGTCTGAGCTCCCTGTGGCCGATATACAGCACACGAGGGATGGGAACAGTCTGCCATATATTAAAGACGATTAATACAGTCTGTTAACGTCAGCTGTCCTGCAGGGTCTCGCCAAGAAGACGTGGTTTAAAGGAAGGCTAAATGTGGACATGTTCAAGAACACTCATGTTGTATTCAAGAAGGCTACGTCTAATCTATTCTTCTTGAGGAAGCTTAGATCCTTTCATATCAGCAAGAAGCTTCTTCATATTCATTTTATTAGTGAATCTTCACTAGTTTATTTTTTTGGCTTTTTTTAATAGCTAGTTTATTAAGTTTACTGTTAATGTTTTTTTTTCTATACTGTATTTTTTTTTACCTCTTTAATTTTCTATTCAAGTGTTTTGGAAGGTGAAATCTGCTGCTGGAAATGCAATTTCCTCGCAGGAGTCATCCCAAAATGATCAATAAAGAGAAGTCCTAAGTCTATTGTCCTCTTTTATGTTGCGCTCTGCTGGATGGGGGGATGGGGGGGTGGGGGGGATCAATAAGGCTACATTTAGACTGCAGGAAAATCAGATTCAAGAAACAAATCCAATTTTTAAAACAGACTGTCTGCATTATTTGCAAGTGATCAGATCCGATTTGTGTGTCCATGCATCACCAACCTATCTGTATAGGTTGCTATGGTAACAACGTAGGCTGCGTCAGTGTAGCGACGCTGGCGATGCGGCTTCCCAACAAGGAAGCTTGAGAAATGGTCCATCCTTTTGCATTATTTGCTCATCACTTACATCACACTGGAGTTGTGTGTTGCGTTGAGAGTAATGTTAAACATATTGTTGAGTGGCTTCTTAGAGTAACGCTTGGAGTGAATTTAAGATGGGCTTTTATTGCGAATTGTAAAACAGGAAAAAAATTAAAGCTACGCTACCGCTGACAAAGTCAGATAAAGACGTCTTCGTTCACGGTAGGTCGGCTGTAGTTTTATTTTATTATCTGCATTAAATGGCACAATTCATAACCCTCAGCCACATGAGTGACGCAAAAGACACTTGGAAATCTGATTTTTTTTTTGTTATTTTTTTGCTATCCAGACTTTTTAAAGTGTGACCAAGGCCTAAGATGAGCAGAAAGGCTGGCTGGTGATTGGCCTTACCCCAGTCTTACTTGAGGTCACGGTAGTTTGGAGGCCAGCCGTTACAGTCCTGTTTTTAACTGACCCTGAAGCTCATTCATAGAGCGGCTGAGGATGTCTCAGTTTGCAAAAACAGTAAGAATCTTTATCTTATGGAGTTTTGCTGAATCAAAAAAGAAAGTAGAATGTTATTATGATTTTTGTCTGCTCCTAAAAACATCTCAAATATGCTCCACATGCTTTCCCCCTCATACTAAGTCTAGAACATTTACTAATAATTCTATAGTCATCAAGACACTCTCCTTCAAACGTCCTCTTCCTCAGACCCTCCTGTGCTCAGTCTGGCTAAATGCTTGCGTCAGTAAAGGTTTGTGGCTTATTTTGCAGGAGCTGGTGATTTGACCAAAAGCCCCCCCCCCCCCTTTCCTCAGGCTTAAAACCTCATTAATGCAAATCTAGCTTTAACAGACTGATGGGGAATTGGCTCCCTCCACTCTGTTGAAAAGGCAGGAACAAGGTGAGAACACCGAGAGGTTAAGTAGCCTGGGCACAGGTTTGCATCAGTCAACTGCTGCGCTCTTAGAAACCCAAACCTGGGAAAGCCAAAAAAATGATAAATATGGCGTATAAGTACATTTTCAAGCAAGTGACTGGTATTGTAGGCTAAATATGGAGACTAAATCATTATACCAGCTTGTGAGACTGAAGCAGAATGAACCAAACGGTAAAAGTGACTCTGTTCACAAGATGTCTGTGCTGTTGTCTTGGGTGGAAGAAGAATGGAGAGAATAATCATTTTAACAAAGGCAAGGACGTCCAATGTTTCTATGGTACTAAAATTAGACAATGTAAGTCAGTACGGTTGTTGTTTATTTGGTACTAGGACGTTGTGCTGTCATGCTATTCTGATAAAGCTCACACATACCAATTAAATTGACATGGCCCAAGAGTTTTGCCATCAGCTGGAGTATTTTATAGTAACACGCTGTGTGCTGCCTGTTCAATTTGGCTATTCACAACATCATTGTGCAGATATTATTCTAACAAGTGTTGTCACATGTTTCTTTGAATGCCTTGCACATATCAAAAATTATGTTTTTCTACACAAAGGACAGTAAAACCTACATAAATTTCAAGGATCCAAGGTAAGAGATGGTTTTTGCACACTGAAGTTATATTTTCCAACACAAAATAGTTCAATTTCTTAGGTTTAATTACATCATGAGGTTATTGGATTCTAACTACAACAAATAAGACATTTACACCATGCAATATCTTGTTTTCAAACCATTTAGAAAATGTGCTAATAGTTGGTTTCATTGGTCACGCCCACCTTCAATAATTATTGCCATGGGATAGGCTGAAACCTGATGATGTTAGACGGAGTGATATTGGCGGAAAATTAGATTGAGGACATGTTCGTGGTTGCAGCAACATTACACTGGATAACAAAGATCAGCACAGAAAGCAGTAAATTACCTTTTACACTTAATATGTCAAAAGCTGAAACTTTCAATGCATGATATGATCATAAAAACACTGCAGATATAAAGTGAGTATTACAGAAAAGGGTATTTTGTTTGTCACCTAATGTTATAACATTGAAGCGATCACACAACAGCGTAATACGTCCAGGAAAGTGAAGCCTCATCACTCATACAAATGTATCATGATGTTACTTCAGGCATCTTAGTGTGGACGCACGCTTTGTGTTTTTAACACATGGATAAACTAGTTCCTTTATTAGACAGTGACATAAAGGAAAGACGATTAGTCACGTGATTGTTTTCGGCGGGACGGGGGAGGCAGTCACTTTGCCAGCCTATGTCGATAGGTCACTGCCACTGTGTAATGATGGGACACAGCAGCACTGCAGGTTAACATTCTGCCCATCTCCTGGAGACGCCATGTCAATATGGATTAGGGGACTGAAGTAGACCTGGAGGCTAAAAAAAAACCTCCCATCTTCTCTTCAATTACAATAAGCAAACAGCTCGTAGAAATGAAAGGGAGAGAGGGAGGAGATGCACTTTAGCAGCACCGGGTCCAACCCACACAAGACAAAGTAAACATTGTTAGCTTAATAACATTTTCAATTAGCTGTAACCCGCATAACCGCAAGCTAATGTAACACGAAGCCCAAAATTAATTAGAAAAAAATCACTTGTAATTACAACATGGTTTAAAGGCCTTCACAGGTCCCAACTTGAATGATGGTACAGATAATTTGGCCTAACTCTCTGCAGTCATCCACGCATGAATACTGTGAGTGAAGATATTCCTCAAACTATCCCTGTGCCACGCAGGACACTGCAACACTGCGCTCTTTCTCAGATAATAGTCCCATTACCAGTTCTTCTTCTACTTCTTACCAATATGTCATGGGCTGTTACCACTGCCATATTGAAGATTGTGCCCCTATGATGTGCTTATGGCACATTACAGTGCAGATACACTTGTCTGAACAATAACTGTCTCCCCTCTAGTGTTCTAAATGACAAAAGGAGATTGAACCCGTTTTATGATCTAAGTGGAGTCCAGGTGCTGTGTCTGCTGCATCACTTACCATCTACTTCCGCAAGCCTCATCTGCTTCTTTGTTGTTGTTTTTTCTGTTCAATTTAAAAATTGCTGAACATTTTCAATAAATGTTAATGCAAAAAAAACAGCAATGTCTCTGATTATCAGGACTAGGTGTTTCATGGTGAATTCTTTCTCCCTGAATGAGCTTTCCGCCGCTCAGCTCCCTCAGACTCGATTGTTCCACATTTATGCCTTTGAGTTTCTCTGATTCTCAAGTCTGGTATTTGCTCAGTTGGGTTTTGTTCACAAGATGGAGGAGTTCCACGAAGCTGGCAAATGTGCTAATGGATTGGCCGCTGCTGTGCCGTGATGATGTATAATGAGCACTAGTGGAAAGACATCACACTCATTTCCTTTTGTGTGTTTAAGGGCAGGGGAGGATCTTACCACCACAATGTCTGAGCTGTAGCCCAAGCATAGCGTCCAGAACCAGCCTCAGAATAGCTGATACCCTCAGCTGCTCACGCTGAGCGCCCGTCACAGCTGGCTGGAGCACGCCTAAACTCAATAGAACAGTGTGGAAGCCCATTCATTCCCAAATGATGCAGTTTAGTCCTCTATTTAAAAGCATGTGTCCATTCAGCAGTTTGGCATTAGGATACCTTATACATGACATTTCCTAAACTTCTTTAGGCTTCATCTTCTTAAAAGTCTGTTCTCAGTGGCTTAGCTTTTATTTAGTCAATACCTGTATTTTTAGGAATCGCAAAGGTATACTTACCAAGGTTGGTTTTTAAAGCAGGAGACAGCTGAGCTGTCTGGTGTGCTCAGTAGGGGGGAAGATGTTTGGGCTCCCATCTCTTCTGGGACTTGGTTTAAATGTTTTTTAACTGAAGAGTCATTAATATTTTACAGAGTGTAATAGGCCCCGAGCCTTGGGACTGGCTTCGCACCACGATTACAGCACACATACCTATTAAAACTGATTAGCTCTCATGTGGGGGGAGGCCTGTGTCCACAAAGTGCTTTGATTATAATTTAGTTCTAAGTATTAAATGTTGGGGCATTTTGAGTTGAGTGAACAAACAGCCTCATCATAGTCTGTGGAAGGGAAAATTCCATCCCCCGCGTATTAAACAGCTTCCATCAAAGCTTGACAAATGATTTCACCACCTCTTTATTATGCATGCCATAACAGTTGGGGAAGAGAAGTGCTTGCGTTTAAATTCGCCTGAGCAGCGTGAAATGATAATACTGATACACAACGAGCCAGTTGTTCTGCTTCAGAAATGTTCTGTTCAAGCATGTTGCATGGTTTGTTTCTCCGTATCACCTATCTTTAAATGTGTATAATCAGGCAGAAATGTTGTGGAGCAATAACACCGATGACTCATATTTCTGCATCGATGATTGAATTTTTGACTCTTGTTTTTGGTTGGTAAATTTAAAAGTATGAAAACAGCGGTTACAAATAAATCTCAAACGCACAGATAAAGTATTAACCGGAACCAGAGATTGCTATACAAAAAAATGTAGATTTTATTAACATCACAGTGTCAGTGAATGAATCTCGTGAATACAGGCCATAAAGAGTAATGGGATCAAATATACAGCCACAACTAAACCATCAAAATCCCAATAACCAAATAAAACAAAATAAACCAGAAGGACAAAGCCCAGCCTACTAGGCCTGGCATACTCGGGTTATTCTGAGTCCCTCACTAAACGGAACCAGGTTGTGCGAGTCACTTGAGTCAGTATGGCTAAATTGCCAAGGAAACTCAGACCTAGCCATATACTGTATATATGTTAAGGATCTATGGTTCTAGCCCATTGTCTCTAACCACCAACGGAGACGTCTGCTACAGATCCACTTGTCACTCCTCGATGTGAGGCGAGTGCATATTTTGTGAAGGCACCAATTGTCAACCCTATAACATCGCCTGCAATATCCATATCAAGGAATTTGGTCAAAAATATTGTGGTGTTTGATTATCTATACCATCCAGCTCCATAACGCAGCATTAGTTAACATGAGAGCTGTGGCTCTATCCGCAATATGTGCAAGTGCTCTGTTAATTCTGGTCAGTTGCTGTTCTTTGCACAACGGATGTGTGTTGTTTCCTGCGGCTGTATGGAGGCCGTGCTGCACTGCACGCTGCAGGGAGGATTCCTGAGAGCTGGACACCATGTGGCAAAGACATGGCCATCACTGCTAGCAATCCCTCCAGTGCTGGAACAGGCCACATCAGCGTTTGGGCTCTGGGTCCTTGTTAACATTATTGGCAGGTGGTGCGTGAAGCCGGCTGTCCTTGTTGGGACCCTGAAGGCAACTTCTCAAACTAAACTGAAAGCCCTGTCAACTTCTTTTCAACCATAAGCAGTAGTGCCACAATGGATCAGGAGGTGATATTTCAAAAAAAATGAAGAAGAAGGAAAAAAAGAACACAAAAATATGAAATACTATTTATTTAGGGGAAACTAAAATGTATGTTTTGAAGCTTGTCAAAACTCTAGGATCTCTAGAAATTCAGATGGTATTGAAATATGTGTGTTATACACACTGCTAGTGTTATATCTCCTCCAGACAATACAGGGACTACTTTACTATGCTGTATCACGAGCAGGTGATCTAAAAACTTCCTATGAAATAGATCTGACATTTTTTTTGCTTTTGTCATAACACTGCATATAGAGCTCAACAGTCCCACCCCTCCTCCGAGAGACCTTGGGTTCCGGAAGTAAATTTCCCAATTAATTTCTTCCATTGACTTCTGGAAAAATCCGCATATAAAGACTTTTAGACCATGCCTTGGGCTAACCAGCTACCACGTGTCTCATAAACATACAACATATCATTTTGAGTGGAAGTCCACAAAAAAAGTCAAAGCTACAAGACTGTACAAATTTCTATTATCAAACAAGGGAACTACTCATCCCATAAACCACCGCGCACCACTGAATGAAGGAAGCTAATGTTTGTTTAGCTACCACCTAATTTGGCTAACCGCTAGCCGAGCCAGCATGTAATAACTCAAAATAAAACCTGTAACAGTTAAAATATACATAACAGCTATTTCGTTAGCTATATCCTGCCCAGTGTTGTTTGAGTTAACATTTTTCTTTTTAGACTGAATCAAGCTGTCCGCTAGCGGTTAGCCGAATTAGCTGTTAGCTAAACTAATGTTAGCTTCCTAGCAAAGGCTAACGGCAAAAGCATTGAGCGGATTCGTGCAGTGTCGTAAATCATCGTGAAACAGGATTCTCGTCTTGCACATGTGCATAAATCGGGTA